>NW_006159859.1:6412623-6459616 GCF_000334495.1 Tupaia belangeri chinensis
TGGATCTGATCTGAGTGCTCCATATTTATTTATTCACCCTTTTAATTCTCACAACTTAGAAAGCAGCTGCATCCCCTCCTTTTTTTATTTTTCCCTGAAAAAGAAAAGGTAAATCACTTGTTAGAAGTACCAGAGATAGGCAAGTTTAGAGTTCTGGTGTTTTCTGACTACACAATATCCACTTCTGAATTATTAACTAGGTTATTAAACATAGTCTATTCTAAACTAATGCATTAAATGAAAACTCAAGTTTAAAGTTCAATATTGGGAACCAGCAGTTAGCGTAATGGCTATGTCGCTGGACTCCCACGTAGTCGACTGCGGTTCGCGTCCCGGACCCGGTGGCTTAAAACTCACGCTGGGCGCGTGTGCGTGCGTGCCCAAGATCCCGAGAGGAGAATGGAGGAGAAGGGATTGCGGCGTGACCATCCCTTCTGGGGGGTGATTTCTCGCTTTCTGTCTCTGTGTCTCTCTCTGTCTGTCAGGTGAGTGCATGTGCCCTATAGCGAAAACCTCTAAAAAAAAAAAAATAGTTCAATATTTTACTATATTCTCAAGATACGTTCAGAAATCTCTCATTAGAATTACTTTGAAACATTATTTTCCCCACCATTTTTGCAGTCAACTTATATGCAGGAAATATAAGGAAATGCTAAATTGGCCTAGGATTTAATTTTTCTCTGGAATGGTGAAATGAATTAAGATTGCGGATTATTACCAAATCCTAGATGGTTTCTTTTCCTGGATAAAGGAAACAACTTTGAATATGAATAAAAAATTATGCAGGGTCAAGCTGCCAGTGATAATGTTAACCTTGCCTGCAATCAAGCAATGATGTTTTGCTGGTTTCCAGGCAGCTGAAGTCTTCTGTCCTCTTCTGTGGTCCAAAATTGTTTTTATATCTTGGGAAGACACACAGTGGCTGGGAAGCAGATTTGATAACTCAGAACATCTGTTTCAATTGTCCTAGGTTAAGACCTCTGCTAAAGGTCAAGAACCAATGACAACAGCTGCTTAGTTACCCAGCGGAGTAGTAAATAGTTCTCAAGCCTAGTCTCTCTGTGAGTAAACACACTTGGTCTCTCACTCTTCCTTGCAATGTTTTAAGGTGAATTGCAAAGAGTGCCCTTGTTTACCAAGCACGTGAGAGTATTAATGGTGTACTATTTGCAGCTCCTCAGTGGATGTCGAAGTTTATGTTTGCTTCCCTTGCACACTCCTTATCAGCACAGCTGTCAGAGACAGCCTGTGAACTGTTTGAAACATCCCCTAGAACTGCTGCAGGAAACACATTCTTAACAGAGGAATCCATACCATTGAAATACATCTAATGATGGTGCAATGATATCAGGTACCTTATCTTTCAATCTGTTTCTCCAGATCCAAAGGAGTACATTGTATCCATTTTGTAAGGCAGATGAGAAAAATCTCCTTCCTTCCAAGATGAAATGAGGCAATCAATATGTATTGTCTTTGCTGCCCAGAGCAATGACTGTTCAATATTTAATGGATCTCAAGCTTGTGGTATTGACTGCTCTAGCCAAGATAGTGAGCTCCCTGGAAAACTAGGGCTGTGTTAAGCTTTCTGTTCGGCAGAGAGAGACAATAGCACAGACTAAAGAATAATGGTGGGCCAACAGTATCTTGGATGAAGAAAACAGCCAGCAGCCACCAGAGACAATAAATAAATGATTTTGATTTAGAAAGAGGAGGCATTTTTCATTTAATTTTGAAAGGGAATACAATAGAGTTCACTCTGACTCTTCCAAGGGAGCATACATCACACACACACAAAAATTCAGAAACACTCTTGAAAGCTATCAAAGCTAATATTGTGATTAAACACAAGCTCAATTATTTCTAGGTTCAATTGACTTATTCAACCACAGTAAGATAAAAGGCATGATTCTATTATTTTTGAATTTATTTTTCTGGTGGATACCAGTAAAATAGTTTTACAACATTCAAGGGACAAGAACCCACTCATCAGTTTTTTGAATAGATTATAATAAAATTCTGCCATAGTCTATTGATGATTCTTTTATAGTTGCCCTCATTTAAAAATATATTCCTATAAATTCTATTAATATAAAAAGCAATGACAACTAAACATATTTATTTACTAGAACGATATTATAGCAGGGCTAAAAAAGCACTAGGATTCAGTAGATGTGATAGAACTGAAGATTCTGAAGCCACTTCCCATTTGCCACAGAGTTAATGTAAAGAGTAGGGGTGTTTTCTCTTTTATTTCTATTTTATTTTGTGTATCAAATGAATTAATATGTTTGCAATGTGATGAAAAGAAGAGACATCAGTTTTCTAGTCATTCCCCTTTAGGATAAAAGCTAAACCTGAGAACAGCATCTTTGCAGTATCCAGGACCCAGATCTTCATCTCAGCACATGACTTAGGTGTATATGCTTATATGTCTGTGTGAGAGCTACATTTCCTTTTTAATGATTTTCAGATTTGTCAGGGGATGCCTATGCCCACCAGAGGGAGACAGACAGGGGTAAAGGGAGAGGAAGAAAATACCCCCTCATGGGGCATGGTGATGCCATGATCCCTCTCCTCCATTTCTCCATCTGTCAGGATTTAGGGCATCAATGCACACACATACAGAGTGTTTTTTAAGCCACTAGGGTTGGGGCTCAAATGGTATAGTCAGACATGTGTGACCCAGCTCCCTTAACTACCAGGCCAGAGGCTGGCCCTGAATTTCTTTTTGACATGGAATTAAAAGCATTCATTCTATTGTTCAGAATATCACTATGAATCTGACTGCTCTTGGTTGCTGTTAAAACACTTGTCATTGAAGCCAACAGATGATGTAGTGTTTAATGTACTGCACTCCCACATGGCGAACTGCAGTTCAAGTCCCAGACTTGGCAGCTTAAAACTTATTCCAGATGTGTGTGCATGCGTGCCCAAAATCCCAAGAGGAGAATGGAGAAGGGATTGCAGCATGGCTAGCCCCCTTGGGTGTATGTGTGTGTATGATTTTTCACTTTCTCTCTCTTCATATCCCTTTGGTGCACAAGCCCTATAGCAAAATTCTCTGAAAAAAAAAAAAGATAGAAACAAATTTTGACAAAATTCTTACTATTCTAGAGTGCTTTTTCCAAATACCGAGAATTAGTTCCTGCCTATTAAGTCCCAAGTCTGTGTTTAGTATCCATTAAGGGCTAGGTTCTATTTGGGTGGTGCAGGCAGCTGCTGGTTGGGTCAATTTCAGAAGAAGCTTTGACTTCTCCCCTTTCCTTGGCCCATTCCAAAATCTGCTTTCTCCACCTGTTCACCAACTTAGGACATTCCTTTAACAGACGATAAAAGCTTTTGATTTATAATTAGAAATACAACTTAGGAGACCCCTTGGCGGATAGGTCCAAAGCACAGAGGCCCAGGTTACTTTATGGGGTGTCAAATTTCTCTTGGCATTGGCTGTCACCCAGAACACTCAGAAAATCTTTCCACTGTGCTGCTTGCAGTCTGTCCCCATCTTCTTGATGTTCAAGCATATGGAAGTACTAATGTGTCAGTGAGAACCTTTATTAAAATAGACAAAATCTAAAGCTGTTACTCCTCTTTCAAGTGGTAAGTTACACTCTGTAGAGCCCCACAGGATTATTGCTTGGTATTATGAAGGTGTAGACTTTTAGGAAAACCCTTTCTGTGTCACTAAAAGTCTGAGTGGTGCCCTGGCATTAGCTTTCTGACCACAGGCCCTGCTTCCTTTTCTTTCTACGTCATAGTATTCAAATATTATAACTGAGGCCCATTTTCCCAAACAAGTTTTAGGTGTTTTATTTGAAGAAAGAAAAAATTTCACACCAGTTGTTAAACCATTTTAAAAACATGAATACTTTAAAAAAATAAAACAGACAAAATCCTTCATAATTTTTGGAAAACTTCAGTCATTGCTGGCACTGGTTTGCAGTTTGTGGAGAAGTGTACACTTCTAAGTATCAGAAAACTGCACTCTGCAGTGTTTCTGTAAACGCATGATGTTTCATTGCTTTTACCTTGACTATTTCCCCGATCTCTGTAGCAAATGATACACATTCTATATTTTTCTACCTAGTTCATCTAGTTGATCAGTATCAGAGAACATTACTTTGACTATTGATCTAAGCTGGTCACCCCATGGGGAGGGGTTATTGTCTGTTAGCGTGACTGAACGTCCTTGTGGTGTGTATTTCATGGGGAGTCCTTGATGTGCTTCTACCAGATGTAGGTGTGGATTCTCATTTTGCAGTAGCTCTAGCAATATATTTTTCTTTTTAACCAGGAATTTCTAGTTCGAGGCTATTTCATATTCATACCAAGTATGAATAAACCAAAGTCCCTTGAGTATCATTGTCATTCTCGCCTTCAAACTTAGAGAGCTCTTCTGCTTCTAAGTGTAGAAGTAAAAGGAGCACAGACCTGCAGGCTGGCTGAGATCCTACCCTAACCTGGTGTACTTTTCCACCTCTCCAAAGTAGGGAGAGTTTTATAAGTAAATTTTATCATTTACACAGTGGCTACCCATCCTAGAGGGAATTTCGTTTCCAATAACTCCTACAGGCTCTGTACACTGAGTTTTCCTTTTATGTATGAACATGGAGGAGGCCAAATTGCTGTAAATATTCTGGGTACCATATGGGGAAGGATAACAGTTCATTATCATTATTAGTATTGTTGTTTCTGTGAGGGAGTTTCCTTTGAGGACTGCTGTCGGTATTCCTTTCCTGAAAAATGGAGGTTTTGCTTATTTTTGTAATACTCAACATTTGTTTCAGGAAAATGACTAGGCTGGGTCAGCTAGGTTTATGGAAATAATGCAAATGGTCAACTGTTGTTCTGGGAGAAAACATAAAATATATTACACATTTGAGTGCAGATTCTTGGGGACTAAGTTTTAAGTATCCAATTTAGTATTTAAGTGGGTGTATTATGTTGGAAAGTTACTTGTTTTGTTTCCCCTCTGGTCAATAACTGTCAGAACCATTTGTCACATGGATTTTATTATTATTATTATCAATTTAATTTCCCTACTAAAGTTGATCTACCAACTATCAGTTAAGGTATTTTTTTCTGCTATAAATTATATCAGAGTGTGTTAAACTTTATTACCTTGAAAGGCCTCTGTACTCCTGCTTGACTTCCATAAGCAAACACTTGGAAGTCTGCTTCCTTAGTAAGTTGCTAAGTTACAGCCAATCACAGCAGCCACACTTCAGTCAATCACAGAAAGCCCACCCTTTAAACTGTGCTTCTGTAGTCACACATCAAGATATAACCAATCCAATGATCTCTCTTCCTCATTCCCTCACTTCTTTTTCTTGTATAGCACTTTCTTTTTTCTTGTGCATAAATATCACCCCATTATGTGGCTATTCAGAGTTCTTGGGCAGCCATTATGGGGGCTGTCCAATTCAAATTGTTTTTGCTCAATTAATCTCCACTAAATTAAAAGTTGGAAGATTTTCTTTTAATAAACATTAAGGGCTGCCTTCATGTTATTTAAGGTTTAATCAGCCATATTTTGAGAAATAACAGTTCTTTACATCTCTTTTAGAAGGTTATAGAAATCAGACCATCTCTTAGGGATGCAGTTGGAAGAAGAAATTGGAAATAGGAAAAATCACTAAAGAAAGGGAATGTTCTTCTGTTTTTCATTAAGTATGTTTTTAACTATGGAGAAGGAAGGTTCTTCTATTATAGTTTTGCAATAGAAAAGAGTTCTTGTATTCCATATTTAAATTTCTTGGAGAAGTTTATTGGCAGGCAGCCTGTTAGAACTAGGGAGGGATTTTGAGATAATGCAGAGTCCCTGTGGTCTGTAGGAATAACTCATATTAACCATGTAACTGGCACATAAAGTACTGTTACCCTCTGTACCCTAGATATTCTTGAAATAAAAGTATAGCACCATCGTTTGCCCCATCTTTGCTTTGAAGTTTAATAGTTACAACTCCTATCCATGCTTAAACATGGATGATTGAGTTTAACAACTTCTGTAAACAATCTTATCAGGCAGGTGATTATATTTGGTTGTTGGAAGTCTTGAGGTATTTTTTCTGTTTTCTTTGCAAAAATGCATCGTGACTTTTCTGACAACCCAATATTATTACTACTTGTTGCTAGAGAAACAACAATAAAAGAGAGGTTCAATATTTTCCTGTAGGTCACACAGATGTGTTAAGTGATCTGTAGACAAAAATTCATTGTTTTTTTTTTCTTTCATTCACTTATACATTTATTTTATGCTTTCTATGTATAGTCACCATTTGAATTGCTAGGGATTGACCCCATATCACCTAAGCAATACCACACACAAAAAAATTAAAGTTGAAGACATTTAACTGCCAGACTTAAAAATATAAAGTTATAATAATCAGAATAGCATGGTACTGGCACAAAAAATAGACACAGACTGATGGAACAGAATAAAGAATCCAGAAATAAATCCAACAACATACAATTAACTGTTTTTTGACAAAAAAGCACAAGAAAATCTAGTGGGATAAAGAGAACTTTCAACATTTTATGCTGGGTTAACTGGATATCTATCTGCAAAAAAATGAAACATAGACCCTCTTTCTCATTACTTACAAAAATTAACTCAAAATAGATTCAAGACTTTAAGGTACTGCAAGGAAACACTTCAAGATATTGAAATAGGCAGCGTACTTGAATAAGATGCCTACAACAAAGGCAATAAAACCAAACATAAATAAGTGGAATTGTATCAAGATAAGAAGCTCTGTCCAGGGACCAGCAGATGGCATAATGGCTATGTCGCTGGCCTCCCATGTAGTTAACCGTGGTTCGAGTCCTGGACCTGGTGGCTTAAACTCATGCCAGGCACGTGTGCATGCGTGCCCAAGATTCTGAGAGGAGAATGGAGGAGAAGGGATTTGCAGCATGGCCATCCCCCCCCGGGGGGTGTGTGTGATTTCTCACTTTCTGCCGGTCTTTCTTGCGAGCGAACCCAAAGAATGGGAGAAAATATTTGCCAACTTTACCTCATGTAAGGGAGTGACAACCAGAATAAGGAACACAAATAGGTCACCTGCAGAAAAGCTAATATTCCAATAACAAATGGTCAATTGAAGGACCAGCAGGTGGCATGGTAGTTAAGGGTGCTAGACTCTTAATATTGGCTGACTTGTGGTTTGAGTTCTGAATATTGTGGTTTGAAAAATCATGCTGGGTGCATATATGTGCATGCCCAGATCCCGAGAGGAGAATGAGGGAGAAGGGATTGTGGCATGGCCACCACCCCACAGAAGGTGATTTTTTTAACTTTCCCTTTGTCTCTCTCTGGTGAGCCCTATGGCAAAAACTACAAAAAGAGGAAAAAAAAAAGGTGAGTTGATCTGAACAGTTATCAAAGGAAGACATAAAAATGACTAAAAACATGAAAAAATGACATCTTTTATCATCAGGAAAATGCAAATCAAAATCACAGTGAGAGGGCTGGTGCCATAGCATGAGAGTTGAGTGCTATCTATGCATGGAGAGCCAGATGCCACATGGTCAATCACAGTTCAAATCTTGGCTGAGGTGGCATGGGACATGTCCCAGGCACACGTGCATATATGCCCAAAATCCTGACAGGAAGGAGAACTGGAAAAAAAGAGATGGGATTATGAGCAAGCTCATTTGGAGAGTGAATTCTCTTTCTCTTTCTTCTCTCTCTCTCTCCCTCTGTCTCTTTCCCCGGTCAATGCACACAATATAAAGTAATAAATTGGGCCAGAAAGTGGTGTGGATGTTCAGGTGCTGGATCCCACATCGCCCACTGAGCTGTTCACATCCGGGACCTGGTGGATTGGAAATGATGCCAGCACGTGTACATGTATACACAAAACCCTGAGAAGAGAATGGGGGAGAAGGAATTGCAGCATGACTATTCTCTTTGTGGGGTGATTTATCACTTTCCCTCTCTTTCTATTTCTCTCCCTGTTTCCAGTAAGTGCATGTGCCCTATAGTAAAAACCTAAAAAATAAACAAGCCACAATGAGTTAGCACTAATCCCATCAGAATATGATTAAAAAAATTCTCCAAACAGTAAATACTGTAGAGGTTGAGGAAAAAAGAGGACACTTAAATACTGCTGATGGGAATGAAAATTAGTATAGCCACTGTTGTAAACAGTATGGAGGGTTCTCAAAAATCTAATAGGTCTACTGTATGACCCAGTACTCCCACTATTAGTTGTATCCCCAAAAGACAGTAAATCACCCAGTCAGAGACATTTGCACTTCCATGTTCACCGCAGCATTATTCACATAGTTATATCAGGAAGAGGAGGTAAAGTGCCCTACAACCAATGAATTGGTTGGGGAAAAATGACACATATACACAAGTAATACTATTTGGTCATAAAGAATAGCAAAATCCTATCATTTGACAAAATATGGATGAACTTGTATATGTATTACTAAATGGATTAAGCCAGAATATGAAAGACAAAAATACTGTATGTCCCCACTTAACAGATACTGAATGTCCACATTCTATGGCAGAAACCAAATATCTCAAAACCAGAAATAGAGTCATGATTGGTACTGGAAAGTGCATGGGGGAATTAAGGGGAAGATTGGCAGAGAAAAAATTTTAACACACTATAAGAATGAATGTAAATAAGGAAGAGGTTATGGAATGCTATAATGCAGCAGAGTGAAAAATATGGACAACACTAAACATACCTCTCAACAAAAAAGAAATCACAAGTAGATTTATCACCAGATGTGCACAGCATAACGTAATATTCAATCTTAAAGAAGATGAATGTGTGTATATTCTTGGTTTAATTAGTACACAATGTATACATGGTTTGAAAAAACCTACTGTACCCTCCAGAGATGTACATTGAATATATAGATAAACCAGAAATCATAATCTAAAAGAAGAAAACGTCTTTGATCATTTGATGCTTATATAACTTACATTTCTATTACAATAATGGCAACATTAGAAATAACCACGCTTCGGTGGAGCGTATAAACGAAGGAAGAATTCCTATGAGATATTAAGAATTTATTCATAGAAAAACATAATAGAATGAGTGGACTTTATGTTAATCTTGGCATGTAAGGACTTGCACTCTGAATACCGTATAATTAATTTCATTAAAATTGGCCTCTAGAAACCTGCAAGGTGTTATTTCGAACATAAGAATATTTACTATAAGAGGTTTTCAAGAAGTTTGTGAAAAATGTGTATTATGAAAAAACTGTGCATGGATGCTGTGACCTGCATGACGGAACTTGACCCTGAGTGAGTGACATTGGATTTGGAAAGAAAATACACACAGATAGACAAATAGAGAAAAGTAGGGATCAGGTGGTCCAGACTCCTCTGAGGGAAGCAGCCATGGGGAGCTGAACTATTCCCACGTTATTCTCTTATAGGGCAAAAACAGGAGGGAGAAGAGGAATGCAAAGCCAGTTTTCTGATGTTACCTACCGAAGATATAGACCCTCTGGCATCTTGCTGTCCTATACAAGCTTCCTCTTATCTTCCCAGGCCTTCTCTGGCTAACAGAGTTTCCTTTAATCAACCCTGCCCTGGAGTGTTAACACAAGAAAAGCAGGGTCCTGTCCTTGTTAAGAGCTTGCAGTAGCCCTGCAGCATCAGCACGAGGACCATGTCTCCGCTTCTGTTTAAAGGTCACTGTTGTGTGGTTCAGATCCGGCTGCAACCTACACATGGATTTCAAGTTTATTTTTGTACCAAAATAACTTACACTTTACTTTTCCATGAATATTGGACTACTCCTTTCATAGAGGTAACACATACATTGCTTTTCACATAAATGTGTGTGTATCAATCTAGTTCCTTCCTGAGAACAGCTTATCTGAAGAAAAGGCGTACACACAAGATATCTAAGAATTGGGCATAGGTACAATAAGAACTGAAGACCTATATATTCTGGTACAGTCATTTAAAGAGGTGAAATGATTTTTCTCCAAGTTTATTGAGGTATTGACAAATAAAAATGATACGTATATTCAAGATATCCCATGTGATGATTGTATATATGTATACATTGTGTAACGATTACCACAATCAAATCAATGAGCACGTCCTTTGCCTCAATTATTATCTGTGCATTTGTGCACACATGTGTGTGTGTGTGTAGGTGGATGGATGTAATGAGGACACGTAATGTCTGCTTTATTAGTGTATTTCAGGTAAACAATACAGAACTATTAACTATAGTCATTGGGTTATAACTTATGTTCCCCAGATTCATTCATCTTACAACTAACTAAAAGTTATTTTTTAAAAATGGCTGCCTGTGAATCGCAGGACTACTTTGGGGTCCACAGCTGGGACTGAAATCTGCAGGCTTGCCTCTGGGACACAGATAGGCATTCTTTGCTGAGTTCCTGAGTGGGCAGGACTGCCCCAGAATCACTTCTCGGAGGGGTGCAGCTCTGTTGCAGGGCTGCCTGTAGTTCAAGACTTGTTTCGAGGACCCACAGTTGTGTGGGTTTCTCATCAGGTAGTCACTGGACAGACTGGACTGCACTCAGAATACAGCTGGGAGGGGGACCAGCAGGTGGCGTGGTGGTTAAGGTGCTGGACACTCCCACATGGCTGACCAGGGTTCAAGTCCTGAATCTGGTGGCTTGCTTTCTCACTTCCTCTCTCTCTGCTCAAACTAAAAAATAAATGAATGAATAAATAAAATAAAAAAAAAAAGAATACAGCTGGTAGCGCTGGACTGGTGCCATTTCAGGAACTTCTGTGAGACTGGTATTGACAGGTTGCTTCTGGGGCGATGGGGCAAAGATAGGCATTTCTGCTGGCAGAGCCCTGGGCCAATAGAAATGTGCCCATTCTATTGCCGAGAAGGTCTTGAGCTGAATTACAGGATTTCTTCTGGGCACATAGCAGGGATCAATATTTTCTGGTTACTGAAGGCATAAGTGGTTGTGACTCTTCTCACATTCTTTGGCAGATGGGTCTAGTGGCCGCACCGAGGGCAAATGAGGCTGGGGCCGAGGCTACAGAAGTACAAGGCTGTTTCCAGGTCTGGAGCCAGGACCTGAGTCAGTGAATAAAATAGCCTTTCTTCCTCTTAGTCTTCATAAAGGTTTTTCAACCATCTCTCTGGTCCTAAAGTTCCCACAAAGGCAATTTTGCCCATAGGTTGTTACCAAATTCTTGTTGCCTTGGGGAATACCAGCAGGGGACCTCCGATTCTGTCATCTCGCTGGTATCACTCCTCCTTAAGTGATTCTAAATAAACTTTCCATCCTTTCTGTTTTTGGCATTTGGACATTTGGATATTCTTCTCTTCTTGGTTGTCCTTTGTTTTTTCTTTTTTCCTTTCTGGTTGCATGACTATGGGAATCACTAGTCTCCTGAGACACTTTATACTATTTTCACACTCACCATAGTTTTCCCCTCTGAGTCTTTAAATCTACCAACCTGCCTGTTTTCTCCTTGTTTCCCTCAATTGTCTTTTTTCACATGTGATTTAGCTGGCTTAATCTCCTCAAGTTTCTGCTTTTATTTTATGATGTGAACAAAGCCAGAGAAATTTTATGAGAAATTTTATAAAGAAAAACCTCCAATCATTAGGGAAGTGATTTCTTTTTATTTTCTCACTACCTGACAACCTAAAATGGCCTCAACACATGGTAAATGCATTTTTAAACCCAAATTTATTGTAGAAAAAAAAGAATATCATCAGAAGGTTACTGAAATGGTCAAACGCATACTAGGATTTTAAAATGAATTTTCTAAGAATTTGATTCTCAATTTTGCATCCGTTCTGTACTTAATTTTTTTTTTTTTGTATAAAAATTGGAGCAGAAAGTTCTCTAAATAGAATTTTCCAAGCTTAGTCAGTGGTGAAATGGAATATGTGCCCTTTCTAAGTTATGTTTATATAACATGCCTATTTCTCTTTAATGTGCTATTACTTTTTAGTGTTATGACAATATTTCACCTTCTCTGATTTGTAGAAGTAGCTGGTGGGCTTTTTCCTTTTATCACATGGTGGCATGATTACCATGAAAAAATATTCTTTTCTGCCAACCACAGACTAATAAATAAATTCTGCAAATATCGATTTATTTTATACACTCTTCTAAATAGAGTGTAAGATAAAGACAAACAAAAAAATGTTATTTCAGGTATTGTTGGTGAGAATAATGTAAGTACTTACTTTGCATTTAAAACTGCATTTTGGGGTTTGCTCCATGACACAGCAGTAAAGCACTGTTCAACATAAGCTGGATTCCACATGGCAACCATGGTTTGAATCTCTTAAGTCAGTTAACCTGGTATACTCAGAGCACATATGTGAGTGCTTGAAATCTGTTGTGCTGGAGTATTCAAGAAAAGGGATCGGTCATGACCAGACCCTATAGAGGGAACTTTCTTTCCCCCTCTCTCATTCTTCTTCCCTCTCACACATGTGCATGTATCCTATCATGAATAAAAATAAATAAATAAACATTTCAGTTCTATGTGTCTCAATAGATTGGCACATCTAATTATTGAAAATTTCAGAATACTTTGAGGCATTTCAGAAAATGGTACACATTTAGAAGTTCAGAAAATGATAAGGAGCATCTGCCATCATTTCTGCCTATGATCGCAGGTAAAAAGGACATTCAGGAACTGTTCTCCTGATAGCTCAGCTTTTGACCTGTTATGAACATGGCAGATGCACGTTTAAGTTAATATTAAATATTAAGTTAATGTTATCTCATACAGTGTTCTAGAATGCTGAGTCAAGTTGATAGTGTTCTAATCTTTGTCTCCGTTGTCTTTTTATTTGTTGAAAAAGAGATGATAAAATTATTGATCAGAATTAGGGATTTATTTGTTTCTCCCTTTAATTCTGTCCAATGTTCCACTGTATATTGTAAGCTCTCGATACACATTTAGGATTATTATGTGTAGTTGATAATTAGATCTCTTTTATATTGTGAGATGTTTCTCTTTCTCTCTGCTAATACTCCTTGTCCTGAAGGCTACTTTGTCTTATGTTAATATAGTAACATTGCCATTCTTGAGCTTAGTGTTGTTTGATATTTCTTTTTCCATGCTTTTTGTGTAGCATGTATTTGGGCTACCAATGCAATTTCCCCAGCAATGATAAGCTTTAGAAATCTCTCTTCATTCCTTTCAGATGTTCTCTTGCTTTTTCTCATGGGTTGCTTAGGGGCTTGTCATATATATGCAAAGTGTCAACCAAGGATATGAAGGGGTGTTGATAAGAATGTGGGGCTCCTGAATTTCTCCACTCTATTTTCAGACACACTCCAGACTCACAGAAGTCTCAAACTCTGACTTCTGAATCATCACTCCAGTGAGATTTCTCTTTTTTAGCATGATTTCTATTTCTTTTGAAATGTGAGGACCACTGTGTACTCTCAGGGGGAGACCAATATAAATGCGAATTTTACTGATGGGTTTTCTATTTCAATAGCTATATTTTTCTCAGTTTTTATCTATATTGTTTGCTTGCTCTTCAAGGCCTCCAAATACATGACTTTTGTATTTTATTTAGTGCTTATAATTATCATTATCATACTATAATAAGACACTGACATCATTAGGAACAGAATTGTGTGTTCTTTTCATAGGAAGCCATTATATCAGTTGTCCAATTTATCAGCTCTCTAAAATCAAATTGTTAATAATAAATTATTGGAGCTAGCAAGTCGTGTGGTGGTTAAGGCATTGGATTCCCACATAGCCAAACAGGGTTCAAGTCCCAGACCTGGTAGCTTGAAAATCATGCTGAGTACGTGTGCATGGGTGCCCCAAATCCCAAGAGGAGCATGGAGGGGAAGGAATTGTGGTGCGGCCATACCCCTAGGTGAGATTTATCACTTCCTTCTCTCTGCCTCTCTGTCTCTCTCTGTTGAGTGCACATGCCCTATGGCAAAAACCTTTAAAAATTGTTTTATATACTAGTATAAAGATTTTTGATACAATTCCTTTTTTAAAACTGGAATATGAAATATTTTACTAACATTTACAGCCTTGATGATTTAGGCAAATTATGACAAGTATACTAGTGTGGGTGCATTTATGAGAAATATGTATTTTTAATGGCCATTTTCTAAATAAGCTTATTAGCTTATTTTAAAAAAATTATTTATTTCTTTCATAAGCTAAAAAGGTGGAGCAAGACAGAGAGAAATAGCACCTCTAGCAAGATCTTGACACTGTAATTTTTCCCCAGTCTCAGTCAGTCCTGGATTGTGGGCACACATGTGCCTGATATATTCAGGAGAGTCTCTGAACTTGAACCGTTAACCTTCATAATAGGATTTCTTGGCAGAGCATTGTGTTTAACTGCTACACCACCATCTGGACCCTATGGCTATTTTATATCCTAGGTCTAACATTGAGATCTCCAAGTTATTTACCTGGTTTTCAGTAGGTGGCATAGTGATTAAATTGCTGGGCTCCCACATGGTTGACCACGGTTCGAATCCCAGACCCAGTGACTTGAAACTCATGTTGGGTGTATTTGCATGCGTGCCCCAAATCCCAGATCCCAAGAAGTGAATGAAAGAGAAGGGATTGCCATGTGACCATCCTCCCTGGCGGAGGTGGTATTGGTGGTGGTTTCTCGCTTTCTGTCTTGCTCACTCTGGCTTTCTATTGAGCACACATGCCCATAGCAAACATCTCTCTCTCTCTATTTCTCTCTCTCACAAAAAAATAGTTTTAAATAGTGACATTTCCTTTTATGTTCTTGGTAACCACCTAATTTACCAGTACTGGCAGACACTAAGGCCAGTTCCATTGGTGTGGTTCTTGTTTCAGCAGCAGGAAGCACTTGGCTCATTGGCTATATTTCAAATGAGAACCCATGTGATGATTAAGATATGGGTCCTGTAAATGGGGACTACAAGGAAGCTCAGCCACTAAAACCTTGGCTAGAAGTTGGCCTTGCTAATGTTACCAGTTTACCAGAGGACACAGTATGCTTATTTGTTTACTGGGGATTAGTATCTCTGAAGTTCATCTCTTTTAAATCACTCTGAGCTGGTGAAATGTATTTGTCATCCATATTTCTCACTGTTTGCCACATGGCACTGACTTAGCAACTCTTCTATTGCTTCACGAGGATATGTCTCCAATCCCAAATCAATTTTCCATATGTTGAACATTATTTCTGCCCAAGTTGATGTGTCCCAAAGTATAAAGGAGTATTATACAGAAGTGGCTCTTCAGAGATGTGTGACTATGGAAGTCGTGTGTCCTCTGGTTTACAGGCCTTATTTCTAAAATAGATACAAAATGTATTCAAGGGAATTTTTGAAGATTAAATAGTATAGAGAAAAATAAACTTATAGTAGTATTAAATACCTTTTTAAAGAATTATTTTATTTAAATTTATTTATTTATTTATTCATTTTAATTTGACCAGAGAGTGACAGAATGAGAAAGAGAGGGAAAATGAGAAAGTAGGCCGCCAGGTATGCTACGCAAACCATGGTCAGCCATGTGGGAGTCCAGCGCCCTTAACTACCACTCCACCTGCCAGCCCCTAAATATTTGTAATGTTAAAGATGTATTTATTTTTATTTATTTATTTATTTATTTTTTGGAGAGTTTTTTGCTACGGGGCGCATGCGCTCACCAGAGAGACAGAGAGACAGAAAGTGAGAAATCACTCCACAGTGGGGATGGCCACACTGTAGTCCTTTCTCCTCCATTCTCCTCTTGGGATCTTGGGCATGCATGGGACTCGAACCGTGGTTGACTACATGGGAATTCAGTGACATAGCCATTACGGTAACTGCTGGTCCCTATATTTTATTATTTAATAAGAGCTCATTTGAACTTGATTTAAGATCCTCAGGGTTACTTCTTTGAAGTTTCATCTGATACTTGAACTTTTAGCGATAAAGGACAAAGGATTTACGATGTAAACTAGACAATTTTGCCAAGCAGTGGGGTGATGATGAGCAAGACACAGATAATAAAGAAAAATATAAATAATCAATGTTAGTTATAGCGCTGGAAAACTCAGTTTCACGGTGGTGAAGGACTCACTCAGGCTTTGGATCAGGCTTTGGCAACAGACAGAACCGGATTTGCATACAACTCCGCCATTTAATATTGTGTACTCTAGGGCAAAACGCTTCTTTGGCTTCAGTGTCCTCACTATTACATGGGTTGGTTATTAAACTAGTGAAACATCATGAAAAATGTTCATATAAATTACTGCACTTGAGACCAATGTAGAACGAGCTTCATAGAATATTGTTGGTTATTGTTACTAACTCAGTAATCAAAGTGTGTCAAAAGTTTTCCGAAGTAAAATAGAAGAACCACAATTAAATGTGCATTGAAAAGTCAACAAAATTCATTGTTGTGGGCTGTTGCATCACCACCCCTTCCCAAGTTTACAAGTTGAAGTTCTACGTCTGAGTACCTTAGAATGTAATGATATTTAAGAAATTAGATGTACAGAGAAATGGTAAAGTTAAAATAAGGCCGTTAGGGTAGGGTTCTACTTCAGTATCACTCATGTCTTCATAAGATCCAGAGATACCAGGAGTACTTGTAAATCCAGGAATGATTTTGTGAAGAGGCCGAAAGAGCGTGGCCATTTGCACACCAAAGAGAGAGTTCTCAGGGGAAACTTACCCTGCTTGTATCTTGACCTTGAACTTCCAACCTCTAGATCTGTGAAAAAAGTAAAATTTTTAAGACAACCAGTGTGGGGGTTTTTTAAAATGTATTTTTATGACAGTTGTAGCAAACTAATATCCAAATATTAATAATTTTATTTTGGAAGCAGCTCTCCTAAGGATACCCTCGGCCGAGCTTTCAGCTGAGCAGGGAACTGTGAATTGTCAATTTCAGGAAGGTATTTATTTTAAATATTCCCAAGAAAGTATTTCAGAAAATGGCCATTTTAAAGCAATAGACATAATCATCATTATGCTGCTTTGATTGTCCTTTTATTCATTGCTTATATATAATAACCTCAATTAACTTTTACCTCTCTCCTATAAAAAAGATGTTACCCCATTTTACCAAAATGAAAATGGGGCTTTGATGGGTAGAAATGTTGCAGAAACAGACTGCTGAGAAATCAAGTACCTCTCAGCGAGTAGGAGAACCCAGGTTTATAATGCCAGTGGGCCCAGAGGAGTTCAGACTCCAAAATCTGGCTCCACCTTGGGGAGAGGTAGGAGATTATATTGGTTTCTAGTTTGGGAGAAGGTACGTAGATCTGTCAGGTGTTGCAGAAAAGGAGACATTGCAGAAAGATTGCTAAATGGCTCGTTCTGTTAGTTCTTAGAACCTTCTCTAGTTCGAAAAACACATCACCACGTCCTGTAGAGAGACCAGCAATGTCTACAAGCAGCTTACAGAAGCAGAACAGCATTTGGTTAGACGCATCCTGTCTTGCATGCTGTTTATAGAATCCACATCAAAACCACATAGTAAATAAGGTGGGAGTTGAGGTAGAAGCTAAGGTATATCTGACTTTAAACTCTACAGTCTTAACCATTTGACTGTTTCAAAATGTGTATTTTAGCATATTGTAAATCTCAAAACTAAAAGTCTTTTTCAGACCCCAAATCTTGAATTTTGGTTCACAAATTATAGTCACTATAAGCTTTCTTTTATGTTGATAAAGTACACAGAAAAAGTCAGAGACCACTTTTCTGGGGAGTTAGTTGATGGTTCAATAAGAAACATTTCTGCAATAAACGAAATTAAATAACACTATAAGCAGCTATCCGAAGAAAAGATTAGAATATACATGCAAATCCCATATACAAAAATGGATGTGTGAGCGTTAAGATTTTACTGGGATGGTATAAGTGTCTGGAGCCAAATAATTGATGTATAAATAAACAACAACAGAACTAAACTCCAAAGGGAAAAAAATGGCAGCCATGTTTCCTAGAAAGACTCCATGTAGAGGAGGCAGGCAGGAAGCATTCAAAATGAGAGACACATGCACAAAATTTCCTTTACTCAACTTGCGTTTTAGTTGTACTTCAAATCCTTTTAGAAAATCGAAATTGAATGTACACTTCTTTATCTTAAAACAGAGCCCTGTGGGTATATACTTCAAGAAACCTTTCCTTTTAATCAATTCTGCTTGTTTTCTTTGCCTTTCTATACCCTAAGGGATATATCTCTTAGAACATTCTATGCAATCTATAAACCAAGAATAGTCTTATCACATTCTCTTTACTGTTTCTAATTCCCCAGGGAGTTAATTACATTTTGCTGCACTTTTGATGGAAAAAAATATTTGTTTTGTTTTTTCCTGATAAATGAGGGGACCCAGTAGTTCATAATTTTGTTGTTGTCATTGAAATGAATGAAATAAAGGGGAAAGATAAGTATCTATTTCTGGTAATGCCTTTAAAGACTCAAAACTCTAAATATGCATTTGGGATAATTATACAAAAACAGTTTGGGGGGTCTGATTCATTTCTTACTAAAATGCAGAAGTATACATCTAT
Organism: Tupaia belangeri chinensis; assembly: GCF_000334495.1. NCBI lineage: Eukaryota > Metazoa > Chordata > Mammalia > Scandentia > Tupaiidae > Tupaia > Tupaia belangeri. The sequence continues at coordinate 6,431,104 of NW_006159859.1, forward strand.
ATATAGTTAGTAATACGCAGTTATTGTGTCAGAATTGATTGATCATGTAATTCCTATTAAGAGTGCCTCGCTGGAACCTAGATTGTTCTGGTAACTATTTTGGAAATTGCAAGTGTGGGTGGGTATTAGGTTTTTGTCAGAGGATTAAGAACAGAGGCGATTAGAGGCACTAAAGTAAATGATGTTCACTTATCAAAAGACTAATTGCACTGGCTATTAAATGCTCTAAGAACAGGTATTTTATCTACCAGAATAATATGGAGGATAGTCTAACAAGTTCGATACTATGAATGAATTTATTATGAGTCCAATGACAAAGTTAGACCAATATAAAAAAAGTCAATAATTGAGGAAGAAAATAAAGATTTTTATAAAATATTACTTTAAATTAATTTAAGAAGATAAATCATGGCTACAGGATATGTTAACATTAAAAATTATTTCTAAAATTTGTCACTTTTAAAAACCATTTATTAACTTTTGAAAAATTGTATCTTGTTATTTGTGTCTGTGGTTTTTGTCAAAAGATAAAGTTATTGAGTTTTAATTTGTTTCCATTTTATTTATATTTTACAGTCTTTACACCTTCTTATCCCCTGTTTTAGCTCAATATAACGTATACTTATTTTATGTAAATATATATTTAAATTATTTAAAATAAAGTTATTTACTTTAAGATGATACATATGTACAATAAATTAATGGTAATATTTTGAAAACTAACTTATTTTACTTTATTCATTAAATATTTATGTTATCACTTGGAGAATATTTTTATACTTTATCAAGTAAGACTAATTATTTAAGTAATTAAATGACTTAGATATATGATTTCACCTACTGAATAATATAGGAGTATTTCTCTAGATTTACTTTGAATAAAATAATTTTTGGGTTATATAGCCTAATACTTTATTCCTATGTACACTTAAATATCTGGCAAAGAAAGAATTTTAATAGTGTGATAATAGATATTTAGAATGTTTTTCCCTTTTTACTTTGTATTTTCTAATTTTCTCATCAAAAATTATAAATCCATAGCAAAAAAAAAAAACATTTTAATTAGAATCAAAACAATGGTAAACTTAAGAATTTTAAAAACAAAGCTCCTTTCTAATATCTTTCAAAGAGCACTAAAACAGAGAATGATTTAATATGGATGCTCTGGTGTATCCTGGAGAAGGATTTGTGTTTCTTTCTATAATAGGATTAGAAAACATGTACTGCTAGTTGTCTAGTCAGTATGTCTACTCTTTCTTTCCTTTTGTACAAAAGAAATCACAATTTCTTTTCAAAGCAACAGTGTCCTGTTGAACATTTTCATTTTCTCTTGCATTCTGTCACCCACCATATCTGCGCTCATCCTATACCCAAGGCCCTTTCTAAATGGTGTTGATCTTTAATAGGATTCATGCTCTTGCATAAGATAATGCTCTCCCCACGGTACCTACAGATAGTATAGTGGTTACATTGCTGGACTGCCACACAGTCGACCACAGTTCAAGTCCTGGACCCGGCAGCTTTAAAATTCACACCAGCATGTGTGTGTGTGTGCGTGTGTGTGTGTGTGTGTGTGTGTGCGCGCGCGCCCAAGATCCCAAGCTGAGAATGGAGGAGACAGTATTGTGTTGTGGCCATTCCCTCTCGGGGGTGGGTGGGAGGGTATTTTCCCTTTTTGTCTTTATGTCTTTCTTTTTTTTTCTTTATGTGAGTACATGCACCTTTATAGCAAAAACCTCTCTCAAAAAACAAACAAACAAACAAACAGATAATGCTCTCCCCTTAAGAACCAGCCTGGCCGGGGGTGGGGTGGAGGATACAAGATGGCTACCATAATGGCCTCTGGAAGACCCAAACCTCATCATAATGTCATTTTCATGCTAAATGACACACTTATCAGTGCCATGACAGTTAACAATTATCAGGGAAACTACCTGAAGAATTCTTACCGGTGAAAAAGTTTTTTTTTTTAATTCCTGTTTTTCCCAAGCAGAGTTTTGAATATTCCTTCATTCTACTACCCTGTCCCATCCTCTTATTACCTCATTTGCTATATCTTAAACTCTCAGCTTCAACTTTAGCCAGAAGCTGGTTTGCAAATTCATCTCTCACTTACCTATTCCTTGACCAATGGATAAAGCTTATACCATGACGCTCAGTTGCAGTTGTGTAAGTTTGCTCTGTGACACTGAATGGCGAATGATCCCATTTTAGGAATAAATTAAAAATTAGTAACAATGTGCCACAGTATTAGCAAATGAAATGGATGTTGTAAAGGTTCTGGATAGTTTCATTTTTCTCATGTGAAGAATGAGGTGTTATCTCATTCTCCTCATCCCCTCTATTCTTTTGCCTAGATTGTGAAAGCAATACCTAGAGAATTAGCAGCCATATAATCTTGAGGAAAAGGGTCACATACAAAGAATGGAAAAGCAGAATGATAAAGAGAATGTGGTTCCTGATACTATCTTTCAACAGATGAATCTTCTCTAGACTTCTATTTATGTGGATACATGAACATGTTATTATATAAGTTACTGTTTCTGACAATTCCAGTTATGTTTGAATGGAACCCAGTCTTAACTAGTAAATGCTTACAAGGCTATTTCAACAGGAAGCCTGTGGTGCTTAAACATTAAGATTTCTAGGTAATTAATAACCTTTGAGGGACCAGCAGGTGGCATAGTGGTTAAGGAGCTGGACTCCCACATGGTAGACCATGGTTCGAGTCCTGGACCTGGTGGTTTGAAAATCATGCTGGGCACATATATGTGCATACCCAAGATCCTGGGAGGAGTATGGTGAAGGGATTGCAGTGTGGCCATCTTCCCTGGTGACTGATTTCTCACTTTCTGTCTCTCTGTTTTTCTGGTGAGCACATGTGCTCTATGGCAAAAAATTTCAAAAACAAAACAAAAAAATTTTTTATTTAGTTTTACCCTTAGACCAAGCAAGATGGACCCCTGTGAGCCCCATGATAATACTTTTCCACATATCTTGTCCTTAGAACAAAAGGCAACTGTGTCAGATATTATGAAGGGTTCAGATTGTGCCAATGGCAGCTTTGAGGAGGACACTATTTTGAAGATTGCAGGGTTTTGAAACCAATAAATGTAAATGGGAACAAATATATCAGTTAGCTTGTCAAATCTCTCTTCTCAAATAGCATACATGAAATAGGTTGGTTATTTTGCTTTTCCAGAAAATATATTTTGTTCAGTGGTCTCAAGTATCTATTTTCTTCATATTCTAAATCATGGTTCTTGAGACTTACACAAATCCATGTATTATTCAAAACAGATGCACATGGCAGTTGAGGTACATTTGCAATATTAAGGCTTTCCTATTTCTTTCAAATATGTATATATAACCGAATATGAGATATAAAGTATGACACCAATTCTTTTTGGGTTGTTGGGAAAGTCATGACATATTTTTGCATAGAAAAATATGTCATAACTTTCTGACAACCCAATATATAGTGCAATCAAATAGTCATTACATGTTAGAATTACAAATCTTTTTAATTAAAAAAATTTTTTTCAGGTCTTAAAAATAGCCTTTATTTTTAAAAAGTTAATATGTGCATTATAGGAGATGGAAAAACACAAGAAGCAAAGAACAAAATCATCCACAGTCACAAACAGCTTACAGTGGGATGTGTCCTTCTAGGTCCTGTGTGCACACACAACATCCATTTCTGGGATCGTTCAGTATAGTATATACCATGTTCTGTCACACATCATGAATATTTACCAATTCAAAGTCCCAATTTTTTTTAAAGTAATGCTTTCTTGGGGACAAAATTTCACATAAGACAAAAATGGCTACAGACTTCTAGATAAAAGTATCGGCACTTAGGACTAAAATATCGCATTCCCTTAATGCTCAATTTAAAACATAAAGCAACAGAGTACTCTTAAGTATAATGTTTATAGCATGATTCATTATCAGCTCTATACTATTAACATATTAGAAAGATGTTTCCATTTAATTACTCAGTGTATTACACAATTACACAATACAGCCAAAAGGGATGTACATGCACCAATGGCTGTCATCAAATGTAAATATCAACACATCTGCATCCCTTTATAAAACTTTCTTCTGCTCCTCTACTGCCAATCTAAGGGATAAGCCCTGATATACACTGCTCAGAGGTGGTTGAAAATTCCATGTCCTAGATTCATCTTTCTATTAATTATAACAAAGATATATATGCATATATATATATTTTTTTTCAATAGAGATTTTTGCTATAGGGTGCATGCACTCACTGGAGAGACAGAAAGACAGAAAGCAAGAAATCACCGCTGGGGGAGGGGGGTGGCCATGCTACAGTCCTTTCTCATCCACTCTCCTCTCAGGATTTTGGGTATGCATGCACATGTGCTCAGTGTGTTTCAAACATCTGGGTCTGGGGCTCAAACTGCAGTTGACTATGTGGGAGTCCAGTGGCATAACCATTATGCCATCTGCTGGTTCTAAGAATTGCAAATCTTTTTCATAGAGAATTTTAGTGATATTGATTACTTTTTTAAAGAAATAAATACAAATGCTCAGCTTTTTAGTAAAAGACTATTGATGCCAAGTCTGTGATAATGTTGCTAATCTGGTTGGCAAAGCAGAATGGAAGCCACAAGTTTGGTCAGAGAGCCACATTGTTATTTGTGTCACATTGAGTATATATTTTAATTTTTTCTAGAAGACATGTTTTTAGTTATGCCAGAATCGATGATATCTTGGGAACAAATTCGAAGTTTGCAGTCGAAATTTTCTAGACCTATTCAAAAGACTTACTAAAACCTGTATCAAATTTGACTTTACAAACTACCTTTGGACTTACTATTGAAATACCATCTAACTGAAAAAAAATTAATATGTTAATATATTTTCTTCAAATATTTTTAGCAGTGCAAAATATATAATTACTTGGAATATTCTTAATAAGAACAGTGGACAGTTAATACCAAGAAAACTCTAGAACATCACTAATGTACGTAAGAAAAAACACCATCCATTGGAAGGGAATATTTAATATTTATATATTTTTCAGTTTTCATCAAGTAATATTATATATTTATTTGCAAAAATATGTTAGCATGCTTTTTTTAACCCAACAAAGTGTTTCTATGGTACAATTGAAAGGATAAACAGAGAAGAGTAAATTTTAAAAAATTAAAGAAATGTATCATATTTTGAAATTCATTCAGAGGCAGAAATAATGAAAACATAAAAAGTGTATAAATGGTACAAAATATAAAGCCCCCAAACAAAACATATTTACTTAAATTTATGAATTTAGGGCCGGCCCCATGGCCTGGAATTTAAGGGAGCTGGATTTCACATGGCTGACTGTGTGGCTTAAATCCCAGCCCCAATGACCTGATAAACACATAGAGCATGTGTGTGCATGCCCCAAATCCTGGACAGGATGGAGAAATGGAGGCGAAGGGATTGTACCATGTCCCACTGGGAAGTGCTTTCTCACTCTTTCTCTCTCATGCCCTCTAGAAAAAAATGTATTTAAAAATTAAGAATTTATTCATTATAGGTTGTACTTCAAATTAGTGGAAAATATGGGCTGGACAGTAAGTATATTGCAATAATTACTTGAGTATTAGGAGAAGATAGTTGCACCCATCTAAATGTGGCTAAAGCTGTTAAAATCACTGTAGGCAGGATACAAGATGCTTGAGGACAGATAAAACAGACTTCTTCAACAGAAGTTTTTTATGTTGAAACATGGTATTAATTTTGAATATACATAACCATATCATTAGTATGTCCTGTTGCTTATGGTTATTAACAGTGTTGGGAAAACTCAGATATCTAAGTTTATCATATTTTACATGTTTTTGCTTCAGTGATTATTTTTCTCTCTAACAAAATATACTACATGTGGGGTCAGCAGGTGGCATGGTGGATAAGGGCACTGGACTCCTACATGACTGACTGCAGTTTGAGTCCCAGATCTAGCAGCTTGCTCTCTCTCTCCCTCTCAAATTAAAATAAATAATTAAGATAAAATAAAATAATTCTTTAAAAATTCTTTTCACTTTTACAGTGAAATACACTGTAAAAACAATGTCCCATTAAGTTATACCAAAATTAGAAAAAGGAAAGTAAAAGGTTTGTATGAATATGAAGAAGGACATTCACATTCAAGTAAACTCCAAACTAAGTTCTAGAAAAATCTTATAACCAATATAGTTCAAGGAATAGTCATGATTGAGTAATATATTTCTGTTTTTGTTTTCTATATATTTTCCAAGCATTGAAAACTTTGGATAAAGAATGCAATAAATACTATCTGTATCTAGATATTGTTATAGGAGATAGTAAAATTAGTAATACAAGGTATCCTCAGAAAGTTCATGAAAAATGTTTATTATGGAAAAGCTATATATGGATTTCCAAAATTTTTTGAACCTTACAACCTTACAATCCCATCATTTGGGATTCTATTTATGTGATAATCCAGGACTCATTCCTGAATTAAAGAATTGGCTTGGGACCAGCAGTTGGCATAATGGCTGTGTTGCTGGACTCCCATGTAGTTGACCACTGTACGAGTCCAGACCCAGTGGCTTAAACTCGTGCCAGGCGCGTGTGCGTGCGTGCCCAAGATCCCGAGAGGAGAACGGAGGAGAAAGGATTGCGGCATGAGCATCCCCATGGAGGGTGATTTCTTGTTTTCTGTCTCTCTGTCTCTGTCTTTCAGGTGAGTGCATACACCCTATAGTATAAACCTCTCTAAAAAAAAAAAAAAAAGAATTGGCTTAACAATTTTACTGATATTTTCAATGACTGCTGCCTTAATACAGCAAAGTCTTTTTTAAATTTGAAATTAGTAGAAAATTGTCAAACTAATAAATATTCCATTAATGTCTAATTTTGCATCACTGTGAATAGAACACAATAACAGCAACAAACCTTTGCTAATAACATAACTTATGGGGGGGACCAGCAGATAGCATAATGGTTACATCACTGGACTCCCATGTAGTCGACTGCTGTTAGAGTCCTGGAGCTGGTGGGTTAAACTCACACCAGGCGCGTGTGCGTGCATGCCCAAGATCCTAAGAGGAGAAGGAATTGCGGTGTGGCGTCTTTCAGGTTGGTGCATACCCCCTATAGTATAAACCTCTCTAAAAAAAAAAAAAAAAAGAATTGGCTTAACAATTTTACTGATATTTTCAATGACTGCTGCCTTAATACAGCAAAGTCTTTTTTAAATTTGAAATTAGTAGAAAATTGTCAAACTAATAAATATTCCATTAATGTCTAATTTTGCATCACTGTGAATAGAACACAATAACAGCAACAAACCTTTGCTAATAACATAACTTATGGGGGGGACCAGCAGATAGCATAATGGTTACATCACTGGACTCCCATGTAGTCGACTGCTGTTAGAGTCCTGGAGCTGGTGGGTTAAACTCACACCAGGCGCGTGTGCGTGCATGCCCAAGATCCTAAGAGGAGAAGGAATTGCGGTGTGGCTATTTCCCCACCCCCGAAAGGGTGATTTCTCACTTTCTGTCTCTCTGTCTTTTTGGCGAGTGCAGGTACCCTATAGCAAAAATCTCTCCAAAAAATAAACACATAAATAACATAACTTATGACTTTTACTAAATTAAAGGCAAGAAAATAAAATTTCAGGGCTAAATGTATACTAATTCAAATTCTATTCATTTTTATTACTTATCAAAAAATTTCAGACTTGTCAACATAATATATAGGAATGTACAATAATAATTACTGATGCCAGATTACTCAATACTTGGTCAACTTTCAGTTATAAAGAAATAGCTGTGTACATATTTTATAAATGAACTCTTATGAAGTGTATTTATTATACATATATAGTACATGGGCTTGTATGTCTGTTCTTGCTCTGGGCTCTATAATCAGAGAACAGCCTATCCTTATTGCCTAGAGAGTCATTTAAGAATAAAGAACAATGAGCCAGCAGGAGGCATGGGGCTTAAGGTGACTGGTTCCCCCATAGCTGGCTGTGTGATTCGAGTCCAGACCCAGTGGTTTGAAAATCATGCCTAGTGTATGTGCATGTCCAAAGTCCTGAGAGGAGGATGGAGGATAAGGGATTGAAGTGTAGCCATCCTTCATTGGGGTGCGAAGGGGTGATAATCTCACTTTCTCTTTCTCTCACTTTCTGTCTCAGTCTCTATGGCTGGCATATGCACCCTATAGCAAACTTAAATAAATAAGTAAATAGTTAAGTTAATATCAGCATAATAGTATGAAGAAGGATGATTGATTGTGGGAAAATGAGAAATCAGAGAAACTAGTATTCGATGATAAGTGAATATATGCCAAAGTCTATTGAACATCAGTTTTAAAAAAAATATGTATCTGACATAGGTGAAGTAAGTCAGTTTTAGAGATGAGGAAATTGAGATTAAAAATGTTTTAGGGACCATAAGATGGCATAATGGTTACGTTGCTAAACTCCCACATGGCCAACTGTAATTTGAGTCCTGGACCTAGCAGCTTAAAACTCATGCCAGGCTCGTGAACGTGCATGCCCAAAATCCTAGGGGAGAACAGAGGAGAAGGAATTGTGGCATGGCCATCCCCTCTGGGGGATAGTTTCTCAGTTTCTGTCTCCCCTCTGGGGGGTAAATTCTTGGTTTCTGTCTCTCTCTATCTGGCAAGTGCAAGTGCCTTATCACAAAAATCTATGGAAAAAAAAAAGAAATGTTTTTATAAATTTTCAAGTTCATTTTGCTAGTCTTATGAAATAGCCAGAATTCATAGCAAGCACAGTCTCAATGGCTCCGATCACACAGCTGTATCTAAGCTTTGATTGCACAAGTAAATACAACTTGTCACGGTAGAGCATAGACAGAGTAGGCAGAGAAGCTACAGATTATGGAAAACTGCTGCCCCTAGCATGGGAGGGGTACCACAGGATCAGCATGCTGGACAGAAGTTTCGCGTCTCCCGCACAGTGAGCTTAGCAGGGTCATGCAGGGCCGTACACCTTAACATAAGTAAAGTGGGAGAGTTATTCTTATCCTAAAGTAATTCACATTTAAATAAATAATAAAGGCTTAGGCCAATTAGTGAAGAACCAATCTGTAATACTTCAACTTTACACACATTGTTGAAACCTGTGGCTTAGGTATATACAAGGATGAGAGTCCTATAGTTTCCAAGCTTGTCCCTGGAAACAGTGGTTCTCTGAGCACACAGGTGATACACTGAAGGTTTCTTATTCTGGACATTTTGCGGCAGTGGGGAAAAGAGCATAGGTGGTAATGTGTTAAAGTGTTTTTCTATCATTCAGCAGTCCCTGGTTCTACACTTTTCTCTGAAGGTTTTTTTTTTTTTTTTATATTTTAGAAATTTTAATCATTTCTTTTTTTTTCATTTTTTTATACAGTCAATCACATTATTTACCTTACAAAGCATATATTTTAACATGTGAAAATTTCTCCCTAGTCTAGTTGATAAAACTATAAAATATCTTCAACAGATAATATGACATTTCTTTGTAGCATTAATGCTTTGCCTTCCTATTTTTCTTCTAAATGTCCTTCCTCAGACCCTACTCTTTCACACACACTAGTATCTGGTGTTTACATCTATTTACTGTGCTTCTATATCCTTAATCAATCAGTTTCAGTCATAGAGTACGGCTACTCGGTGTATATTAAGTGGGGACATACAATGTCTCTCCTTCATAGCCTGGCTTGCTTCATCTTAGCCTCATGTCTCCTTTTGAAGAGGCTCAAAGTCATACCAAACAAATGTCCTATAAAAAAACTTAGTTTCTTGTTGATAAACCAAATTAGTTATTTTAAATAAGTTATGAGAAAAATCTTATGTGTCTTAGTCAATGTCTGTTTGAGAAAGCAAGCTGAAAAACAGCACTTCATTGTGCAAATCCATCAAATGTTTCTAGCCTTTATAGTAATAGAAATAAAATCAACAAACTAAAAATAGTTTGCCTTAGGGTAAACAAATGAAAACTATTTAAAAAGATTAATTTTTAATTTTAGTATTTATTTATTTAATCTATTTATTTGTTTTGATTTGTTCAAGCCGTCAGGTCTGAGACTCAAAGTGTGGTTGACCACGTGGGAATCCAGCACCTTAATCACCATGGCACCTGTTGGCCCCCTGAAAACTATTATCTTTCTAGATAAACTCTACTTAATAAAGACCTATGGTTATCTCACTGGAGTATACTGATGTAAGGGCTGAATGTTTCTACTTTGTTTTCAGACACATTCCTGATAGCTCGAGTTTCAGCTGAAACTTGACTTCTGACAGGGTGCTTAAGTGATCACTATCAGCGGGTTAGCACAAAGCTTACTCCTCAGTGAATCATCACTGCAATTTCTAGACCCTTCGTTGTATTCTTCTTATTCTTTTGCTACAGACCAAGAAGAGACTATTTAAACTAGTAGCTACTTAGTCAGACACAATAAATAGAATCATGCAGTTTTTTTAAATGGAGTAGAACATTGAGAGTAAGACAAGATATTAATTTGGTCTCCATGACTGGCACAACTAAGAAAAACTAGGTCTAGCAAATAAAATAAATATAAGACTTGTTCATTAGAGAGTACATCTTACTTTATTTTTTATTTATTAATTTGTATTGTTACTGTACTAACATGGCCAGTAATAATTATACATATTTATAAGTACAATGTGATTATTTCAATACGTGCATATAATATATAATAATTGCATCACAATAATTATCATATGACTCTAGGATATATATGTATACTTATTTTACCAGAGAGATGACTTTCTTTTGCTTTTCATAGAAATATAAAATGAAGGGAACCAGCAGTTAGCGTAATGGCTATGTCGCTGGACTCCCACGTAGTCTACCGCGGTTCGTGTCCCGGACCCGGTGGCTTAAAACTCACGCTGGGCGCGTGTGCGTGCGTGCCCAAGATCCCGAGAGGAGAATGCAGGAGAAGGGATTGCCGCATGACCATCCCCCCTGGGGGGTGATTTCTCACTTTCTGTCTCTATGTCTCTCTCTGTCTGTCTGGCGAGCACACGCACCCTACAGTGAAAATCTCTCAAAAAAAAAAAAAAAGAAATATAAAATGAAGAAAATAGAAATATACATGATAACTTATATGGATAACTAAGACTATACATGAAACAAATATATGTGTAATATATGTATATAAATATATTTGTATATGTGTATAAAGCATAAGAATTTTCACATTAAAAAGTAGCCAATCAGGCACATGTGTGATGTAATCCCTACCCTTTCATTTTGCTTCCGATAAGGAATAAATATAGTTGGTATGGGGTGGTAAACGTGTTACACCAGGAACCAGAAGACCATAATTCCACAAGACACAGATAATCTTTTATGTTTTCTTGCCTAAAAGTAGTTTCACTAGAATGCTTTCATTTCAGTGGTCCTTAGGCTCTAACATTCTGTAATACATTTTATGATCTGAACTGTGTATGGCTTTATATGTAAATGAAAACGAGTGTAATTTAAATGATTCTAAATAGTCATTATCCTTGTGGTAAAAAAAAGTATATTGATATCATTCTTAGAATAATATTTAGGAAGCAAAAAAAAAGATTTTTAAACTAGAAGAAAATGTCTTCTGAAAATAGAGCCTGCAGTCATGCAGAATTATAGGGACTTGATTAAACATACAAAAATACATGACAAATATATAAATGTTTAATGAAAACAAACTAGAAATCAACCAAGTGATTGGTTTATGGCAAAGAGCTTTTAAGAGGTTAATTTTTTTTCTTAATATTCTTTTTATTATATTTTGTTAATTTTTACTCTAAGTACAAAGAACAAAAAGGTTAAAAGTACTGGATAACTGTTAAATACCATAATTTGTTTGAAAATATTTGTGAAGCAGATTGGTCATCCAAATAGCATCTTGAGTATCATTTGTTTTAGAAAGTCATTCTTTGGAAATAAAATAATAATAATAATAATTGTGTCTTACCATGTAAATGCATCAATATACATTTTCTTTCTTAAGACTTTCAACAGACTTGTAAAAACGGATGAGTGATCTCTGTGGAGAATTCCACCATCTTGAGAGTAAAAGGAGTGAGCCCACATTACCCCAGGTCCTCTGTCCAGAGAATTGCATCCTATAAATGTGTCCAGGTTTGCAGAGACTGTTTAAGCCCAATTGGATCCAGAAACTCCTTGTCTAGAGACTCTGGGAAAATTGTATGAGGGGGAGACAAATTTTGGAACTGTCACTGAGAATGCACTATGTTTAATTGGTTTATATGCCATAACATATTTTTCAGAAGAAAATGTTTAATGATACTTGAAAATGTTGACAAAGATGTTGCCAGTTACACATAAAATAAGAAAAAGCAAACTTCATACTGCACTTTTTCTGGTGACTATAATATACTTTACACCATCTGTATGATATTTATAGCTTGCGACATGCAGGAGAGCAGGATTTCAGTTGAAACCTCTAAGTTTTGCCCAGTATTTCCTCAGAATTATTAACTGGTCGAGGTTGGCATGCCAGTAAGGTTTGCATGAAACTTAACTAGGGCTCGCTCAAAACTTGGCATTTGTCCTTGGAAAAATTTCATCTTGAGTTTGCTTAAAGGTCTGTGAACCTCAGGAAACCTCTCAGTGACCCTTTCTACAGTGTGATGTTTTCTAGTGATATCTGAAACCAAGAATGTTTTGTGAAGGGTTTGAGTTTCATTTGGAAAGCCATGTCTAATCCTAGGTACTGCTTAATGAATTAAGAGCTGGCCCTCCTAGGATCCTCTTAAAGGCATGCTATGCATAAAATCCACGACTTTCACTACGGAGTAGAAAAAAAACACCTCTTAATTAGTCATTTAAAAAGTGCCTTATGTGGATTTTAAGAAGTGTTCTTTCTGTGTGCAGTCTGTTTATTATCACTGGTATCTAAAACAAGAATACATTGCCTACCATTTGAAGCTATAGTACTGTTTCTGTTATATACAAATAATTATATACACACACATATATATATATATATATACACACACACACACACATATATATATACACACACATATATATATATTTGTTTTTTCCTTTTTTGGAGGGATTTTTGCTATAGGGCACGTGCGCTCGCCAGACAGACAGACAGAAAGCGAGAAATCACCCCTGAGGGGGGCTGGCCATGCCGCAATCCCTTCTCCTCCATTCTCCTCTCGGGATCTTGGGCACGCACGCACACGCGCCAGGCGTGAGTTTTAAGCCACCGTGTCTGGGACACAAACCACGGTGGACTGCATGGGAGTCCAGCGACATAGCCTTATGCTAACTGCTGATCCCAATTATTATATATTTTTTAAAGATTGATTTTTGCTATAGGGCACATGTACTCTTTAGAGAGACAGAAAGTGAGAAATCACTCCCCTTCCCCCAGTGGGATGGCCACACCACAATCACTACTCCTTCATTGGCCTCCTGGGATTTTGGGCATGCACACACACACGCCCAGCATGACTTTTAAGCTGTTGGGTATGGGACTTGAACCATGGTTGACCATGTGCATGCAAGTCCAGTGATGTAACCATTACACCATCTGCTGGTACTTCAGATAATTCTTATGACAGATAACTACCTTTTTACAAAAAGAATTATTTATTTAATTTTATTCATTATTATTGATAATATGACCAGAGAGAGGCAGAAAGAGAGAGAGAGAGAGAGAGAGAGAGAGAGAGAGAGAAAAAGAGATAGTAAGCCACTGGGTCTGGGACTTGGACCACAGTTGACCATGTAGGAGTCCAGTGCCTCAGCCACCATGCCACCTGCCAGCCCCTGGATGACTACATTATTAAAGTTACACTTTCTACATTTTTTGTGTGTATTTGGTAGATTAAGACATTCTTAAAAATCACATATTTTGACAATGTGACGCTAGAGAAAATAACCACCTCCCAAATAATAACTAACAGACTGATCTTTGAGGTATGGAATGGGTCACTCGTGTGTCTAGCTTCCTCATGCTCCTTTATCAGCACAAGGACACACATGACCCACACAAACATCTCTTTGCTTCATATGAGATGTTATCCTTTCAAAATAGGGGAAATAAGCTAGTGTACAACAACATTAGAACTTTAAAAAAATTATAAAAGGTATTAGAAAAATAACATCTAAAGCTGATTTTCAAGGAAAGCAGGCATTGTAAAAAAGAAAGAAAGAGACACAAATTAGAATAGATCTCTGTTTTTTTTTCTTTGAATCATCTTTAGAAGCTCTTTTGACCTGAATGAATATTTAAAATTTCTTGTGATAAGAATTTGTTGCCTGTATTTTTTGACTGCCTTCTCTCTCTCTCTTTTTTTTTAAGTATTTTTTTTCTTCATTCATGATCGAGTAGTTCTGAATGACAGTGTGAGAAAAAGAAAAGAGGGAGAGATGAACATCTTCATAGAATCTGATCATACCACAACCCTGGTTTTCCAGTCTGCCAGTCCATGGGATACTGAGCCCTGGTGAGCATGTCCAGCGTGTTTCAGGCTGACAGGGCCAGGAACCCCAACCCTGGTCCCAATGTGGGGTCCAGACCCTTTTGCATTACATTACTAGTGCACCACGGAGACAGTCTGTTTAACTCAAATTTTCAGATAAATTGCCTGAGAAGTTTTGACACTTTTTTAGGTTTCTAAATCTGTTTAGACAGCATTGCTTTAGAGCCCATTTCAATTTTAGAAATCAGTTAAAAACATTTTAGGAAAAGTAATCAGTAATGAGAATTGTTAAGAAAATATACATATGTAGATTTCTTTCAGTTATTTTGAGCCACTCTGCAAACAGAGAGGAAAAATAATGTTCTACTGTCTGATCTTAATTACCAGGGAAGTATGGGCAAGCTCTATTAGGGTCAGAAATGAAATTGAAATCCAAATGATGTAAGAAATAGTCGTCCATCGGGAACCAGCAGTTAGCATAATGGCTATGTTGCTGGACTCCCATGTAGTTGACCACAGTTCGCGTCCCGGACCCAGTGGCTTAAATCTCACGCTGGGCGCATGTGTGTGCGTGCCCAAGATCCTGAGAGGAGAATGGAGGAGAAGGGATTGCAGCATGACCATCCCCCAGGGGGTTGATTTCTCGCTTTCTGTCTCTATGTCTCTCTCTGGTTGATGAAGAGACTCAAGATAGCAATGAATATAAAATGTACACTGCAATCCCTTCTTCTCAAGTCTCTTCCCAGCATCTTGGGCACTCATGCATAGGAGCCTGGTGTGATTTTCAAGCCACTAAGTCTGGGACTCAAACAGCATTAAGCTATATGAGATTCCAGCAATGTAACTGCTATGCCATCTGCTGGTCCCCAGACTTTCTTTTATGACCCATTGACTTCACGAGGAAGTAGAAGTAATATCTTAAATCACACAGATTCTTTTGCAGATTCTTTTGCCTATATCTGTGTTGTCTTCTCCTTCTTTTTTTCTAATGTTTTTTCTTGTACATTTTTAAGGAAAAGACAGTGCTTCCTTTTTAATTGTAAGACAGGTGTTGACAAAAAGCTAACCCATAACCAAGTGAAAGTAATGTCATACCTGAGCAGAACTCTGACAGGTTCCCTGAAATGTGCTCAGGTACGCTCCAGCTGCTTCTTTGGTTATAGATCTTTCTAAACTACGACTGATGTATTTCTGGTTTTTCAATAAGCAGTTAGCTCTTGGGAAGACTTGTCATGTAAATCTGCAACTTCTCCAACAACATCTTACTTGTAATCTATCTTGTAGTCAAGCAGTTACTTTTGGTTTTACTTCTCACTGATGATATAGTCAAGGCAAATGCCTTGTCTTTCCACATGGAAGTCACCAGTCTGCCTTTCTGAGTGCATGAGTTTCGGATTCCTGCTAATATGGGGAGCCAGATACCGAGATGATGCAGCAGTAAAATGTGATGCTCTGTGAAGCTGACCCACGTGGGAAGGTTCTCAGTTAGTGTCCAAGACCTACCTGAGTATACTGGGCTGGGGTGGATCATGGCCTCAAGAACTTGTTAGGGCTGCTGTCTCTGTCTGTCATGGATGAAATTAATTAAACAAAAATACCTTTTTTAAAAAAGAGAAACATGACTTAGTGAAATTTAATCCTTTTTCACACTTCATTTGCATAATGTAATATTTCATTCTCACAATGTAATATTTCTATATAATCTGTTCATCGATTAGTTGCATGAGCCACCGTTTTTATCCCAAGTTGCTTTTCTTTATTCTTTTTATTCTTTAGTGTTACACATATTTCATTTATGATCGATCCATTTTCAGCTGTTTACTTTTTGTAGAGTATGACTATTCTCATATGCTTATTTGTCTAAAAACTAAATTTTTTTTTAAGAGTTTTTTGGTATATTGCTATAGAGTGCATGCACTCATCAGAAAGACAGAGACAGAAAGACAGAAAGCGAGAAATCACCCCCTGGTGGGTGGATGGGCATGCCACAATCTCTTCTCCTCCATTCTCCTCTCGGGATCTTAGGCATGCACACATGCCTGGCTTGAGTTTAAGCCACCGGGTTCGGGACTTGAACTGTGGTCGACTATGTGAGAGTCCAGTGGCATAGCCATTATGCCAACTACTGGTCCCAACAAAATTATTTCTGATGAAATAATTTTATTATTTGATGTGAGGCCATTTGCAAAAGTGGAAAGCTTGCTTTTTGAGGAAAGCATAAGAGAATGATGATATATGAAAGGTATATAGAAAACAGAAAATCCCTTTTAGCTTTCTTGTGATGATAAAAGTAGCTTAGCTCAACAAAGAATAAATTAGGCCTGTCAAAATATCAAATCAGTGACATTATCATTACCTCTTGCTGTAGTCACTATCAAGAGTGATTTCATGTCAGAATTAAAAAAAAATGAAAAAGCACTCTTAGGCCAACATGTTATCATTAAAGTATACAAAGAATTTTTTTCTTTTTTCATTATTTCCTTTTTTCTTTAGTGTCATAGTTCCCTCCCTTTGAGTATACAGAATCTGAAGACTGGTTGATGAGGAGACTCAAGATAGCGATGAATATAAAATGTGCAGATAGCTTTCCTGACAGCAGAACATTCACATATAATGCCAGGTCATACAAAGGGCAGGACTTAAAGCAAAACAAAGTGCTCAAGGCAGCTTGGCACTGATTGGGATAGTTTGCCTAGTGGATTCATGTATTTCTGTTGGTTTTGAAGCAAGTTACTTACCTACCTAGGAACATTTGGGGAGGCGTAATTTAAGGACTCTTTTCTGATTCTTTTTAGTTTAAAAAAACTTTTTAAAAACGTTTTTGCCATAGGGCACATGCATTTACTGGAGAACAGCAGAGTGAGGGAAAGTGAGAAATCACCCCCTGGGGGGATGACCGTGCCTCAGTTACTTCTCCATTCTCCTCCTGGGATTTTGGGCACACCAGTATGAGTTTGAAGTAGCCAGGTCCGGGACTCAAACTGCAGTCAGCTGTGTGGGAGTCCAGTGCCTTAACCACCATGTCCAGCACCTTAACCACCAGTTTGTGTTTTTATTGTCCCAGGGGATTTTATGATATAAGAAGGGGCTGTTTGAGAAATATGAAATATAAAATTGGTGCCTTTTGAGCCACTCTTTCTCTGTCTGCTCAGGCTCACTCTTACCTCTCAGGAGAGTACTTTCACTTTTACTTAATCAACTACCTTTTCCTTCAAAAAAGAAAAATTAAAGAATGGTCAGAAAATGCATGTGCTCACCAGAGAGACAGAGAGAGAGGAAAAGTGAGACAACCTTCTCTCCCCATAAGGAATAGTCACACTACATACAATCCCTTCTTCATTTCTCCCTCCTTTCAGGATTTTGGACATGCATGCACTTGTGCCTGGCATGTTTCTCAAGCTACCAAGTCCAGGACTTGAATCATGCAATCAGCCATGTGAGTTCCAGCTTCCTTAACCATCGTGCAATAAACTAGCTTGAAATACATACTTTATTACGATTATCTAAGTAGAAAGCATAGTTTAGAAAGCTTTTCAGATATTTTCCCATCTAATTCACAATATAGTAAGCTTTCACTTTTTCTTTCTTTCTTTTTTTTTTTAAAGTTTCTTTCAGGAAAGTGAGAGACAGAAGCTGGGAAAACAAAAACAAAAACCACACTCTGCAGAGTCTCATGCTGGGATAATGCCCCCAATCCCAGGCCAGGCTTTCCAGCCTCCCGGCCAGCCAGGATCATGGGCATGCACACCTGGTGTTTGCAGATCCACCAGAGAACAGAACTCATGGATTCTGTATTGATTCACTGGAGTGGCATGTTGACTGCTCGGCTGACCCAGCCCACAAAGCAATCTGGAGTTGGCACTACTATTATTATCGTTTCCCTTTCAGGGACTGATGCACTTGGAATTTAAGTAGCTGGCTGAAGGAAGGCAATTTATAAATTTCAGAACAAGGTTTGCAATTTCAGTCTCCAGGATATTATATAAATGTAGCAAAGAGGAGCACATTTGATGGGGCTGGACCATTGGATTAAAAATCACATGGAGGGGGTGATATCTCACTTTCCCTCTCTCTGCCAAGCACTTGTGCCCTATGACAAAAAAAATCTAAATTAAAAAAATCACATTTATCAAAACATCATGTTGTATACCTTAAGTATATACAATTTAAAAAACAAAATAAAAGCATTTTGCCTGTTGAAGTCCTTTATTAACTGAGTCACTTGGGTATGTTACTGTCTCTGTGTCTCAGCAACCTTAAAAAGTAACAATTTTTAACACATGCAAAGGATTTAGGGCTTAACATAGAACATGTGTAATAAATATTAATCGTAATGCTAAAATTTCTTCAAAAAATTTCATTATGCATTAATTCAGTATGCTGATCACATTAATTATGCATAAATACAAGTATTCAGACTTTTATATTTGGTATAATATTTTAATTTTTTATTATATCCTAGACATAATATATGTCATCTTTTTATGTTGAATAAGAGGGGAATGCTGTGTTTCCTCTGATAACATAAAATGTCATTTTTCCGTACAACATGCAGATGCTCTGTTTCAAAAGGCCAGCTCTAAAGGTGATGTCTCACTTGATTCATTTGGGCCTATTTTAATCAGGACTGCTTTGCCATACAGATGTAATTGCTGTGAAGAGGATCCCTCTCTCTGGGAAGCATATTATCATCTTGACGTTGAATGTCTGTTGAAGAGCTCCTAATTTATGCTCACCAGCAAGATGCTTTCTTTGCTTGTAATTGTGCTTCTTTTAGCTCCTTTCCTTGGTACAGGAAGCTCCTTCCTTAGTGGGGAGAAGGAGAAAGGCCAAATCAGACATTGACACAGCACACATAGTACTCTGACAGAGCATGAACACGTGCTCAGAGATGCAGACATGAATGCAGGTTCATGTAACTCTGAATCAGGGTGCTAATGGCAGAGCAATCCAGCCTACCCCAATGGTTAAGGCTACAGGATCAGAATAATTATGAGTAATGAATATGCATGAAATTTGGTAAAATCTGCAACCTCTCTCCAAGTCTTTGCCTCACAACATTCTAAGAAATCACCTAGGCAAAGGAGTTTGAGAGCAGATGAAAGAATCATTTGAAGATCTGTACCTTATCAGAGTGCAATCCTGTCCATGAGGTATCCTTTCTCTCATCATATTAAACATGCTTTTGAATCACTAGCCAATGAGCCAGTTCTTATGATTAATTAATAGTATATAATGAAGAGCATGTAGAGAAGATTTCACAAGGCTACCAGTCCACAAGCCAGCTTTGAGCATGGATAGGATAGTGTGGGATAGACATGATAATGGGCTGGGGTCATAGAAGTGCTTTGGCTTCTTGTACTTTGAGAGTTGATTTGGGTTATGGAGATCAAAGTTAAAACCCATGATCAGCAATTGGGAAGAGAGAATGAGCACACTAGAAAAGAGTATGAAGGAAGAGTTGGGAGACTAGTGTTGGAAGTCCACACGGATGAGTATATGTTGGGGGTGGTTTAAGGTAGAAGAGGTAGGGACTCTCCTGTTCACCGCCTGACTTCTGGTTACAACCGTTCTTTCCCAGAGGACACATATATACAAATAGCGGAAGGATACATAAGCCATGACTCAACTATGTTACTTGGATGAGCAGTAGATATGTCATTTTCTTCCCTTGTACATTTAAATCTGTACACAGTAGGGTGACTACAGGTATAGTTTGCCAAACACTGAGGATAAATAAAATCAACAACTACCGAACAATCCTCAGAACCCAGCCACATAACCAGGAAAGAGCAAAGGGAGGTCAGGAAAGTGAATGCATTAATAAAAGAATAAATGATTTATCAAACACATCCTGCCCCAATGTAGCTTATAGAGAGTAACACATTTTCATGCAGCACGACTTCTGAGCTCAAGACTCGGTGGCAGATGGAGCACATCTATTGTTCCCATCTCTCTAGTCTGTCTTCCTGCCTCCAACACACATAAAATAAAAACGTTCATAGAGCAAATGAAAAACTGGAGGGGAAAATGTCCACTCTCCACGCCAGGCAGGCACAGTTGCTGCTGGCCACGCACATCTCACAGCTTGGTGCTTGGTTCTGCAGCTGCCAAATCTATCTTGAGTGACTCTAAACACTGTTGGCCCGAGTAGAGTGAGGGAGCCAGAAGGCTGCCGGAGTCCGTGAACTGACTGCCAGCAGGGGATGGGGACATGCCAGCTTCTGATTGAATTACACCCATGTGACACTTCCTACTGTAATCACACCCTCCTTTGCCCAGGCCAGGCTGAGACTAGAAAAGCCACTCCTGTGAGTCAGTGTCATTAGAGATGGATGGTTTCATTGCAGAGCCCAGCTCAGCAGTTGTCGGGAGAGCTCGGTTAGGGACATGCGTGCTCCGAGAGGGGTTTGCCTAGGAGGGCTGTCTAACCTAACAGATGGAAGAAAGACAAATGTTTTTCCAGAAATGTGCCCTGTGCAAAATGATGATTAGATTTTAATGAGCTATAGCAGGAATAAAATGCATTTAAAAATAAGGTTTTTGTAAAGTCTCACTGGACAGGGCATACATAAATAAAACTATACAGAGAAGGAATGACTTAGTTTTTTTTTTTTTTTTTTTTTCATTTTTTTTCTTTTTTTTGAAGTTAGAAAAGCCACTCCTGTGAGTCAGTGTCATTAGAGATGGATGGTTTCATTGCAGAGCCCAGCTCAGCAGTTGTCGGGAGAGCTCGGTTAGGGACATGCGTGCTCCGAGAGGGGTTTGCCTAGGAGGGCTGTCTAACCTAACAGATGGAAGAAAGACAAATGTTTTTCCAGAAATGTGCCCTGTGCAAAATGATGATTAGATTTTAATGAGCTATAGCAGGAATAAAATGCATTTAAAAATAAGGTTTTTGTAAAGTCTCACTGGACAGGGCATACATAAATAAAACTATACAGAGAAGGAATGACTTAGTTTTTTTTTTTTTTTTTTCATCTTTTTACATTTTTTTGAAGTTTATTTGATTCCTGAGAGAGAGCACATGTGTGTCCACAGGAGATGGTGAGAGAGGCACCCGTGGCAGGCTTACACCACCATACTCTTTTACCAACCCTTCTGCTTGTCAGGATTTGGGGCTTGTATGTACCAGGTGTGTTTCAGGTTGATTTGAGATCCTGACCTGTGGCTGGCCATGTGGCTTGCTGCACTGCTTTTCGTGCACTACTGCCTCTGAAGCTGGGCCAGACTTGGAGTTTTAAAATACCTGTTAAAAGGGCCGGCAGGTGGCGTGGTGGTTAAGGCACTGAACTTCTACATGGCTGACTGCAGTTTGAGTCCCAGACCTGGTGGCTTGAAACTCACTTCAGGAGTGCATGCCCAATGGAGGAGAATGGAGGAGAAGGAATTGAGGCATGGCCACCCCTCCCTGGGGGGGTGATGTCTCATGTTCCCTCTCTCTAGTGAGTGCACATACCCTATGGTAAAAACATAGGAAAAAAAAGAAAAAGAAAACTTTGTTAAATATATGAATAAAAGATACCGAATTTAAGATGTTTTCATGTAATCATCTTTCAAATATTTTACTATTTGTACTCTCAGAGTTTTGTCTCCTTTCTGTCTAATTCTCTCCTTTCACTTAATTTAGCTGCAATTTCAGATACTAGGGATGATGTCATTAAACCAAAATACTCTCTGAGCTGTAAGTGTGTGCATTGCAGGACGCTTAGCAGTGGTGGACAAGAAAGATCTCCTACTTTATATTAAACACAACTGAGAGATGGGAAAAGGCATTTTTCAGCTTGACCTTAAGTCATGAATTAACCCTTGCTTCCAAAAAGAAGATTGGAAATGAACATACACAAGGCAAAGATAGAGTCTATAGGTCTGGAAAAAGCTGCTCTTCTATTGGCTTATTTCCTAGCAAAATGCTGGTTGCCTCTTGTTTTATTTTTTAGAGGTTTTGCCTTAGGAGCATGTGTGCTTGCCAGAGAGAGAGGAAAAAAAAAAAAAAACAATGAGAGGAAAAGTGAGAAATAAGCCCCCAATGGGGATGGCCATGCCAGTCTCTTCTCCCCTTGAGATCTTGTACACACATGCACACATGCCCAGTGTGATTTTTCAAGCCATCAGGCCAGGATCCAAACCGCAGTCGGCTATGTGGGAGTCCAGCAACATAACCACTATGCCATCTTCGGCCCCATCTCCTATTTTAAATACTGTATGAATGAAACCAAAATTTAGTGTTTTGAAAAGATAACTGAATTGAAAAACCCTGAAGAGGCTATGACCATAGTGTAGTGGTTAAGCATTGTGCTTTGGGAGCCAGAACCCACATGGATGACCACAGCTTGAATTCCAACCCCTGTTGCTTAAAACACATACATACTCATACAGACACACACGCACACACACACACACACACACACACAAAGGGTCTGTGTGCATACACATCCAAAATCCTGATGGGGAGGAAAAATGGAGGAATTGGATTACAGTGTGACTCTACCTATTAGGGGATTCTTCCCTTTCTACTTCCTCTGTCTCTCTCGCTAGCACACATACTCTCTGACAATATAAAAACAAACCAAAACGAAACAAAAACTAGTTTTCCCTGATTTTCATATTCCTTTCTTTTAAATTTATTTTCATGTTATTGTAGATGTATATAAATAATAGGGCCAGCATTTTGCTAGGAAGAAAGTTATCCACAGAAATCAATAGATGCATATTTAATCGAACATTCTTTTGATGCTTATTCTAACAATGACAGAAAACCTATAAACAGTAAAGAGCACTGGGGTCTGCAGCTGGCATGGTGGTTAAGTCACAGGACTCCCATATGGGCAGCTACAATTCGAGCCCCAGACTTGGCAGTTTGCTTTCTCACTTTCCCTCTCTCTCTGTTTACACACACACAGAGTATGTGTGCATACACATCCAAAATCCTGATGGGGAGGAAAAATGGAGGAATTGGATTACAGTGTGACTCTACCTATTAGGGGATTCTTCCCTTTCTACTTCCTCTGTCTCTCTCGCTAGCACACATACTCTCTGACAATATAAAAACAAACCAAAACGAAACAAAAACTAGTTTTCCCTGATTTTCATATTCCTTTCTTTTAAATTTATTTTCATGTTATTGTAGATGTATATAAATAATAGGGCCAGCATTTTGCTAGGAAGAAAGTTATCCACAGAAATCAATAGATGCATATTTAATCGAACATTCTTTTGATGCTTATTCTAACAATGACAGAAAACCTATAAACAGTAAAGAGCACTGGGGTCTGCAGCTGGCATGGTGGTTAAGTCACAGGACTCCCATATGGGCAGCTACAATTCGAGCCCCAGACTTGGCAGTTTGCTTTCTCACTTTCCCTCTCTCTCTGTTTAGCCCTGGTCAATGCATGTATCCTATAGCAAATTTAAATACTACTACTACTAATAATAAATAAAATTCAATAAATTAAAAAAATAAAGATTATTAAAAGAAAAAAGGTGACAAGTATTCAAACAGAGAGAGAAATGTACGAGGTGGGGGTGGCGTAGAAGAATCAAAAGCAGTGACAGAGTTTGAAGGCAAAAAATTCATTTGGACCCAAATGGATGGTTGTAGGGGCATGCATATGGAGGTTTCATATGTATTCTTTAATTTATATTCATTAGAAGGTAATGCATTTATTGTTTTTTTTTCTTTTTTTTTGGGGGGGAGAGGTTTTTTTGTTGCTATAGGGTGCATGTGCTCGCCAGACAGACAGAGAGAGACATAGAGACAGAAAGCGAGAAATCACCCCCCAGGAGGGATGGTTACGCCGCAATCCCTTCTCCTCTATTCTCCTCTCGGGATCTTGGGCACACACGCACACACGCCCGGTGTGAGTTTACAGCCACCAGGTCCAGGAAGTGAACCATGGTCAACTACGTAGGAGTCCAGCAACATAGCCATTACGCTAACTGCTGGTTCCCAGAAGGTAATGCATTTATGATATTTGTTTCATGACTAATAAACTTCCAAGTTAACCCCTACTATTGTTTTAGGAGAGATTTGAATAGGTAAACCCTCGTGGATGGTCTCAGTAAACATACTGAGTAACGTGGTGAGCTCAATCTGTTTCTCACGCCATGGCTTACTGACCAGCGGGCCCAGCACAGGGCAAGTTCAGACATAGACTAAGTGTTAAGAAACTTCTTCATAGCAGTTTGAGTAATTGTATGTCTGTTGAATCAAATGATAAGTAATTTGGGGTTGTGTGTCATGTCTCTATTTTGATTTAAGCTTCTTGAAGTTTATTTTTAGAATAATTTATTAAATTAATCCATGAAGGATAAAGAATTTAAAAAGTCCCTTACCTCAGTCCCTTGCATAATGCTAAGTTAATAAGGCTTTATTATGACTGAATTCCACAATTGTGTGTGCAAGAATGCGTGCTTACTTCAGAGGCCAGTGCTTAAAGCGGAAAACCAAGATCAAATGTATCATGCTGTGATCTCTTGGAAGACATTTTAAAGAGCACAGCATCTGCTTTGTTTCTCTCCCCCTTTTTTGGAGAGATTTTTGCTATAGGGCGCGTGTGCTTGCCAGAGTAACAGAGAGAGAGAAAGTGAGACATCACCCTCCGAGGGGATGGCCATACCACAATCCCTTCTCTTGGGATTTGGGGCACACATACATATGTGCCTGGCATGAGTTTCAAGTCGCCAGGTCTGGGGCTCAAACCACAGTCAGTCATGTGGGAGCCCAGCGCCTTAACTACTGTGCCACCTGCTAGCCCGAGCACCTGTTTTGTTTTGTTTTGTTTTTTAATGTATACGTACTACTTTTATTATTATAATATGGTTGTTAGATGAATCAAAACAAATAACAGCTACCAAGGTTTCAAATGACAGCAAAGCATTTGGGCAAGTTATGACCAATTTTTGTATACTCAGACAACAGACATGTTTAATTTCTACCATTAGTTCAGTGACATCTTCTTAAGATATTGGGTTTGTATTCTGTATGGACTGCTCCGGTATAATCGCCTTAATGGTTAGGACACGATTTTCTCTTAGTGCTCTGTTCGCATGGTGGTTACAGTGCACTGAGGTGAGGCATTCGATAAACTCTACTAAATAAAATCATGTTTCCAAGGAAAAAATGTGGCTAAAGAAAGGGGATAGAGAATTGACAGCAGGTGGGACAGGTTATCACACACCAGATGTGTCCTTGGACAATCCATTGCTGGTAGCGACTGACTTTTCTGGTAATTCATTATCTACGAGAAATTTTTGGCTTCCGCTTTGCTGTGGAGTTCTTAACTATTTCAGAAGCAACATCCAGATTTATAAGAAGCCTGAGAGATTATCCAAGGCGTTGTCTCCAGAAAAAACAAGGAATACACACAATTTCAGTCACACGACAATTCATAATTTATATACTCCAACTTGAAATACCTTCAGAGAAAACTTTTCAAACTCACACAAGTACTACTTCCAAGTGCTTGTACAGTTGTCATTATTAAAAAAGCCAACTCAGGGCCAGATAGTAGGGTCACTGGACTCATGAGGTTGGATTTCTGTGTTCTCATCCCAGACTCTCTGAGCATGCTGAGTGCAGGCATGGCCATGGTCCGAGCTAGCTGGGGTCGGGAGTACAGGCCCTGTTTGGGGTGCCTGTCTCTCTGTCTCTCTCATGAAAGAAAGAAAGGAAGGAAGAAAAAAAGAAAGAAAAAAAGAAAGAAACTTCAAAAATAGACAAATAGGTACTCCCAATACTGGTAAATTCCACATGTACAACAATAACTAATGTGACAGTCATTTTAAGAATATTTCATAGTTTCTAAACCTCATATTTTTATTTAATGTTTTATTTATATTTATTTATTTATTTATTTGTTTTTGGAGAAGTTTTTGCTATAGTGTGCGTGCACTCGCCAGAAAGACAGAGACAGAGAGACAGAAAGCAAGAAATCACCCCTCGGGGAGTTGGCCACACCGTAATCCCTTCTCCTCCATTCTCCTCTCAGGCTTCTGGGCACAAACGCACACATGCCAGGCGTGAGTTTAAGCCGCCGGGTCCGGGACTTGAACCACCGTTGACTACATGAGAGTCCAGTGACATAGCCACCACGGTAACTGTTGGCCCCATTTAATGTTTCATTTTAAAAAATACATCTTTTTAAGCTCTAGGATGATTTTATTTCTTTTTTTTTTAATAGATTTTTGCTATAGGGTGCTTGTGCTCACCAGAGAGACAAAGAGAACAGAGCGAGAACATCAGAAGGCAAGAAATCACCTCCTAGGGAGGATGACAACATGAAAATTCCTTCTCCATTGTCCTTCTGGGACTTTGAGCACGAAAGCACACATGCCCTGGTCTTTCAAGCCACCAGGTCTAAGACTCAAACCATGCTCGGCCATGTGGAAATATAATACCTTAACCACTATGCCGCCTGCTGGCTCCTGGACTTATTGTTTCTATTAAGACAACAGGCCAAATACTTAAAAATAAATTATTATCAATTTTGATAATTATTAGTTGCTTATAATGATGGAATTAACTATTGCATTGTTTAATATTTATTATATTCCTCAAGTATTCACTGTGCTCGGTTATTTAAAAAAAATTTATTTCACAATATTAAACCCAGGTTAAGGGTATTGGTAAGGATTAAAAATTTGTAATTAAAAGCACTAGAAAATGTAGGTAAAATCAGTATTTAATAACAAGATTCTTCTTTTCGTATCTAGCATTATCCCTTTAAGAGGTCATCTTAAGGTCTTGTCCCCATTTCTGAAGTATTGAATTAATCAGTTCTTTGTAGACTGTGTAGAAGGACAGAGCCCCAAACTAGTCATTCATTGTTTTTCCAGCATTCATGTCGAAATCCCTTAATTAGCATAATTTAAGTGATAAGTTTATTCCCCACAAACAGCCTATTAAAAACACCTGAATGATTACAACAAAGATTTCTCAACTCAAAATTGTAGCTGTCTTTTTTTTTCCCCATTGAACTCACTAGGGGTTGGTCACAGGAAATATACTCTCTCATCTCCTCTCCTCGCTCAGAATTTTTTCTTCATGCTTTGAAATTGCCTGTTACATCGCTCATTATGGAGACTGGATAATGAACTTTCTCTGTGTAATATTAGTCTTTGAGTAAGAGTTAAAAGTTTGTGGGGCCAGCAGTTAGCATAATGGCTATGTCACTGAACTCCCATGTAGTCGACAGTAGTTCTAATCCTGGACCTGGTGGCTTAAGCTCATGCCAGGCATGTGTGCGTGTGTGTCCAAGATCCCGAGAGGAGAATGGAGGAGAAGGGATTGCGGTGTGGCCATCCCCCCTGGGGGCGGTGATTTATCGCTTTCTGTCTCTCTGTCTCTCTCTGTCTTTCTGGCGAGCTCATGTGTCCTATATGAAAAAAACCTCTACAAAAAAAAATAATAGTAACATCCAATTAATATATACATTTTTGTTTTATTTTTAAAGTATGAGAGCACTTCAAAATGTCTTTGGACGGGGACCAGCAGTTAGCGTAATGGCTATGTCACTGGATTCCCATGTAGTTGACCATGGTTTGCGTCCCGGACCCGGTGGCTTAAACTCACACCAGGCGCGTGTGTGTGCGTGCCCAAGATCCGGAGAGGAGAATGGAGGAGAAAGGATTGCGGTGTGGCCATCCCCCCGGGGGGGTGATTTCTTGCTTTCTGTCTCTCTGTCTCTCTCTGTCTGGCGAGTGCACATGCCCTATAGCAAAAAAAAATTCTCTTCAAAAAAAAATATCTTTGGAAAAATGGAATTAAAGTACGAGTTTATTTTGCTACACAAAATTGAAATCCATGCATAATTTTTAAAAAAATAGGCATTTCCCATCAACTTTTTTTTTTTTTTATTAAATCACTTTACACCATCACAATACACAAATGAATTTTCCATCCAAAATACACTGTGCATTGTCTCAATCAAGTACATCCACATATATGTTCTCAGCAAATAATTTTCCAATTCTTATGTCCTGCATACCTTGCCCTTTGTCTTGCCATCCCTGATTCCCCATCCCCCACCCTCTG
>NW_006159859.1:6460592-6461941 GCF_000334495.1 Tupaia belangeri chinensis
GCCGGCGCTCGCCCGGCGCCATTGCTCGCTCGGCGCGCGGGGTCCCCGGGGCTCCCATCAACTTTTTGAAGATCCCTTCTATTTTCTCATGAGTGCAACATAAGCAGATGTTAAATTAAAATATTATAGAAGAGCTTACAATGGAAACTAGGAATTCCCCTCCCCAGTTCATTCTCTTTGCTATCCAGTCTTCAGGGGCACCTGTTTTAAAATATAGCAATATTGGAAACCAGCAGTTAGCGTAATGGCTATGTTGCTGGACTCCCACGTAGTCGACCGTGGTTTGCGTCCCAGACCCGGTGGCTTAAAACTCACGCCGGGTGCGTGTGCGTGCGTGCCCAAGACAGTAGTTCGAGTCCTGGACCTGGTGGCTTAAGCTCATGCCAGGCATGTGTGCGTGTGTGTCCAAGATCCCAAGAGGAGAATGGAGGAGAAGGGACTGCGGCGTGACCATCCCCCCTGGGGGGTGATTTCTCGCTTTCTGTCTCTATGTCTCTCTCTGTCTGTCTGGCGAGCTCACACACCCTATAGCGAAAATCTCTCCAAAAAAAAAAAAAAAGGAAAAACATAGCAATATTTTCTTTTCCTTGTAATTCTCATATATAGTCTGATTTTCTTCTCTGTCTCCCAGACACTCTCTTACTTCTTACATCTCTTTATACAATTTAGACATTTGGACTATTTTTTGGTTTGAAAACTGAGGGCGCAGCTGACTTATCTAACTTTCCATCTCTTCTAGAAGAGCACCTTTTCCTATCTTGTAGTTCTTTTATGGTATGTGAGTGACTCAGACTGGCT
The DNA here is from genome assembly GCF_000334495.1 of Tupaia belangeri chinensis. Taxonomy (NCBI): domain Eukaryota; kingdom Metazoa; phylum Chordata; class Mammalia; order Scandentia; family Tupaiidae; genus Tupaia; species Tupaia belangeri. Next base: position 6,461,391 of record NW_006159859.1, read on the forward strand.
CTGGCAAGGATTACTACCATCTTGGTACCCACCATCTTCCCTGCCCACGCTCTGCTCTTTAAGATAATAACAAGGGCTGGGACCAGCAGATGGCATAATGGCTGCGTTGCTGGACTCTCATGTAGCCCACCGCAGTTCGCATCCTGGACCTGCCAACTTAGACTCAGGCCAAGTGCGTGTGTGCGTGCCAAAATCCTTTGAGGAGAATGGAGAAGGGATTGCTGCATGGCCAACCCCCTGGAGGGTGACTCCTCGCTTTCTGTCTCTCTGTCTCCCTTTGTCTCCTTGGCTAGCACACATGCCCTGTAGCAAGAATATCTAAAATAATAATAATGATAATGAGGTCCACGACTGTGGCAGCTACCCCTTGTTAAGAAAAGATGAATGACTTTGAGGACCTGGAGGCAAGTATGCCTCCAAACCAAGTGACTCCCTTCCATTGTTTAGCCCCTTTGCTTTCCCTTTAAAAACTCTAGCCTGCTTCAAGGCAGCAGGGAGTGCCACTGCTGAGGCTTCTGGGCCGCCATCCCTCCACCTCCACCCTGAGTTCT
>NW_006159859.1:6461959-6463674 GCF_000334495.1 Tupaia belangeri chinensis
TGCTCTGTCATGTTGCTTCTCAGTTTGGGGGCCACAACATTTGTCCCATCCTTAACAGCTGTTTCTTAACTAAGTTTAAAGAATTATTGAAAACTTTATGTCTTATTTCATCATAAAACACATGATCTTTAATTTAAAATAAGGATTTTTAATATCTTTATCTTCTTTGGCATTTTGCCCTTCTACCTTCTACCTAAGTTAGGTATTTTGTATCATTAGGTTGTTTTGTAATTCAATTCTAATCATATGCTTTATCTTTTTTTTTTAAAGAGTTTTTTTGCCTTAGTGCTTGTGTACTCTCCAGAGAGAGAGAGTGAGAGACAGAGACAGTGAGAGGGAGAATGAGAAATCATCCCCCGGGTGGGTATTGTCATGCTGCAATCCCTTTTCCATTGTTCTCCTCCTGGGATTTTGGGCACACATGCACACATGCCTGACTTGAATTTCAAGCCACCAGGTTGGGACTCAAACCATGGTCGGCCATGTGGGAGTCCAGCAACATAATTGCTGGCCCCAATCATATGCTTTATGTACAGAATCCTTTAAAAGTTAAAAACCAATAATTTTTGAAAATTTTAAACACTATTTTGACCATATAAATTTATTTCACTGACTAGCAAAGTAATGAGCCATGATTACATTCTCCCCTTCTTCCTCTTCTTTAAAGCTAATTTATGTTTTCCATGAGTAAGACAGAAAGAGACAGAGAGACAGCGCCAAGAGAGTCTTGACACCATGATCTGTCCGCATTCAATTATAGGCACCCTTATGCCAGTGGATTCGAGCCGGTCTTTGGACACGAACCTGGGACCTTCCGATGTGGGTCATCCTCACAGAGCATTATGTTTCATAGCTGTGCCACCAGCTGGCCCCTGTATTCCCTTCTCAGGAGTTCTCATGTGTTAATTTTGATATCATTCAAGGGAAAAGTTTTCTGTTATCATGTTCCAATGTACTATCTTTCATTATGCTCCACCAGTTGTTCAAAATCATATTTAATTTGATTTCTGACAATGGATTTTTTTTTTTGCTTAATGTTTTTTACTCTTCCTAAACTTTCTTTGCTTTTATTCTTCTTGATTGAGATAAAAGACACATGCCCTTTTCATTATGTCTCTAATCTGATTCAGCTTCTTACTCATTTATTTCTTTAAATGCGTTATGTCCTTTTTGCAGATATTCTTCGTGGAGGTCACTACCTCCTATTTTACTTTGGACTGTTGTTTAGCCTGCTATCAAAAGAAATTAAGGTTATTCTTCGTCTTTCATTTCTTAATTATCCTACTGGTTACATAGAAGAGTTGCACGTCTGTAACTTGAAATTGTGAGGCCATATGTCTTGTTTTGGGTAACAGCCTATGCAGGTGGAAGATCCTCCAAGCCAGTGAGTAACATATTTTCCCCTGTGGAAACATGAACCAGGATTCCAGTTGAATAGTCAACAGAGACATGTTAATTGGACACATACTATGTGTCAAGAATGTTTTAGATGGTGGGGATACAGCGCTGATTAAAATGGTAAATTTCAGGATGAGAAAGAGGGGTGGTTAAAGGGCTGGACTCCCACATGGTTGATTCCAGTTTTAGTCCCAGACCTGGCAACTTGAAAATCCCACCAGGCACATGTACATGCATGTCTAAAATCTCAAGAGGAAACTGGAGGAGAAGGGATTGTAGTGTGGCCATCTCCCCTGGGCGGGGGGGGGGGGGGGGGA
>NW_006159859.1:6463705-6485925 GCF_000334495.1 Tupaia belangeri chinensis
GGGGGCAATGTATCAGTGAGCCATATGACACGGAAATGACACGGAATTCAATAGAATGAAAGAGGTGTGATTCTTTCACAGTGCTGTAAGAGAAGACATTCTAAGTAACATTTAGGCAGAGACAGAAAGGATACGAGGGAGCAGGTTATTTGATATTTGGAAGAAGAGTTCTACAACAGCGGGAACTCCTCTTACAACGAGGCTAAATCAGGAGGATACTAGCTTGAATAAGGAGCATCCGGGCGGCCAGAGAGGCTGGAGAGATAAAGTAGCCCGAGTGGCCTCCTGGAAAAGTAGCCAGGGGCCAGATTGTGAAGGGATTTGTGGACCGTGATAAGGCTTTGGCTTTTATTCAGTGCAATCTGGGAAAGTACTGGAAGCCTTTAAAGAGAAGATGACATGCTCTGACTTGCATGTTCAGACACTCCTGCTGTTTGTAGAATAGACTAGAGGGAAGCAAGGAAATTCGAGTTCAAAGTAATTTTTCTCTCAGAACTTTAAAGCCTTAGTCAGCTGCATTTGAGTGTTTTCTTTTGTTGATACACTTAATACATCTAATTTTCATTCTTTTATTGGGCAGATTTTTCATTACCAATAAACTTTTAGGGTACTCTCCTCATTCTTGTTCTTGAAGAAGTCCTAACAATATGTCTTGGATAAAGATGTTCTCATGTTTAAAGTTTATCTTGCTCTGAGTTTTGTGGAGGTTTTACTTTATCGACTTGTATCTGTTCAGCTCTGAAAACTATATTCTATTATGTCTTCAAAAACTTTTTGCTCTAGTCTTTCTTTCTAGATATTTTATTATGAAAGCTATAACTTTCTGCTCTAATATTCTGTCTTATATTTTAGTTTTCTTACACAGTTCGGAAAGGTTTTTTTTTTTTTTGGTTTGTTTGTTTTTAATTTCTGACCTTATCAATTAGGAAGACCAAGAACTTAATAAAAAGACTATGAGGTTTAAGAAAAAGTGAGAGCATCCTTGCTTTTGTGTGAAATTGAATAATATCAATATCCCAGTATTGAAAATCATTCCAGTATAGGGATGATTTTCATAAATCTATACCAGTCTATTCCTTTCTGATCCTACATTTATATTATTCTTTCTTCTAATTTTTAAATAATTTTACTAAGATCTCAGAAAATAAGAGATAATGGGGTCGGCAGGTAGTATGGTGGTTAAGGTACTGGACTCCCACATGGCCGACTGCTGTTTGAGTCCCAGACCTGGTGGCTTGCTTTCTCACACACACCCTCCCCCCCAGCAACCCCTATCTCTCTCTCTCTCTGGTCAAATTAAATAATAATAATAATAATAAAAATAAATCTCATAAAAAAGTTTAAAAACCTCTCAAAAACTGTTTAACAAAAGAAAATAGATGATGTTACTCTGTAATTCAACCTATTGTAATGAAGTCACTGTCTTTAAGGGAGTAGAAAATAGGTGTTTTCTCAGTCATGGCAGATTCAGTAACTATTCATATCTCTGACTTTGAGCTCCTTTTTTTATTTCTAACACTTGGAGATTTTACTTTTTTTTTTGGCTCTAAAATTTGGTTAGTAATATCCTTCAGAAATGTGTATGTTTTAGGCAACTGTGGTGGCACCGCAGTAATGCCATGTTGTCAAGGCTGCAGCCATGTGAGAAGGTGCTGGGTTTGTGTCCTGAGGTCTTCCGGTGCACACTTTCCAGTGGTCCTGGCTGGCTGCAGCTGGGAGCGGGTTGCAGTGTGAAGACTCTACCGGGGGAAACCCTTTCTCTTTCATGGAAGCAATAAATAAATTTTAAAAATGTTTTAAAAAATGTTATAGTTTGCTTAATTTTCTGTACTTTTCAAGCATCTTCCACCAACATGTCTAACTCATGTGTTAACTAAAAATCAGTCCCTCCACTCTGATTGCAATTCGAGGGTAGTGGTTTCTAAATGGATAGGCGATACGGTTACAGAAATTCGTGTGCAGACAGAGTAGTGAAGCAGGCAGGCAGATAGTCGTTTCGGAGATTATCAACAAGATTCAGAGATTCTCCAGTGCTGTACTGTCCAATATGGTAGCTACTAAATACACATGGGTATATACAATTAAAGTGATATAGAATGAACCCTTCTGTTGCTCAGGTATACTCACCCCAGTCCAGCTGCTCTGTGACCGAGTGTGTCCACTGGTTGCAGTGTTATGCAGCCCAAGAGAACATTTTCATCATCTGGGGAAGCCCTTTGGGGCAGCGGTGCTGTTAGGCATTTGCTGACCTTCCTACCAGACAAGGGCCTTGTGGGAGCAGTATATCCACTTGACCCATGACAGGAGATTAATTCTAAGCCCTATGAGATAGACAGTAAGAAAGGATCTGGATTATTTTTTTTTTACTGTATCGTGATGAACATTGATTTAGAAAATGGGGAAAGTCATGGCGTATTTTTCTATGTTTTTCTCTGCAAAAATGTGTCATGACTTTCCCGACAGAGTCTAAAACAAAACAGATAAAAATCCCAGACAGAGGCTTATGAAACTCCCCACATTTTTGTGTGTGTGTCTTTTTCCCCCCTGATAATAAAGGTGATAAATGAGCACTGAAGAATATCTGAAAACATAATGACTTCCTTGCCTTCTTTATTCAGAATATACTGAACACATTTTATTTCTTCCCTGATGACTCTGAGTCATCGTTATTGAATTACAGAATGTTGCATCCAGAAGAGAATGGAGCACAGTGTTCCCCCACACTACTGGGGTGTACAGAGAGATTTAATTCATGCGCTCTCCTGAGTTAGGTGACTCTGTAATTACTATTTTTTATCTCGCCATTTCTTTTTTGGCCCATACCTTGTTATTATCTATAACTCTGCTTGTCTGGAAGTTGTCTGCTTATAGTAGTCCTTACTGCAGTATAGTACACTACATTCCTGTCTTCTATAATGTAACACACAGTAAAGCATACTAGAAATAGCCAGATAACCAAACTTGTCAAAGGAAAGGTTAACCTTAGTATCTAAATGCCTCTAGCTGTGGAGAAGAATGTGTAATCATGTCAATAGGTCCCACTCATCATATCCTGCCTTCTCATCAGAGGTCATCAATGAGACATAAGTCTTACTTTATCTACAAAAGTTGGGAATTTGACTTAGAGCTATATGACTTGGGCCATGAGTCAATATCATATCTCTATAAGGATCAGTTTTATCACCCATTAATCATCACCTCCATCGTTGTCATTGCTCACACTCCTGAAGGATTTAGCAGTATCAAGTAATTTTCTAAGTACTTCCCATGAATTCAGTCATTTTACTCTTCACAATACCCTACAAATGAGGTAAGGTATTGTTACTTAACCATACTTTACACGTGAAGAAAATGAGATCTAGACAGGGTATGTAACCAGCTCTCATAACTGTTTCAAATTGTAAACACTAGGCTTCTCAGAGAAATGTTTAGTTGTCCTTTGGATTTGTGGTTTTAGTGTGGCTAATTGAAGTTTTGAGGAGCTAGTTTCCAGATAATCGCACATTGTAAAGCACTGTGAATATGTTGGAGAAATGGTGCAGAACAGCACCCATTTTAAAGCTGGTAACTCAGTGGAAATCCGTTCATTGCTAGTAAAGAAGTGATTAGAGCAACGAAGGCTGGGGATAAGCCAAAGAAATCTAGCTACTTTGCTTATAGTTGTCAGGGTTTCGTAAAACTGGATGTGCTATTTATTTAAGTGTGGCACTTATAGAGTCCACACAAAGTTTACATGACAAGAAGAAAAAACATTGCCTCAGCTTATATAGAAGAATTGTGGGTTAATAGAATTTTCACTTGACTTGGTTTTTAAAGATATTTTCAAGATCTTCTTTTAATACTAAATATTTATGTTAATGTGGACTCAACAGCCTTGTTCCTGAAATAAATGTTTTTGTTTTTGTTTTGTTTTTGCTATTTCCACAGTGATTCTCCCAAATACGATTTGATGACCAGAAACAGTCCTGAGTATTTAAATGACTTAGACTGTTATCTCTGTCTATAAAGCCATGGTCTTTACACCAAGAGAATGTAAGACTGACCTCCTTTTTTTTCTGGAAAGGGGAAGATTTTTTTTTTTTTTTGAAAGGGGAAGATTTTGTGAAAAGAAATCATTACCCATCAAGCAGCCATTGGCCCTAGAATCTATCTTTGTCTGGAAAATATCTCTCAGTAAATGTTGGACAACTGGAATTACCTACTGAGCTAGAGATCTGAGGATGAGATGACTATGGTAAACTCATACTGGTGAAAATTTACATGGGAGTAAATAGAAAATGTTAAAAGCAATCGTAAGTTTCAAAAAGGTTGCCTAGTGTGGTTTCTCAGAGGATCAGAAACGTTTTATCAACCTCTTTATGGTTCTATTGTACTCATACACGCTCATCCCTCCTACCCTGGTAGCCATACTTCCCTAAATATCCAGACTGCTTTTGGCATTCAGATATGTAAGAAAGGTTAGCATTTTTTCTTTTTTCTTTTCTTTTCTTTTCTTTTTTTTTTAAAATTATAATAGGCTTTAGGTTAGCTGAAAGAAAGGCTGAATATCAGGTCTAGCAACATTTCCTCCCAAATGACTGTCATAAAATTGAATTCCTCTAGCCAAGAATCACAGAAGTAATTGGCAGTACTGTGTGAGTTTTGTCTTCTGAGAGGCCATGAACTCTGCAGTCTTGGGGCTTTCGTTAGGCCGTGCCAGAAGATAGCAGCACCTCTTTAGTCCCTCTGGTTGAGTGATTGCATGCTCTGACCCCCAGGGCTCAGGTTGGCTAGGTCTGGGTTGCTGCACTATGATAGGAACGGATTTCCTCACAACTCATTTTCCATGGCAGGTTTGAGGATAGCAGCTAACATTGCAATAAGCAAACTTAGCTCACTAGATACTAGCAGAGGCTACCGAGGCTGGCAGGTGCTTTATGTCCTTGGAAATTCTTCACCACATTTTCTTCTGATGGTAGATGGAACCTGATTAATGATGAGGCAGTTACTGTCCAACAAGGTACCCTGGCTAAAAACCTATGATTGATATAATTCAGAATAATTTAGAATGCAGAGCATCCACAGGGCATAAATGCAAAATTTGTACTAATGTTTTTTAAAACCTTAACAAGATTATTTAAATTCTTTAGAATATAATGAAAAAAAGTCGGAAACTAAACAACCCCATAAACTGAAGTAGTACAATGGGAGACAGGAACTAAAGGTTGGCAGCAATGTGTGAAAAAAAAAAAAAAAAAACAAAAACCACTCATTTAAATCAGGTTTGCATCACAGTGCTCAAACTTTGGGCTCACGTCATTGGCTCCTTCATTAGAATTCTGTGTAAGTGAAAAATAAGTGCTAGAATATTTATATGTACAATGCTTTTTATTGTTATTGTTAACATATTCCTAGCTTTAATTAAAAAAATATTAGCACTATTGTTATGGGCATTCCGAAGGATATATTAAGGCAAAAACCACTCATATAAATCAGGTTTGCATCACAGTGCTCAAACTTTGGGCTCACGTCATTGGCTCCTTCATTAGAATTCTGTGTAAGTGAAAAATAAGTGCTAGAATATTTATATGTACAATGCTTTTTATTGTTATTGTTAACATATTCCTAGCTTTAATTAAAAAAATATTAGCACTATTGTTATGGGCATTCCGAAGGATATATTAAGGTTATTTATGGAAAAAGAAAAAAATACTTGAGAAACTACTAGAGCTAAGATACTACTTTAATCTCTTTTTCAGTATATTGCAAATAACATCCTGGGTACATGAATGTGGGAATTAAAAGTGAAGCAAGTCTAGTTCAAAACTTGTAAATATTTAAGTTGCTTAGCTTTCATTTAACCACATCTCCTGACCATTCACCGCTGATCATCAGCTCTCCTGTAAGGCTTATCCTGTAGGTAATTCTTTGCAGTCTTTTCTGCAGGCAATAGTAGAATCTTTCATCATAGTGATATTAAAGCAATAAAACAAAAAGCCCATTACTTCTTATTTTGAGAGGTTATTTTTAATGCATGCAGGTATAACAAAGGAAAAGTGATACTCTCTTCCTAGATCTCAGGTTTATGAATTTCTGGGCATAAAATTTGAGAAAAAGTATCTCCGAGTGGTTTTCTTCTCTATTAGAATGATGTGTGACTGTACTTCATTGGTTGGAAACATTGCGTAAAACAATGTTCTGGAAGACAGTGAATGCATCTGAATTAATAGCATCTCTAGTCTTTAGTACAATCTATGGGACAGACTCATCGTCATGATACGGCGTTGGAGAGCTAAGGGGAGGGCAAGGCTAATATGATCATTGACAAGCCTTTATGGGAAGGACTCCTTCAAAGACTGGCCTCAGGGACGCGGTCTCATGCCTGGATCCCAAGAGGTAAACCCGAGTGCCGATTTTATTTTCATAGCGATAATGCCAGAAAGTAGTGCTAAAATTAAGTTTACATATCCATTCTAGCCTATTTTCACTTTCAGTTCTCGCACTTAAAAAAAATTGAGAGTGAAACGTCATTGGTTAGGCATTCAGCCAAAAATGAATTCCTTTCTGCATTCTTGATTCAAATCCACTCATCTATTTTAGCAAACTTGTTTGAGTATGAAAAGAAAGATTTATCAGATTCACACCATAGAACTCATATAACTAAAAAATTGCTTTCTGGTCATATTTCAGGCCTGGAAGATAAGTAATAAAGAACACAAGCCTAGCCTTGTTTAAAGTAATTTTGTATTGACAAAACAAGGTCTAACACTTTCTGAACTTCTTAGAAGCTCTGGCATAAAATTCTAGCATGTGCTTAATAATAAAGTATAAGGTATGCTATGCTTAATATCCATTAAATATTAAAATACAGACTTGGGATGCCTGCAAGTGTGCATTCTTCAAAACCTTTGCATTCAGGAAAATTGTGCATTAAATATAGCAGGGCTCATGGGAAAACTGCGACTTGGAGAAAGACATTACCAAACCTATGAAACTTTGACACCAAAGCAATAACAAGACGAATCATTGGTATGTCATGAAATAACTCAGACATGTTGCCTCACGGTCAGCAAATAGGTACCAACACAAAGTAGAAATGCTGACTTAGGGGACACTGAGGCAGTGCGGATACAAGTGAAAATCTAAGCTCCTCTGAGGAATGATGCCTTCTGAGAGGGTCTTGCCAAGCCCCAGAAACTTTGGCTTCTGAGCACCAGGCTGGCATTTGTTTTCAGTGTGTTAGAAAAAATAGCTAAAATGTTCTTACCGGTGCAGCAACCATGCTGAGAGCTTTTTCTTTTCCTATTCCTGTTATACCAGCCTGTCTTGCTTGGGAAAAATTGCTCATGAAACGACTGTCTCTTATTAGACTGATACCATCTCCGCTACTTCCCGGTAGTGCATGAGCTCATTTGTGTTAAAGAAGCACGTGGTGTAGCAGAACAGATTGTAAGCATGTCAGGAGCTGTCTCCATTTTCCCACTACTTTATTAAGCTATTTTTATATATAGCTACAGGTTTGTGTATTTTATTAGTCCTAGTGTGACCATTAAAAACCTTCTCAAGGGGCTAGCAGGTGACATGGTGGTTAAGGCCCTGGACTCCCACACAACTGGCTACAGTTCAATCTGGGATCTGGTGGCTTGAAAATCACACCAGGCATGTGGGCCAAAAATCTCAGGAGGAGAATGGGGGAGAAGGGATTACAGCGTGGCTGTCCGCCCTGGGAAAGGGGTGATTTCTCACTTACTCTCTCCTTCTCTCTGTCTCTTTTCTTCTCTCTGTCTCTCTCGGGCAAGCACACATGCCCTATTGCACAAACCTAAAAAACAAGCAAACAAACCCTCTCAAATATATTTCTGTCTGTCTGTCTGTCTGTCTCTCTCTCTCTCTCTATATATCTCTCTATATATATATATATATATATATTACTTTTATATATATATATTCCTCTTCATTTGAATCCTAAAGCAAGTACTATAAAATTTTTCACTTTTTATAGTCATTTCTTCCAGTGCATTATACTTGTTTGCGGTGGAGAAGGTGCCACCGGATACTAAGGAGGGTAATCCAGAGTGTTCAGAGACTTGGAAGTCAAGACAGGAGTGTGGTAGGAGGGAGCGGGCCACAGCATCGGGCGTAGCTGGAGCTCAGTGAGTGCCATAGAGACACTGTCTTTGGGCTTACTAGGAAAGAGCAGGGTGGTGACCTTCACCAGAAAGTTTCAGTAGAACAGCACTGCCAGAAGTCAGCTTTCAGGAGTTTGGAGACTCAGTTCAAAGAAACTGGTAGAGTAAGAGTACATAGACAATGCTTTCATGAAATTCAGTTCGAAAATAGATTTGGGGTGGTGGCTAGGGGAGAAAATAGCTTTGGTTATTTGTTTTATCATGAGAAAAGTTAAGCGTTTAAGTGCTATTCTGGGGTTGGTGACCTAGAACCCAGCTAGAAAGTGAGTGTATTGCAGGGAGAGGGCCTGAAAAGGCTGGATGTGTTGGTGATAGAGTTGAGGAGCAAGGTGGGTACTTTCTGTGTTGCAGTAGAAACAAGAGGAAATGATAGTTACACATAAATAAGTGTGTAGGAGCAGAAGAAGCCAACTGATGGAGGTTTTTGTCTAATATTTTTTATTTTCTTGGAAGTGTAAGAGAAAAGGAGGTTATGAGGTTAGAGGTTTACAATAGCTGCTGTGAATGACAGGAAGGAGTCCATGGGAAGGTTTATAGGGCAGGTTGGGAGGGTCCCCGATATGTGGGTTCCCTTACTCAGAACTCAGTCCGATCTGACCCACCCATGTGTGACATGCATACTTCAGGAAGGGGATGTAAGCCCCATGTGCTCCAAGAGAGAAGTCGTTGCCTGAGATTCTAATGCAGCGGATCCAGTTTAGATGTGTTTCCCATTGGGACTCCCCAGGAAAGGAGTCCTGTTAACTTTCTCAGCTGCTCTGTCCTACCTCACTGCGTAAAATAGAACAGCGGGTTGGGTACAAGGCAGACCCAGACAGGCATCTCGGCTTCTGTGTTCCCTAATTACATCAAGGACTTCGTTTCCTGGATCTCATTTTCTACACAAAGCAGAATGGAATACCTGGCTTTCAACAGTTGTTATAAGATTAAATGAGGTAATAGATGCAAAGTTTCTGGCACAGAGTGAATACTGAGAAAATCTGTTTCCTTACTTGGATATTAAAATGCAGCTTCTACAAGTTGTTAGCTTAATAAAAAAGGATATACTAGGTTAAGAATTTGAGACAATCGTCTGCCAACGTTCCAAAATTTTCTCTGCTTTTCCTAAATTGTCAAACAATACTGCTGGAAGAAATTTGTGTTAAATACCAGTTTTCTCAAGTTCCTAAGTGTGTGTGTGAGAAAGAAGATACAGGGGCCAGCAGTTAGTGTAATAGTTATGTCACTGGACTCTCATGTAGTAGACCGTAGTTTGAGTCCCGGACCCGGTGACTTAAAACTCACGCTGGGTGCGTGTGTGTGTGTGTGTGTGTGCCCAGGATCCCGGGGGGGGAGAATGGAGGAGAAGGCATTGCGTCATGCCCATCCCCCCTGGGGGGTGATTTTTTGCTTTCTGTCTTTCTGTTTCTCTCTGTCTGTCTGGCGAGCACACATGTCCTATAGCAAAAACCTCTTAAAAAAAAAAAAAAGAAAAGAAAAGAAAAAGAAAAAGAAAGAAAAATGATACATTATAGTCCTGCTCTGTCCTGGCAGGTTGCCATGACTCATTCAGTTGGGTTAGACTAGTAACTTAAAAGATGAGAAAATACTATATTGTCATTGACAGAAATTTCCTCAGAGTGAAATCCTCTGGTTTAGGTTTTTATTTTAGAGAGTAGGTATAATCTGATGGACTTTTAAGACATAGTTACTTTTTCTTCTACAAAGCAAGTCAGATACCAACTGGAAGGTATGAGTAGACCTCAGAAATTTTCTTTATAGCTCATTTTAGCATATGCCACAGAGGGCCCATTCTAATGAATAGTTACAGTTCAAGAGATTAAATGTTGAAAGCCATTTTAGACAGAAGTCATAGTAGCTTATACATGTCTGTTTATATACACAAACACATGTAAACACTTTAGAGAATTTAATAGCCATTTTATTTTTCTGTTTTGCTGGCAATTGATACTTGTTCAGGAGCTTTTAGATATAGAAGCTCATGTTGTTTGTGCTTTTCTTGAATGCCGTATGCTCTTGCACAGAGATCGAAATAAGACTCATCCTATATGTTTCAGTTACTTTGGTGGATGACATGGCTTTCTTGCTCTAAGAAATATTTTTAAATAGCAGACTAATCAACATACAGATATAAGCCAGGATCCAACTGTAAAAAAAAAAAAATCTAGTTGTAAATGTGAAACTTTGCCTTGAAAACCCTGTAAAGATGGAAACCTTTCCCTGAACAAAGGGACAGTTGATTTCATCTCTATGGCTTATTGCCCCCAGTCCAAGAAGTGCTTTATTTGTGCTACAGACTAATTCTGAGACTGCGGTGCCAGTATGGACTAGGGACAAAGCTTTATATTATCCTGTGAAACGACCATCTTGTACGATGCCTTGGAGAGGTCTTCAACCTCAGGAAAGATGAACTTTCCAGACTATAAATACCTGATTCATTCATGTTTACCAGTGTCTTTTCTAAAAGATTGGATATACCAAGTTTTTCACCACATATTTCACATCAACATCAAGTGTATAATGTAATGACGTCTAAAAGACAATTATAAAACATGTAAGATTTCTCTGATAGAAAGCACTGTGTTTTACAGACTAATGACTCGGAGCAGAGCACGCTATAATGAATTGGATCTTACCAGCAAATGGACACTTCAGATTAGAAAATCTGATTTGTGACCTTGCAACTTACTATGAAAATACTGTGGACAATGCTCAATTTTTTTTTTTAACAAGACATAAAAGAAAATGAAAGTATAAGAAAGGAACATGTCTTTGAATCTTTAATAGCGGGTTACTAAGACTTGAAAGCTATCAGAGGCTAATGTTCAGTACTTCACACTGACCAGCGCTAGCAATGCCATGAAAGCCCTGAATTATTACTTAAATGGGTAAATGAAAGTCGCTCAAAAACAAGAACAGTCAGCGGTCTAATTCAGAATATGTTTCCAGTTCCTGGTGTTAGTAAAAAGCCCCAGTGGTCAAAACAATGAAAAACTGTATTTCTGGGTTTTAGATGTAGTCATTCTTCTTTATTGTCTTTACTTGCAGTTTAAAATATGTTGCTTTCTTTTACTTAACACTGGACTGGGTATTGTTCTCATATAGATGAATACCACTTAGAATGTAGCTGAACCAGTCCAGATGAGAACTGGGGAGGCCTGAATTCAAGGGGTACCAGAGGGAATTTAGGAAGAGGATAGACTGACGATATGGCCATATCTTTATCACATAATGAGATACATAGAATTAATTGGAAATCAGTTAAAGAAAAAGTAACATCAGTCTTTTTGCTTGGGTGATTGGTTAAAGAGCTGTGTCTTTCACTGAAACTCAGTATATAACACAAGAGCGAGGCTTGGAGGGGATAGATGAACGTCATTTTGTAATATTTAGTATAAATTGCTTCTTGCTAGGATGTTGAATAGGCTGCCAAATATATAGATTTAGAGCTTAGGAGATGAGGCAGAGAGAACAATTTGGCTGTTGTGAGAGAAAAGCTGGTAGTTGAAGTCATAGTAATACAAAGCAGATTGCTCAGAAAAAATAAGTAGCAAACAAGAAAGACAAGGCTAACGCTCCAAGGAATAGCGAAAATTACTAGGTGGCAGGAGAAGTGAAATGAGGTAGGAAACACACCAATCAATGGTCAGATGAATAGAAATCAGTGCAGTTTAGAGAAAACCAAGAAGATCTATAAAGGAATAGTTACTATTGAACAAAACCACAGAATAAACAAATGTTCATTGGATTTCATAATTAGAAAAGTATTCAGGGAACAAATTTTTAAGGAGCGGTATTAAATTTGATTAAAAGTAAGTGGATATATAGACTTTTCTTTCACAAGTTTTGTCACAGAGAAAGGGTTCTAGTTGTAGGGGAGTAATGGGCCCAAAGAAAATTTCTTTTTTAAGTTTGAGCGAATTGAGCTAATGTATATGTAGGTAGGAATAACCACCCAAGAGGGAAGGGATGAAGAAAAAGACAAAAGTGAATGATGAGGTAAAATTCTGGACTAGACCACACATAATTAGATCTGACATAAAAATAGAAGAATTAGATTTAGGTAGGAGGAGAGCTATGTCTTTGTCTAAGAAGACAGGAAAAAAAAAAGGTTTATCTTTTGTGGAAAATATTCCCAATTCTTTTTATCTTGGTGGATAAAATTACTAATGGTGTACCTTAAAATGTAGAGAGATAAATCAGAAAACACTTAGAGGTGATGGCCAATAAATATAATCACTGTAATTAAGAAAAGAAACAAACATTCTCTCCCAGTATGAACAATACTTGATGCATAAATGTGATTAACATATTGAAAATAGCGTGGAATAGAATCAACGTGTTTATCTAGCTCTAGTCAAAGGAATCATATTGAGAAACTCTCTAAGTATTGTTAATTCCTTATAGCGGTCATACAGTCCTATGGGGAGGAACGTGTTAGTGAGGAGGTGGATGAAACCAGCCACTAGGTCACCCAGCTATAGCTATAATAATGCCTCCTCCTCTGGGTCCATATCCACAATACAACGTCCTTATGACACTTCACCTCCTACCATAGCTTCTTGGAAAATAGCTTTCTAATGGCTGTGATGTTCTTTTTTCTGGACAATTTAACTTCTACTTTCTTTTGCATCTGATTGGTCTGATGTGGTCCCTGATAAGACCAGTCATTGCTGGCTGCAACATTAGGATTTGTTTGGGTTTTAAAACTGGGTAGAATTGAGACACGATGGAGATCATTTCACCAAAGTCACGTCAGCCTCTGGGATTCTACCCAAGTGACTGTTCAGTTTCCCTAAAGGACATCTTTATCAACACCTTTGATCTAAAATCAACATCTCTATTAACTCAAATGTTCATAAAATGATACAAAAGAGGACTAGCAGTGAATAATAGAATTTACACATTTATTCAAAAGCTCATGCCTTAGGCTTGTCCCAGTTTTTATTAACGTCAGGCCTGTTCTTCTTTCTACAAGTATGCTTCGTAGCTAGGGCATAGCTGTGCATTGTCAATATTTAATTCGGTCTTTAAAATACCTTTCATTTTCTCTTAACCCAGGATTTTTTTTTTTTTTTGGTAAGGGGGAAATAACAATCCTAATTTCTTTATTTCTCTTTTAAAAGCAAAAGGAGAACCAGAGACTCAGTCCTGACTAGAAGTCCTTTATTGCACAAAAATTAGACTTATTTGATCTTCTGAAAGCTTAGTTTTATAGTTCAATTACAAGTATGGTTGGAACCCAAGTATAAAAATTATATTTTATAAGCCTTGTAAATAGAACGGGAGATTAAATTTAGAGTAAGCAAGAATTGAAAGTACCAGCAAGAAGACATAATGTTGGGTGATTTTAAGAAAGGGCAAGGCAATTTAATTTTTAAAGAGTAAGGGATGCATTCTGAATAGAAAACTGATAAGAATCTAGATTTTTTTTTTTCTAACTTGTCTTTTAGTGTTTCAGTTTTATCCACCTCGATGAAGGATGAAGGTACTGGTTAAATTTCCTATTCATTCCTTTGTATCTTTATGCTGGAGCTGATTGTGGCCTGATGGCAACCACTTGAAGGATGACAACATCTGATATTTGTGTGGGATACAATCAAGGCACCCACTGTGGTGAGTCTCAGGTTAGAGACAGATGGTATTAATTGAAAGCATTTGGAGGGAGGGATTTTGTGTAACTGTCAAAGTTCACAGCGCTCAATGCAAAGCTGTTGATTATATCCTGTAGCTCTCTGTACACAAGGTACTCTGACATACAATAAAGGCTGCTGGAGAAGGTGGCCCAACGCTATCTGTGGGTTCAAAGATTAGATGCGTATAGATTCACGCAAATGTGCACACAAAAGGAGAATAAACATTTTTTCTGGGGTCATGATTTGTCAATGAAGAGAAATAATCTTCAAATTAAAAAAAAGCAATTTATTTATCCCTCTTTGTAGACACTGATTTTCAAATGATAGTTGTATCTTATAGCACATTTTTCTGGAAATTTCTTTATGGCAATTTTGAGAAAGAAAGAATGAAAACTGAGAGAGATTTAACAGAGCTAGATTTTGCAAAACCTAGAGAAGAATTTGATGTCTGTTTTATTTATCTATTTATTTTTTAGAGAGAGTTTTTTCTTTTCTCTATTTTTGCTATGAAATGTGTGTACTTGCCAGATAGACAGAGAGAGAAAGAGACCGAAAGTGAGAAATCACACCCCCTCCCCAGGGGGATAGTCACACTGCATTCCCTTCTCCTCCATTTCCTTGGGATTTGTGGCATACATGCACACACACCCAGTGTGAGTTTCAAGCCATCAGGTATGGGAATTGAACTGTGGTCAGCCACGTGGGAGTCCAGCACCTTAACCACTATGCCACCTACTGGCCCCTGATGTTTATTTTATAAGTAACAGAAACTGCATATTCTTAACTGAGAATGTGACGCAAAAATCTAAATTATTTTAAGAAGAGGATTAGAGTTAAGTTCTCTTTGTATCCACAGGTTTCACTCATAAGAAGTTGTTAAATATTTGTTAATGATAATATGACATGTCAAGATCTGTCACGTGTTGGGGAACCCGCAGTTAGCGTAATGGCTATGTCACGGGACTCCCACATAGTTGACCATGGTTCATGTACCAGACCCGGTGGCTTAAAACTCACGCCGGGCGTGTGTGCGTGTGTGCCCAAGATCCCGAGAGGAGAATGGAGGAGAAGGGATTGCGGCGTGACCATCTCCTCTGGGGGGTGATTTCTCACTTTCTGTCTCTATGTCTCTCTCTGTCTGTCTGGCGAGCGCACGCGCCCTATAGTGAAAATCTCTCCAAAAAAAAAAAAAAATGGTCTGTCACATGTGATGTTTCTAAGACATGAAATAAGTTAGAATAGAAAAAGAGAGGGGACTAGGGCTGGGCATCTAGCCTGCCAGACTTTGGAAGTGCTACTCTGTGGGTGAAGAGAGACCACATTCATGAAACCCAGCCTCCTCCTCCTTAGCTCAGCCTAGCCCAAACTTAAGAGTATGTACTTTCTTTGTTCACTTGCTTTTTTCTGCCCTGTTAAGTGGTGTCAGATGGGTTAAGTAAATTAATTAAGGCTATCCAAGAGTGGGCATTATTCTCATGTTCAGAACTATTTTGAGCTTCACTCATTTCTAAATGTCTTTTTGGTATTTTAATGGGAAGTGGTGAGAAGGCGTATCAGGCACTGCCTGACTTCTGCCACCCTGACACGAGTTGCTGCAGTTTCTGGCTTCTCCATCAATCTACTATGTGCAAAGTCTTAGAGTCTCCAGGATGGGGAGAAGAGTGAGGCCAGGTAGATAATACGACATGAGAAATTGTGAAAAATGACAACACTCATTACTCTGAGGAGTAGAGAGTTCAGGATAAAAGCAAACCTCTTCCCCGATAAGCCCTAATTATCAGCAAAGTGCTTGCCTAGAGAAATGCTCACTTATTTATGAAAAAAAAAAAAAAAAAAGAAAAGAAAAGAAAAGAAAAGAAAAGAAAAAACTCATTACAGTAATGATTGGCTCTCTTTGGTATGCTCATTATTTGGAGTTTGCAGCAGAGGTTTCTGAACTTAAACATTAATTTAACTTTCAGGACTTCACTTTATCTTTGTTTAATCCATCCAACTCCTACTACCGGATCTTGAGAGTACTGTCAAAAGCCCTTTTTTCTATTATTCAGGTTATAATAGAGCTGAGGAAATTTAGTCATTATTTCACAGAAGAAAAAGCCAATTCATAATTTATTTTATGCAGTATTGTTTTAAGTAAAGTACACAAGCATGATATTCATGATTTTAATAATCCCATTCGACTGTTTCCTAATGATGTTAGTATGGGGTATTATGATGGTGAGAACACCGTAAAGGCGAAACACCTCCTTTTAGGTTGGGGTGAAGGAATCTGTATTAGAGGACCTACATGATTATAATACAAAGTTTCTTTTTTTTTTTTTAAGAGAGATTTTTGCTACAGTGGGCTTGCTGGAGACACAGAAAGAGACAGAGAGAGATAGAAAGTACAAAATCATCTCTTGGGGAGATGGTCACACCACAATCCCTTCTCCTTCATTCTCCTCTCAGGATTTGGGGCATTCACACACACGTGCCCAGCATGAGTTTTAAGCCACCAAGTCTGGGACTTGAACCATGGTCAACCATGTGGGAGTCGAGCACCACAACCACTATGCTACCTGCCGGCCCCCAAAGATTCTTTATTACGGATAGTCCCATAGTATATAGTTGTCAATATCTAGATATTTATTGTCCCACTGGATATCTAAGTAGATGTGTATTACTTACATTTAAGCTTTGCTGAGGATATTTCAATGTACACATTATAAAAGATCCATATAAAATTGCTTTCAGTAAATACATGAAATTATATTTTTTAAGATGATTATAGTCAAATAACAAATTTCCTAGTTGAAACCTACACTACGTTCCTCCTGGGAGTGAGACATGCCTGGGAAGAGCTACAGGATGGTTGGAGCAGGGAATGTCTGAGATGTTTTATGGGAATGGGAAGAGAGAATCAAGGAGCCAGAAGTACTTGGGGACAGTGGACCAGAGTCAGTTGAGAGGGCCAATCCTAAAAACAGCACAGTATCTTTTATTCAGGTTGTCTTCTGGTCTGATCCCCATGGGCTCACGTCTGAATGGAATCATAAAGCAAGTGACAAACATTGTATGGTGAAGGATTAGAAAGCAAAGTTCTGTTTTCATGGGACATGAGGTGTGCCAAGTCCAGCTGGCATGGAACTGTAATGGAAGGGAACACCCTGGCATGACATCAGCATCTTCATGTTGGCCCAGTCAACTTTCTTGGGACATGAGCAGACATTAGGATGATACAGTTAGGCTGTAAAACTGTTTGTGGTCTAAGTATAGCTTTTCCAATGGGGAGCAATAGAAGAAATCCCCACAGAAATCAAAGAGGCAAAAGACATAGGTGGAGAAGGGACAGCCAAAAAGATTGCTTGTGGGTCACAGCAGTGAAGCCTATGCAAGACTTCTGGAAGTATTTGGGATGAATTTGTGGAGGAAGAATGCTGTAATACTTAAAAAGCAGTAGACAGAGCCCATAAAACATCATAGAATTGTACTATTTTTACCATTCCTATTACTTTTTCCAGAGTTAGTTAGCTTGGGCAAGGTGATTTATAATTATTGTTTTAAAATTTGATGTCAGGCCAACATAGAGCTGGTGGTTAAGGGAGCTGGATCCCCAACTGTGTGGGGACTCAGACCTGGTGGCTTGAAAAACATGTTGGGCACATGTAAGTGTATGCTCAGGATCCTGAAAGGACGGGTAAATGGAGCAGAGCGGATTGCAGCCTGATGACTCTGTGTGTGGGGGTGGGGGGTGGGGGAGGGGTTCTCCTACTCCTCTTTTTCTCTGTCTCTCTCTGTGAGTGTATGAGCCCTCTGTCAAAATAGTGAATGAATTTGATGTCAATTTTAATGTAGTGATTTATCCATGTATTCAAATAAGATAGATGTTAGATGTGTAATGAAAATAGTTTCTATATTGTAGAACTATTTGCAAATAACTTCAGGGTTATAGACTCAAGAAAGGTAGCAAATGATTTAAATAATATGCTTCTCAGATATACTACTAAAATTGATTTATAGAAATATATTGTGCAAAAATCTCTATCCAGACCAGTTGGTGGCAAGGTGGTGAAGACAGCTGGATTCAACATGGCAAACTGCACAGTTTGAGTCCTGGACTAGGCAGTTTGAAAAACATACTGTATGTGCAAGCGTGCCCAAAATTCCAAAAGGGGGAGAGGAGAAATGGAGCAGAAGGGATTGCAGTGTACCTTTTGCCATGGGGGTGGGGGGATGCTTTCTCACTTTCCATCTCTCTCTTCTCCAGTGAATGTACATGCTCTCTAACAAATTAAAAAAAAAAAAAAAAGAAAGAATAACTGTCTAACCCCACGCTTGGATAAATATATTGCTCTTCAAAATTAGTACAATTTCTTATTAAATGACTGAGTAATCTATTCCAAAATGGCTCCCATTGTCCCTCCTACTGTCCTTACCTACAGGTATTCCTGGCCAGTTTAGTCCTTTCTTGTATCTTGGGCTAGGTGCAATGGTTCTTCTTTGTTTTATATTTCATATATACATTGTATTCTGTTAATTATGAACATTTTCCAATTTGTCATGGGTTGAATAGAATCTAATTCTATAGTGAATTGTTGCTGCTTTTTTTTTTTTTTTTTTATAACCCGGTAATTAGTATAAAAGACAGAAATTTATGGACTGTGTAAATCTGCTTTACGGACTACCCAAAGCAGATTAGATATTTACAGAACAAACACATTTAGTCTTGACCTTAGCTATATATTTACCATCTAAGAGACCAAGACCAGACACACCATCTATATCTTGTAATCATGTGACAAGAGGAAGTTGCTAACATTAATTGAGTAGAGAAACAAACTATCTTGTTTTTTAGAGATGAGACTACACTCTTTTGACCCTTACTTAATTGGAATGGATTTCCTGAGTGAATTAAAGTTCTGCATGGACTTGCACATCAAAAATGCTTTGTCTGGTGGATCTTCCATAGAAAAAGAACATTCTGGAAGTTGGTATTTCTTTTTCTTAAAACCTAGCCAGAGAGGAATCTGACAAGGTGATTAAGCCTGAGCCTGAACTTGGCTTTGTCTGTTTTTTAGTCTATCATATTTAATTAGTGTCCACAAGATTAGCAAATCCCTCTGAAGTCAGTTTGGGAAGATGGAGAATTTTGCTGACAGGGGTTTTAAATATTTCATTCCAACACAAAGCAGTATGTTTCATAAATTCCTTGAGGGGTAGAGACTTGCATTTGTTTGTTTACTATGCTATGCTCAGAGCTAGAGGAGTGTTTCAAGGAGCAGGTTTTCATGAATATTGTTTAAGTTTTGGGGCCAAGTGGTGGTGCAATGTTAATGCAACTGGATCTATATTGGAAAGGTCCTAGGTGTGTATTCTAGGACCTACCTGAGCATATCAGGAATATGTGTGTGTGTGTGCATATGATCTGGGTTGGCTGAGAATGAAGATAGATTGAGGTGTGAAGACCCTGTCAAGAATCTCTTTCTCTCTTTCTCAGAAAGATTAAATGAATAAACTTTTAAAAAATATGTAGGCTCATTGGAAAAGTCATGACATATTTTTCTGTGTAAAACTGTTTCATGACTTTTCCAATGACCTCATGTACTGTTCAGTTTTACTCCAACCAACGGTGTCCGGAAGACATTTGAGATTTGATCGTGTACGTCCAGAATGTGATACCTACTGTAGGAATGCTAGCTTGCTTCCATAATAGTATGTTCTAATCATGTCCTTTTAGGGCTAATGATTAGGCATAATCTTTATTTCCTGGACAACTTAAAATCTAAAATCTCCTTTCATGCTGTTGACTTTGCTTTTCCTTTATAGTACTCCTACTCTCTTTTCTACTCTTCCTGTGACTCATCCCACCCATTTTTTTTTTTTTATTCTGTGAAATTACAGAAGCTGAAATAACACTTGGAATAGGACTAATAATAAGAGCAAACTCTTACTTGAAAAGATAAATGAAGAGTGAGTAAAAAAATGTCATTGACTATTTAATATACACTTCCCAAAGTGGGGAAAAAAAAACAAACTGGTGGAACTGTTATCAAATGTGCACTACATCATGTAATGTTCAGTATGAAAATGGTGAATGTGTCTGTGTCTGATTTAATAATTACACACTGCATGCATGCTGTGAAAAATCACACTGCACCTCACAGAAAAATAAATATATTTTAATAAAAAGGAAAAGAAAATGAAGAAAAATTAGGCTTAGTAGGAAACTGTGGAACTAGGCAGTAAGAAATGGCTAGAGCAGGCCCACAGGGAAGCATGGGAAACCAGGGCCAAGATTAAATTAAACCATTGCCTCTTCTCATAGCCTGCTCAGTCAGTCTAAGTCTTCTACAGGACCTTGTCATTATTTTAATCCAAAGAGGAAAAGGGGCGTAGTAGCTGAGAATATTGCTAGAGTAGTTCTGTCGACAGATCTGCTCTATTGACACTGACTTGTCTCTGGTGGTGTTCTACATGTTAAAAATAGATTGTGCTGTATTGGCATCCCATCTGCCTCTTTTCACCAACTCTGAGATCTTTGAGAAGAAAAAAGTCTTTGATTCAGTACTCCATAGTTAGAAAAATGTATGATTTATTTTTAGCAACAATCTAGATATGAAATGTTTCATATTAAAGAAGCCGTTTAGTACGGGCTTGAAAGTTATGAGGATTTTAAAATCATGAACGGGAGTATATATGGGTGTGTATGTATTTATGCATATATATTGTATGTGTATATATAACACACACACACACATATGCGCACACATATAATATGATGAGGCATGGAGTTTATATTAGTTGCTACTTAAGCCTATTTGGTACCACAATACTATAGTATCACTTAATAAACAGCTAGAATTTTGTCTGAAGGTAAGCGGCAGTGTAGCAACCGCTCCCTAGAGGGAGAGAGACAGTCTGAGAAAGGCAGTATGAGACATACTTAAGTTGAGCAGGTCTCTACCTTACTGGGATTCCAGTCTTATTAGCTCAGTGGGTTCAAGAGTTCATAAGAGCATGAAATTCCCACACAATATTCAATACACTTTATGAAATCAGGAGTGAGTTACATAGATATCAGAGACAGTGGAAGTCATTTAATCTTCTACTAGTTCACCAGAGGCATTGCATTCAGCCCTAAAATTTTTTGGTTTCGGTTTATCAAATTTTACAATAATTATATAATGTAAAGTTAGATTTTGTACATTAACCCTACAGAGCAAAAGATAAAAATACAAGATGTTATACCTTTAGTAAACTGGATTTTTCTATAGGTTTAAAATTGAAATAGTTACTTAAAAACTAAAATATTGGTTTATTTATTTATATTTTTAAAGAGATTTTTGCTGCAGGGCATGTGCACTCACTGGAGAGACAGAGACAGAGAGTGAGAAATTCCCCCCCATCCCAGGGTGGGATGGCCATGCTATAATCCCTTCTCCTCCATTCTCCTCTCTGGATTTTGGGCATACATGCACACATGCCCAGCATGAATTTCAAGCTGCCAGGTATGGAACGTCAACTGTGGTTAGCCACGTGGGAGTCTAGCAACATAACATTCCACCATCTGCTGGTCTCAAAACTAAATATATATTTTTAAAGAATTATTTTATTTAACTTTATTTAATTACTTATTTTAATTTGACCAGAAAGGGATAGAGAGAGAGAGAGAGACAAAGAGAGAGCCTTAACCATCATGCCACCTGCCAGACCCCTAAAACAAAAATTTAGCGTAATGGCTATGTCGCTGGACTCCCACGTAGTCGACCGCGGTTCGTGTCCCGGACCTGGTGGCTTAAAACTCACGCCGGGTGCGAGTGCGTGCGTGCCCAAGATCCCGAGAGGAAAATGGAGGAGAAGGGATTGCGGCGTGACCATCCCCCCGGAGGTGATTTCTCGCTTTCTGTCTCTATGTCTCTCTCTGTCTGTCTGGCGAGCGCACGCGCCCTACAGTGAAAATCTCTCCAAAAAAAAAAAAAAGATAATGGTATGAAATGAGATTTTAAAATAAAATGCAATTTATATTAATACATTGCTTGATTCCTAAAAGATATGACTCATAAAAAGTAAATTATATTTGACGATTGAGGAGGAGATTTTCAAAGAGTTCCTCAATTAACCTTTCTTAAATGTCCTTTAGGTGACAGAAACTTTCATACGAACCACCTTATTTAATCCATTTCTATTTCTATTTTTTAGAAGAAAATGAAGCTTATATAGGTAAAGTCACTTATTGACTGTATTCAAAAAATAAGTAAGTGGTGGAGGAGTTTGGATTCAAGGTCAGACTTCTAATTCTGTAAAGGTTACCTCAGTACTTCTTTACTTTCTCTTTAACTTTGAGACATGATCAAAGTTATAGCCTTTAAGCTCTCAAAAGACTAGACACAAGACAAGATTTCCTGGTGGGTAAAATAAAAACCTAGATTTAATCATT
>NW_006159859.1:6485943-6511220 GCF_000334495.1 Tupaia belangeri chinensis
GGGAAAGTAATGCAAACGTTTCACAAATATATCCTTCCCTTTTTTCCTAAGTGGAAGATTTCACTGTATGTAGATTTAATTCTGAGAGCTCACTCACTAGCATACATTATTATTTTGAAAAATCAAACAAATATTCTATGTCAACTCTGCCCCCAATTTTTCTAGACAATTGAAGTATATCAATGTTAGAAGAAACAAATCTGATTGTCCTCATAGAGAATACATTGAACATTTTTACATTTTTTATTTTCTAAATTAAATAAATATGTTATTATAATTATGACTATTGTTATATGCTAAACTTATGGAATTGGAAATTTCTTAGAAAATAATCACCTTGACTAATGTAAAAGCTTGACTTGTCTAGTATATAAACTGAAGATCACTTACAGTTTTTCTAATTTGGAGTGAGCAGGTGGCATGAGGTTAAGGCACTGGTCGAGGTTCAAGTCCTGGACCTGGTAGCTTTTAAATCATACTGGGCATGCATGTGTGCATGCCTGAGATCACAGGAGGAGAATGCAGAAGGAACTACAGCATGGCTTTCCACCATGGAGGGTGATTTCTCACTTTCCCTCTCACTGTATCTCTCTGACAAGCTAACACACCCAATGGCAAAAAAAAAAAAAAAAAAAAAAATTGTCTAATTCAAGATATCGTAATAAATAGGAGTAATCCTTCTAAAAGACAATTGTAAGACATATCATAAATTATTTTATTGATTGAATAACTTGTCTCATAGATGTAGTTAGTTGAAGAATATGTTCCTGGACAATTGTACTTAAACATATTAAAAACCAAAATCAAAACATCATATAGCTTGAATGTCCCTTATACTTTTTGAATATTTACAGATACATAATGAGATACTATGTATATGTCATTATAAACTTATGATGGGGATGCCACCCATGCCTAACCTAACATTCATTTATGTTTCCTATATATCTTAAACATATAGTCTGGAGATAATTTTATGCAGTATTTTTATATTGTAACATTTTTACCATTTTACAACCTATCACATGAAAGCTGGTGTTGAATTTTCATTAGCATCATGTTGGTCCTCAAAATGTTTTGGATTTTGGAGTTTGGACTAGGGCTGTTCCAACTGTACTCATTAACTATAAGTTGTTCTAATACATACAGTAAAAAGAAGCATCACATTAGATAGTAGAAAGTTACCCTAATGTATGCAGTAATAGGAAATTGAACACATTACCTCTGGATTAAACACGCCACATTTATTTAGTCAAATATGAGTCTAACATATTGTTACAGACAATGCTTTGCGATCTCCTTTTCCATTAGTTTTCATGTTTTGGGTGTGCATGCCAAGTAGTGACAAGAGACAGAAATTAGAATAGTTATGATTAACCTTGTTAGAAAACAAGAAGAGCTGGACGTTATTATAAGCAACCCATGAATTGGAGCAAATGGTAGGAGCTGGCCGAGTTAACCATTGGTCAATAGGCAGCATAGGTTGGAAGAATAGTTACTAACAATTTCCACATGCACTCAGGGTGTTTGCTAAGCTTCCGGAGCCGGGATTTACACCCTAGCCATCCATGTAGGATCTGGCTGCCTATGCAGAGCATTTAACCACTGTACTATGAAGGTAGCCCTAGATTTTGCCGTTTTGTTTTTAATAGAGAGGCTTTTGCTATAGGGTGTGTGCACTCGCTGGAGAGACAGAGAGACAGAAAGTGAGAAATCACACCCCAGGGGGATGGCCATGCCACAATCCCTTCTCCTTCAGTCTCCACTTAAGATTTGGGGAATGCATGCACGTGAACTTGGCATGAGTTTTAAGCCACCAGGTCTGGGACTCGAAGCACAGTTGACAATGTGGGAGTCCAGTGATGTAATCATTATGCCACCTGCTGTTCCCAGCTTTGCTACCTTTTACTGATCTCCATATCTATGTGCTTACCAGCCCATGGGTGTAACTGATATCCCAAAAGTCCCCCAAATAAACATGTCTAAAGTTATTTAATCATATTTCCACTCTTCGTGCTTCCCTTCTTTCTGAACAGCACCACTACCAGATCTGAAATGAGACACCTGAGAAACATCTTCCTCCCATCCGTTCCCTACTACAGCCAAGTCTCTAAGCCCTGTGACAACTTTCTTTTAATAGAGGTCATCTCCTCACCCCAACCCCTATTTTTATAGCCATCCCCTTATCTCAGGACACATGCTTTCCTGTTTGCATCACTGTAAATCCTTCTTAACCAGTCTCATTCCTAGGGTGAAGGCCTTACTGCTATCCCTTCTCTATTCTCCTCTCAGGATTTTGTACATATACACACGTGTCTGGCATATTTTTCAAGTTACCAGATCTCAGACTAGAACTGGGGAGTCAGCAATGTGGAATCCAGTGCCTTAACCACCATGCCACCTGCCTGGCCTCTACCTAGTGTTTCATATAATTGAAACGGACATATGTATATGTGAAACTCAGATTTTTCTCAAATGGTCACTTACAATATGGGTTAGAAAAATCATGACATGTTTTGCACAGAAAAACAAAAACTATGTCATAACGTTTTTGATGATCCAATATTTTTAACTATTATGTATTTCTTTACCTTAAAAGAAGACCCTCTTCACTTCTCTTTACCTCTCTGGAACTCAGAGACAGACAGCTCCATTCACAGAACCTGCAGTAGTTAGGTTTCTACTCTCCAAGCAAGAAATAAGTTATCCAAGCTAACTCAGAAAAAAATATCATAGCCTTATATTCACCTAGTGAAAAGGATTTTTTCTTACTTTGCAAATGAGAAATGAACAGAACCAGAGGGCCCTGCTTGGTTATCAGCATTATTCAGGAATCCCTGAAGGACTTCTCCAGCTCACTTCCTTTCTCTAGTTTCACTTTCAGTTGCCAATCTGTCAATACTTCATGTTTCCTACTTTCCAGTGAGCAGAACTGACATCCTTCCCGCACATGATGCGAAATACTCCCTCTTTATGAATGGTCTTTGGAACTATGGTAGTAAAAGAAAGATAAGAAACAGCACTGGCTCAAAGTAGCGCATTACATTTTTTTCAAAATAAACATCGTTTTTGTACTCTCTCAGAGCCATAGAATTCTTCAAAATAACATGATATTACATTCAAACAGTGGAACTATAAATATATGTGTGTGTGTGTGTGTTTATACACACATTTTTTTTTTTTAAGTTTCCTACAGGGCACATTTGCTCACCAGGGAGAGAGAGAGAGAGAGAGAGAGAGAGAGAGAGAGAGAGAGAGAAATTGAAAAGATTTGAAAAGTCATCCCCTAAGGGATGGGCACAGTGCAATCCCTTCTCCTCTATTTTCCTCTCGGGATTTTGGGCCTGCACACACAAATGCTTGGTGTGATTTTTCAGGCTTCCTGGTCCAGGAATCAAACCATGCAGTTGGCCATGTGGGATACAGCTGCCTTTAACCTCCATGCTGCTTGGTGGCCCAGAACTATGTTTTTTATTTTTTTTTAAACATTCATTATTATCCTTTGTGTAATACTATGAACAAATATTCAAATGAAAACAAATTAAAATTTATAAATGAAGATGGTAGAGTATAGAAAATCAAATGCATAATTTTTGCATTTTTCTCTTTAAATAATAAAAATATAGACATTACTATAAATCATAATTAAGTATGAATAAATTATTGCAAATATAAATGTAGGTTGAAGACAAATAAAATTTTAATAATAATGCTCGAACTGGAAAAATGAATATTATACCAATGGTCATGGTCATTAACAAAATTTTTACTTGATTAACAAATATAATCTAGAGATTATTATTGCTTAAATAGAAAATATGGATTACTCTTTCTTCAAGAAAAGTCAAGATGTAAACTTAGGGAAAAAATTAACTCCCTGATTGTCTTTTGTTAAGTAGTATTTATAATTTGGGCTTCCACTTACAATATTATATGAAAATCTAAGACTCAGTGCCTATTTCTTTGGCAAGAAACCTTTAAAGAACAAATCAAACCAAAACCAGTAGATGATGTAATGGTTACATCTCTGGATTCCCACATAGTTGACTGCAGTTTGAGTCCCAGACCCTGCCGCTTAAAACTCATGCCAGGCACGTGTGCATGCGTGTCCAAAATCCTGAGAGGAGAATGAAGGAGAAGGGATTACTGCGAGGCCAACCCCCTGGGGGGTGATTTATCGCTTTCTGTCTCTCTGTCTCTCTCTGTCTCTCTGGCAAATGCACATGCCCTATAGCTAAAATCTTTCTCAGCAAGTGGCCCACTCCTGACTGGGGCTGCTGTCACTGAAGAAGGTTCAAGCAGGTGAGGAGCTGCTTGTAAATGTGCTCTTGTGAACATGGGCAGGCTGTGGAAGATCTACTTCCAACGCACTTAAGTGAGTCTCTCTTTAGGGCTACCTCACAGCATGCCACTGGCTTTTTCCAGAAGCAAGTGTTCTGAGAGAGTTAGAGAAAGCAGAGACAACTGGGATGGAAGCCACAGACAGTTATAATCTAATTTCAGAGGTGACATCTCGTCCTTCTGTCGTAGTTGATGAATCGAAAATGAGCCATTACATCTGGTCCACACTCAAGGGACAGGGACTGCCCAAAGATATGGTTCCAGGAGGTGGAGATTATGAGAGGCCCTTTGAGAGGATGCCTCCAACACTTAGTTCAATACTGTCACTCAGTCTCAAACTGTGTTGAGGTGACCGGAGAACCCAGATATCTGTCTCTAACAGATAACGATATAAAGGAAAAACTTACATTAAAATTCTCTTAACAATTCAGAAACATGACAACAATGAAAAAATACCTTCTCTTAGAAGTATACATAGAATCTTTCTATTAATGTTTGAATTGGGACATCTGTAATTTGCTTTAAAATATCACAATTTTGAGAAATTGCAATTTGGAAAAAACAAGATGGCAAAGTTGGGTTAAATACTGTTTAACAGGATAATAGAGCTACAAAAATAACCATGGTAAGTTATCATTATGTAGCAAACTTAATTCGTATCTCAAAATATTCTAAGCTTCTGATGTACCTCTATATCTCTATTATAAATAAATATATATGTTTTTCCTTAGAGTGCTCACTGGAGAGAGAGATAGAGACAGAGACAGAGACTGTGAGAGGGAAAGTAAAAAAATCATCCCTCGGGGTTTGGCCATACCGCAGTCTCTTTTCCTTCATTCTCCTCTTGGGATCTTGGACATATATACACCCATGCCCGGTGTGCGTTTCAAGCCACTGGGTCCGGGACTCAAACCACAGTCAGCCGCGTGGGAGTCCAGTGACGTAACCCCTACACTATCTGTTAGCCCTGACTCTATAATATATTTTTCAGTTGGTTTATTTAACCAGAATTCAAATAAGGATCCACCTTAATAATTTACCTGAGTGTATGCTTTTTAAATTGGTCTTCTATTTATCATATTTTATATAAATTGCCTTTTGTGTCTAGAGGCTAGACCAGATTCAAGGTTCTATTCTGTTTGACAAGAATGTTTCATAGGTAATTCTGTGTACTTATACTATGATATCAGGAGATGGATAATGATGTTAAACTGAGTTTTTTCCCTAATAATTATTTATTTAATTTTATTTATTATTCCTCTTCAATTTGATGGGAGAGAGAGAGAGACAGAGAGAGACAGAGAGAGAAAGAGCAAGCTTCCATGTCCAGGACTCGAACCGTGATTAGCCATGTGGTAGTGCAGTGCTTGAACCACCATGCTACCTGCCACCCCTTAAACTGAGTTTTTAAAGGTGTTAATAGCTTGAACAATTTAAGTCTTTCACTTAATTACTTTAGTATTGGTATAATTTCCTGAATGAATTCTTTTATTCTTTGCTACAAAGTAGTGATTTTACAATTGGATAATTTCTTTGACATTTGTAAGTTATTTTTCCAATGGATTATGCTATTATTTTCTAATGATTTTAATTATTGATAGGTGCATATATTACACCCCTACTATATTATAATCTCTTTAAGGATGAGAGCCATGCCTCCTATATTTTCAATCATCCATGATACTTACAAAAGTTCTGTTTGCATCACAGATGCCCAACTAATGTTTGGGGAAGAATGTAGATTTTAAATGATTTCAGATATGTCTTAATTTTTGTCCATGATATGCATTGTATTTATTTTCCCCTTACTATTTTTTAATAAAGCCATTATTTTTTGGCTTGCCAGATAAAATTTTCTAGAGAATCTTTGCCCATTGCACGCATACTTCATTTGAAATTTAATGCTTTTTAAGTGAAAATTCCAAAGCAGATGTTGGACAAATTTGTGTGACTAATGAAAATAAACTACCATATCTCCGCAGCAATTGAACTAGGGTAGCTTTGGCTAATACCTTTTCCTTCAGAGGTAATGTTTTAAAGGAACTATCTAAATAACCAGCTTTGAGAAAGGAAAGGAAGAATATAAAATTGGTGTCATTTCTCAATCATGAGACATGACTATGACTTATCACAAATGGATTTTTTGAAAGACAAAATTAAATATTTTATTTACTTCAGTTTCCAAGTTCTCCTGCCATAATAAAGCCTCTTTATTATGCTTAGTAAGTTATGGGAAGATGAGGATCAATTTGCAAAGTTGGTAATTTTGGAATTGCTATGTTATAAGCCTATATTAGTGTTTCCTTTCTCTAGATCCAGTATTTGCCAAACTGTGCAAAACTGCATGATTACAACATTATGCTACCCCCCCCCCCCTTTTTTTTTAAGGTTTTTGCCATTGAATATGTGCTCTCACCAGAGAGACAGACATGGAGTGAGAGGGAAAGTGAGAAATCATCTCCTAGTGGGGATGGCTATGCTGCAGTCCCTTCTCCTCCATTGTCCCGGGATTTTGGGCATGCGTGCATAAGCACCTGATGTGATTTTGAAGCCACCAGGTCTGGGACTCAAACCATCGTCAGCTATGTGGGAGTCCAGTGTCTTAACCACCACACCACCTGCTGGCCCTTAAGCAACAGAGTTTTATTTGCATAATTTATTTTTTAAGATATCTGATTCATTATCTTTGGTCAAGTTTGATTTATTTGACAAATAAATTCACGAAGTACCTACTTTGTTCAATGCACTGGTCTAGAGATTGTCGGGATTAAAAATGCACACTGCATGATGCTTACCTTGAAGAAAATCCCCTTTTATTGAGAGTCACAGACTTATATCTGCTGTGAATAATAAAGTAGAAGATGGAGAAGGACCTGTACTCTTGGTTCTGGGACAAGATACTGAGTGACGCTAGGAAATGACAGATGTTATGGTACCGCTGAAAAATGAGGTGCTCTGATAAAGAAAAATAAAACTATTCAACCTACCCTAGACTGACAAAAGTCTGTCTTGAATAGTAAAGCTATACACTCTTGTTTTTGGACTACTAGAAATCAGAAATCGAGTCCAACTTGTCTTGTTAGTTGACTCCATTGACCTCTGATACTTACAAGAGTGAAAGGCTTCTCCATTCATTAGAAAGAACTCTGGCACTGGAAAAATAGGGTTCATTGTTTGACCTTCACAGAAA
Organism: Tupaia belangeri chinensis; assembly: GCF_000334495.1. Taxonomy (NCBI): domain Eukaryota; kingdom Metazoa; phylum Chordata; class Mammalia; order Scandentia; family Tupaiidae; genus Tupaia; species Tupaia belangeri. The sequence continues at coordinate 6,493,475 of NW_006159859.1, forward strand.
ATCGTTTTCTTTTTCTTTGGGTGGCATTTGTGATAATGATTTGGCTTATACTGTTTTTTTTTTCAGCAAATGCCTTTTCCGATTTTGCTTTCTCTCCTCTATCTGAAGTTAGAAGAGAGAGTAACTTTTTTTCCATAGGACTCTAACTTCAATATAAATGCTTTAGTTGCCAGCTATTAAAATGGATGTAGCCATTTAACTACGACCAATAATGAATATAAAACAAAAAGACGAACCCTCAGACAGAACAGAACAGTTTTAATTTGCCAAGGCACTGTTGCATTAACATGCTGTGTAACTGCAGCATGCAAAGCTGTAACATTTGCACAATGGGGAGTTGACTGCTGTCAAGCTGAAAGGCCAGCATTGGACCAACTACCTAGTTGGTTATTTGTAAAGTGGGGCAGAAAAGTATTTTGTGAAGACATTCCATTGTCTACATGCAAAAGGAAAGTAACCACTGCCATAAACTTAGTCTCTCACGATCTGGGGTGACTGTAAACCTTGGCAAGGACAAGTGTGTTTGGACCAGGTGTCAGGAGTCCTGTGGAATGAGACTTGGCCATCCAATTGAAGCCCATTACTGATATTGAGTGAGAAGTAGCTTTTTGTTGTAAACACTCTTGACCAAGTATGGATGCTTACCTGAGAAAGTGACAGACATACCTGCTGTTTTATTGTACCACTCCCTCCTGAATTGCTTTGAGTGCATCTCTGTTTAGTCCAACAGAAAAGAAAAGAGAAACATGAAAGCATTCGAGTTCGGTCTTTAATTTTAAAGCTGCCAGTTGACAACCAACATCAAGTAGCTTATTTATTTGTTCTGAAACACCATGTTAGCTAGTTAATATAAATATTGAATTCCACAGGCTTTCTTCTCAGTTTGATATTCAGACGTGTGATTTTGTTACAGCTTTGTATTTGCAATGCAAAAATAAAGTCCTGGTCATATTTCTTTCATAAAACTGTCTTTGATGAGCTTTTAACTTTGCTGTTTATAGGTCATTTGGGAATGAGCTATTGCTGAAATTTAAAGTTAGCTGTATTGAAATATAGTCTCTTTTTTGCTCTCTGTTTTTGGCCTCTTTTTCATAAACAAATTGGCTCTTATTTTCAACACAAAATGAGGTTATTCAGTCAATATTTGATCTAGACTTTTTTTCTCTCTTAAATCAATAGAGTTATAAATTAATCAGAGACTGGAAATGATATAGATATAGATATAGATACAGATATAGATATAGATATAGATATAGATATAGATATAGATATATTTGAACTTTTTTGCTTTTACATAGGCTTTTTCCCCAGTAAAATTTTTATGAATTATTTTATATAACTTTCTTTCTTTCTTTCTTTCTTTTTCACTTTGACCAGAGAGAGACATGACAGAGAGAGAGAGAGAGAGAGAGAGAGAGAAAGAAAGCTTGAAAGCAAGCTGCCTTGTACAGGCCTGGAACCGCGGTCAGCCATGTGGGGGTCCAGCGCCCTTAACCACCATGCCACCTGCTGCTCCCTGCCCCCACCCCTGGTAAAATTTTACAAATGAAGCTGATTGCATTAATATAATTTTGGCATTTACTTCCAGTGTCAATTGTTATTTTGCTGATCCTGCTTTGCGCTGAACTCTCTCCTTCCAGCCTGTGTCTCTTTTTCCCCCATATATCCTACTACCACCTGCACTGCTCAGAACATTGCACTCCTGAGTAAACTGGAGTTTGGGGAGATGAGAAAATTCCAAATTGTTTGAAAGCAAATTTATCAGCTAGGAAGAGGGAATAGTACAGAAAAAATATAAGGAGACTAGCAGTTAGTGTAATGGCTATGTTGCCGGACTCCCATGTAGTTGACTGTGGTTCGAGTTCTGGACCTGGTGGTTTAAACTCACGCCGGGCACATGTGCATGCGAGCCCAAGATCCCCAGAGGAGAATGGAGGAGAAGGCCATCCCCCCGGGGGCTGATTTCTTGCTTTCTTGTCTCTCTGTCTCTCTGGTGAGTGCATGTGCCCTGTAGCAAAAACCTCTCAAAAAATATATATATGTAAGCATCATTTATAATTGTTACAAAAGTTCTCTATGTTCTGTCAGTGACACCAACTTTCAAGAAAGTTCCGGTGGCTTTATGTGGGATGTTTATAGATCAGAGATTCTTTAATTTTCTTATTATATATCTTTATATATTTGCCTTTTACCAAGCAACTGTCATTAATTTAATAGCTGACTGATTCACAAATATACTACATGAAGGAAATTACCTGGAAGACTTACGAATTTCCATGTGTAAGAAAAAGAGAGGTCTCTTTTTCCTGGATACAACTAGTAGAATCCACTAGAAATAGCAACCAGTTATAACCGCATTGCAGTGTGCATGTGGGCCGCTGTTGTGTGGTGATCTTGTGTAGGGCCTCTGGTGCCTGATCACACATGGACAACTGTGGTTCAAGTGGCTGGAAAATCATGCAAGGGGTGTGTGTGTGTGTGTGTGTGTGTGCGTATGCGCGTCCCACATTCTGACTGGATGGAGAAATGGAGGAAAAAAGATTGTGGTTTGACCACACCCCATAAGGTCATGTGCTCGCTCTCATTTTCTGTCTCTTGCTCTCTCATGTGTTCTCTGGCAATTACAGAAAAATAAAAGTTTATGTGAAATGTTTAGTCTGTTTACACTTAGATAAAAGTAGAATGAGTATTGATACAAGTATTTTTTTTTTTGTTTTCTATTTGGCAATTTCTAAGAGCTGAAAGGGACTTTTTAAGACATAGAAAACCTTTCTTTTTTTTATATCTTTTCTTCTCCTTTAATTATGAGAGGTCATGTATGCTTGCCGGAGACAGAGAGAGAGGGAGAGAAAGAAAGTGCCCCCCTCAGTGGTGTGTAGCCGTGCCACAATGCCTCCTTCTCCGTTTCTACATCCCGTTGGGATTTAGGGTGCATGCACGTACCTGGCCTATTCAAGTTGTGGGGCCGGCCGGGATTGTAACAGCGGTTGGCCATGTGGGATCCAGCTCCCTTAACTGCTAGATCATGGGGCTAGCCCAAAAACTTTTAAAAAGTCAACATGAGAATATAAATATGTAAAAAAAAAAAAAAAAAGGCTAATACTTAGTGACCACAACAGTCCATTCTTCTTTATGAGGCCTAAGACTTATTTGATCCCCAGTGGTGAAAAATTCAGTTCTCAGGACTTGAGTGAGGTCCTCAGAGGGCAGCAGTACTGTCAGGGCCCTTCCCCTTACATCAAAGTCAGACTGGCTAGATAGAATGTAGTGAATCACTCATTTAATGAAAATAAAGTATTGCTTTCAGACTCAGAGCACAGTCTGGCTTATGATGAAGTAGCATTATCCTTCATAAAAAGTATAATAATTAATAATAAACACAATAATAATATAATAAATATATGATTTAAATTATTTAATTAATGTATAATCTTTCTATTCTTCATAGAATAAAAGTAAGATTGCCCATGAAAATAATATTTGTCCAGCCTGACTGTTGCTGGTTTTTTATGACTTTCAAATATATTATAGTCATTAATAATGCATTTGATTATACTGATGTGGGTTGTATATGAAAATAACAGTTATACTTGTTTGACTCCTTAGATAGTTTGTGGAAGGTTTTTTAAAGAGCAAGTTACTATAACAGTTTAATAAATCTTTTTTGGTTCCATCAAGTCAAATAAGTAATAAAATAATGCCTTTATAGAATTGCCTCCTGAAGTAAATTAACATACAAAATTAAAAATGTCTGGGATTCCAAAGGGATAGGTTAACTACGAATACCATTTTTATTAGATGATATTTTAATGAAGGCTCTTCTTTTTGTTTTTGTGGAGTGGAATATTCATCTCTTCCTAACATGGATAAGATTAAAGACAAATGCTATCTCGTGTAATATGATTTTATTATAGGGACAGATGGTGGTGTGGTAGCTATGGTGGTGGATCCCATACGGTGGACTGCATTGTACAAGTCTTGGACCCAGTGAGTTGAAAAAATGTACCAGGCATAGGTGCGTGCAATGCGTGTCCAGAATCCTAAAAGGATAAATGGAGAAGGGATTGTGATGTGACCATCCCCTTTAGAATGCTTTCTCTCTTTCTCAGTCTCCTTCTCTCTGTCTTTCTCTCTCCAGTGAACACCCACATGCCCGTTAGCAAATTTAAAAAACCATTATAATAATGAAAATATTTTTCCAATAACAATCTACACTTTGTAGGGGAGGACGTAAGTTTTCATTGTTAGTTCTTTTCAAAGTTTCGTCATGTTTTAAGTGGTGCTAAGAATTGCAGGCCTGGAGTTCTGCAGAAACAGCTTCAGGCATTTAGATTATGAACTCCTAAAAATAAGGAGAACAAACATTTCAAATCAAAGATTCAGGTTGCAGGCTTCCCTAGCAAGGTCAAATGACACTTGGCCCAGACTTGTAATTTCAGCCTTAGCATAACTCTCAGTCAAAGGGTTGTGTTTTTGTTTTTGCCTTTTTAAGAGAGATTTTTGCTTTAGGGCTCATGTGCTCCCCAGAGACACAGAGAGACACAGAGAGACAGAGAGAAAGTGAGAAATAACACCCCCCCCCCAACACACACACACACACAGGGGAATGACAACACAGCAATCCCTTCTTCTTTCTCCTCTTGGGATTTTGGGCACACGCACACACGTGCCTGGTGTGAGTTTCAAGCATCAGGTCTGGAACTCGAACTGCAGTTGACCACATGAGAATCTAGCGCCTCAATCACCACGGCACTTTCTCGCCTCCAAAGGGGTTTTGTATATTTTTCCATTGCCTCAAAAAAATGTTGGTGGTGTCCAAGAAAACAGAAACAGGTGATTTCTCTCCTTCATCCTTTTGTCATTTTTCCTTGTCTTAACACGCAGTCTCCTCAAATCCTTTTTACATCAAAGTCTTGCTACCTAATTGAGTAGTTAGTTCTACAGAGCTACTATGTGATCTGCCTCTTTTTACCCGAAAAAGGTAACAGATGAAATGTTCTGCCGAGACGATTGCTGGCAACATTTCATTGGACACTCAGGTGGCAGAGATTATCAATGCTGCTCTCCTCTCACTTCTGTCAGGATTTCAATTTCTGTAAGTGAACAGCCTGAGCATGAAATATAAATGACTAAAAATTAAATTTAAGCTATAGTATCTTTCTCTAAGGCCAACTGGAAGAGCCTGAGGCTATAGGCATGATTAAAACCATGAATTGTCACATCAAGGGAAAACGACATTTTATGGTATTTCTATAAATTGAATTCAAATACACCGTGGGGCTAGGGAGGGACCTCTAAAACAGTTGATGACCTTCCACATTAAATATACATACACACACATCACTGATTGTTTGATGAATTATTCACCACAGTAACAAAGTGCTTTATGCATTTTAAAAAGAAATGCTAAAGCCAAACTTCTTAACATAAACATACAGCGACACACACACACACACACACACACACACACACACACACACACATGCAGTGTTGTAGAGGAACAGTAGTTTGAGTAGTGTCGTCTGTAGACTTTTGCTCAAATATTACCGTAGCTACTTTTCTCAGATTTCACACACACAAAAATCGTTGATTACTAATATTTCTGACTACGTTTAGTAGATTTTGGAAGACTAGCTTGAATCATATTTTTAAAGGTACTTGAAAGTTTTTGTAGATTTGAAAAATAAATATATGTTAGTGTTATGTACATTGTGATATGTTTGATCAACATGAAACATTTACCATAAGAATTTCTAGTGATATTTATGTGTACTCGGCCAGAATAGAAATATCATTTAGATGAAAAGAATGGGGCAAATATTAGACTGACATCTTAAAAAAACTGTTTTACTTCTTTTTTAAAGAAGAACTCACTGTTTTGGTAAAAGATATATTTATTTTATTGTCAGAGGGTGTATGTGTTCACAGAGAGAGAGTAAAATACCCCTCCAGTGGGGTATGATCATGTTATAATCCTTTTTCCTCCATTCTTCCTTCCAGTCATAATTTTGGGATTACAGAGACATGTGTCTAGGTGGTTTCAAGTTGCCAGGGCCTGGACATGAACCGTAGACAGCCATGTGGGATCTGGCTCCCTTAATTGCTGTGTTGCAGGGCTGGCCCTGTTTTACATTTTGAGAAAACATATTTCCTAAGTGATCATTTTGAAGCTAACCCATACTTTCCATCTTCATTGCTTAGGTCAGACTTATTGTCTACCTTGTCTGTTCATTTTCTCTGTCGGTATTCAAAAGTTTACATTGGGCAAATTCATGCCCGTCTTTGTGCTCTGAAGGTAGTGAAGGTTTTGGTGAATGATTTTCTAAACATAGACACAGGCTTGGCATTTTTTTTTTTAACTTTAGCACTATAAAATAATAGGGAGCTAAAAGTAAAGGAGAATTAATTTGCATGTCTCCATTTGTAAGATCTTGGATAATTTGTGTAATTTCTCTGGGTTTTAGTATCTACATCTATAAAATGACTGAGTTGCCTGAAGAAAGTGGAGTGATTAGATTATTTACAAAATTTGATTCAGTTAGAAAATTCTATGATTTTTAAGAACTGTCTTTAAAAATAACTTCCTCTTGTTGTGTAGAAATAGGAAGGAACAAAAAAAGAAAGACAAAGAAAATAACTCTAGATTTGGTGTCTAATGTAGCTTACTATTTCTTTGTATTTGTTGGTGAAGTCATATAAAAAATGTATGAGAGCTATATGCCACAGATTCAGGAAATCAATTGTCAGAATAAGTTAGGGCTTCCCACTGTAAGCCTGAGGTGAAGAGCACACAATCTCTTTATGCCTGGCTGGGGCTGAGATATTGACTCTTGCCTTGAAGTGGAAATGTACAAATTACTTGGAGTTTCAACAGTAGGGAATTTGTCAATGCTGAGAAGCTGGATATATTTTAAAAATAATTGTTTTATGTTTTTAAAGGAAAGTTATAATGAAAGTGAATTATAGCAGACTTTCACTATCTTGATTTAAAGACACCTAGTGATAACTTTTTTTTCCTGGATTAAAGAGCTAGTTGGGACAAATAATTAGTCAGTTAGATAAGAAATTTAATTTTGTTAAATGAATTGCCTTCCTGTTTTGGTATCAATAACCAGAATTGGCTTATATTAAATTTATTAAATGAGGTGGGATAAAGTACATTTGCTGTATAAAACATATTTTGCATAATAAAATAAATCAAAGCTACTTTCTAATTATAGTGTTTGTAAGGTATCTAGCAATTTTGGTTCATTTAATTTATATGAATTTCTATTAGCAGGAAGAAGGATAGTGAACAGGAATATATAATTCAGAGGAAAAATTCAGAGTTAGAACAAAACAGAGCAAAATCCCTTCCCTATGTAATATTTGTAATATCAGTGTGGATTGTACTCAATTTTACAGAACAAAAAGAAGGGTAATAACAGACACCTGAAACATTGAAAATACTTTATTATACTTATTGGGCCACACATTTTGTCTCTGTATCTGGACACAATACAAACAGCATATCAACTAGTATTTCAACAAAAATATTGTGATATATAAACTTAGGGTGAAAATATAAAGTGAACTAGATATCTGACTATTACAGTATTTCAGTAAAACTAGAAATTCTGAAATTGTAAACAAAACAAAGTGAAGTGCCTCTCATGCACTGATAGAACGTGGCCATGATGTAGTATGCAGTGAAAAATGCAGGGTGCAACACAGCGTGATTTATATAATTCTCAATAAGCACTGTATTCATGCTGGGAAGTCGTGTTGTACACTGTAAAGACGTACCATGATTAAATGTAAATAATAAAAATTTTGTCTACCGAAAAAAAGAATGCCTAAACTTATGCTGGCATTTTTGAAGGAAACACAAGAAAATATTAGTAGTAGAGTATGACAGACAGCAGGTTTACTTTTTCAATTCTTATTTATTTCTTCCACAAGTGAGAGAGAGAGAGAGAGAGAGAGAGAGAGAGAGAGAGAAACAGAGAAACACCCTTATGGGTTATTGATGTCACAATCCATTCCCAGCCTGAGTCAGTCCTAAACCATGGCATGTGCATGCCTGGAATATGCAGGTTCTGGTTGTAAACCTGAAACAGTCCCATGTGGGTCAGCCTTATAGAGCACCACATATTAGAGAGCAGCGCAATGGTTATACCACTGGACTCCCACGTAGTCGACTGCGGTTTGAGTCCTGGACCCAGCCGCTTGAAACTCACACTGGACTTGTGTGTGTTTGTGTTCCTAAAATCCCAAGAGGAGAATGGAAAAGAGGGAAATGTGGCATTTCTCAAAAGAAAGAAAGAAAGAAAGAAAGAAAGAAAGAAAGACAGACAGACAGACAAAAGAAAGGAAGAAAGGAAGAGAGAAGAGAAGAGAAGAGAAGGAAGAGCATCACGTATTACTTCTGTACCACCATCCGGCTCCAAGATAACAGATTTTCATCTTTCATATATACCTATATTTTTTTACCAGAATTCTCTAAACAGTAACATATTTTATTCTTGTTATTTTTTTTTAATGCAAATGAGTGTTATCTGTAAGAAAGTCTTGTTGGTCTTTGCCTCCCCCCCCCATATTATCCTCAATTAGAAAAAAGCACTAATAAATCTGAGAGAGAGAGAGAGAGAGAGAGAGAGAAACAGAGAAACACCCTTATGGGTTATTGATGTCACAATCCATTCCCAGCCTGAGTCAGTCCTAAACCATGGCATGTGCATGCCTGGAATATGCAGGTTCTGGTTGTAAACCTGAAACAGTCCCATGTGGGTCAGCCTTATAGAGCACCACATATTAGAGAGCAGCGCAATGGTTATACCACTGGACTCCCACGTAGTCGACTGCGGTTTGAGTCCTGGACCCAGCCGCTTGAAACTCACACTGGACTTGTGTGTGTTTGTGTTCCTAAAATCCCAAGAGGAGAATGGAAAAGAGGGAAATGTGGCATTTCTCAAAAGAAAGAAAGAAAGAAAGAAAGAAAGAAAGAAAGACAGACAGACAGACAAAAGAAAGGAAGAAAGGAAGAGAGAAGAGAAGAGAAGAGAAGGAAGAGCATCACGTATTACTTCTGTACCACCATCCGGCTCCAAGATAACAGATTTTCATCTTTCATATATACCTATATTTTTTTACCAGAATTCTCTAAACAGTAACATATTTTATTCTTGTTATTTTTTTTTAATGCAAATGAGTGTTATCTGTAAGAAAGTCTTGTTGGTCTTTGCCTCCCCCCCCCATATTATCCTCAATTAGAAAAAAGCACTAATAAATCTAAATCAGGTGGCATAGTGGTTAATGTGCTGGACTCCCACCTTGCTGACTGTGGTTCTAGTCCAGACCTGGCAGCTTGCTTTCTCACTTTCCCTTTCTTCTTCTCTGCTCTCTGTTATTTCTCTGGTGAGCACACATGCCCTGTGACAAATTTAAAAATAATAATAATAATGATAAATAGAATTACATTTTTAAAAAATTACACATCAGGAAAAACAGAATTTGTACTTGATTATAAAAGTCCTAATTGTTATAAGATTTATCTAAGCTTCTTATAAATACTCTCTAATCTAGCCTAGAATTCATCAGTTAATGGAAAGTTCCAGTGCATTATACTACACTCTAAAATAAACCGAGTTTCATGAAAGCACATCGTGACTCATCAAGAATAAAGCTCAAGCTAAATTAGCCCAAGCTTCTTGTTGGCTAAGATGTTGGTGATAGCTTAGGAAATACCTGAAATGGGCTGAGGGGAAAAGTAGTCATACAATTAATTTTAGGACCAACCCTGTGGCCTGGTGATTAAGGGAGTCAAATCCCACATGGCCTACTGTGTGGTTTGAATCCTGGTCCCAGTGGCTTAAAAAACGTGCCTGTGGGGGGTGGGAGGGTGCTCCAAATTCTGACAGGGTGGAAAAATGAAGTGATTGTGGTGTGGCTATGCCCCATTGAGGGGTCCTTTCTCCTTCTCTGGCTCTCTCTGGCAAGTGCACATGCCCTCCGGTAATTAAAAATTTAACTTTGATATAAAAAATATAATTTAGAATGAAACACATCACAAGAGTAAAGTGTTCCTTCTAATGGAGGGATGGGTGCCTCTCTCTACTTTTGAGCTTGCCAGGCCATGGAATTTATACTGGTGAATGGACCGTGAATAGAAGTATGTATTTTTGGAAGTCTGTGTGATACTTTTAAGCAGAAAGTTAGGAATCTTTGAAATGTGTGTCACTTTTCTTCTTCTTTTTCTTTGATATCAGCACTGCCTCCGACATAGATTATTCTGTGAGCCACGAATATGGCAAAAAGAAGGTCAGCAGGTAGTGTGGAGGTTGGAGAGATTGGATCCCACATGACTGAGTGGGTGATTTGAGTCCTGGATCTGGCAGCTTGAAAACATGCCTTTTTTATGGGGGGGGGGTGTACACCCAAGTCCCAAGAGGAGAATGGGGGAAACAGGACTGTGTTGTCGCTATCCCTACTGGGGGGTGATTTTTCACTTTGCTTCTCTCTCTCTTTATCCTGTCTCTGGTGAGTGTTCATGTCCTATAGCAAAATAAAAATATATATATATATATGGTAAGAAGATTTGTCACCTACCCATAGTAAAACTTTGGTGCAAGAGATATGGCATGCACAGATTTATAAATTTGAGTTTAAGTCATAGAATTGGAATATGTACATTATACTAAAATACTGCAACCTACAAGATTCTCTCAGAACCTGTAAATTTACTAGTTCAGCTTCTTACAGTAATAGGGTTTTGAGTGTACACTTTCTAGCAATTTGGGTCACTATACTTTCTCAGTCATTTAAAAAAAACCTTCAAAATAACTTTTAATTGTCTTTTTAACCTCCATAATAACTTTTAATTATTTGCTTTGATTTGATGAAATGTTGTAATACCTATTGGTTGCATCTATTTACTCTTTTATCTTACTTTCTTACCCATCTCAAGCTATCTAAAGCTGTTATACTGGCAAATTCATGCCCTTGATAATCGTTCTTCAGTAGATGTGACCAGGGGAGAATAGATCAGTAACCGCCTTCAACTGTTGGGTTGTTGGAAAAGTCATGACATAGTTTTTCTGTGTTTTTCTGTGCAAAAGTACCTCATGACTTTTCTGACAACCCAATATATTTAATGTAACTAGAGAGTCTTGAGGTTTTTGTTTTTTTTTTTTTTTTATTGTTGCTCATAACATACGGGGAAAAATTAGAGTGGCGTTGGAACCCAGATAATTATGAAGATAGGCAAATGATCCATTGTAGAAATGTGACACTTAACTGAAATGTGTCCTTTTAGTTGCTTCTCTCACTTTACCCAGACCAGTCTGTCACCACACCCCATTGTACTGAGTTGATTAGACATCATACTTGATTTTTGTCTTTTCCCACATGATGGAAAAAACGCCATCTGGAATCTACTTCTCAGTGGCTTAATTCCTCCTCAAGACTCAGTCAGAAAAAGCAGACACCATTTGGGCACAGCTATTTTATCATATTTAGGGATGAAAACGTAAAAGTAAAGATAATAGAAACCATAGTCTTTCTCAGGGCAAATCATTCTGACCAAATAAAAATTTCTCTTTTAGTAATTGCTCATTGTAAACTAAAACAAGATCCCTATCTGAAAAAAAAAGCATATTTAGTATTACTTTTTCATCTGCAAAAGTTATTTTGTGTAAGAAAAATTCCAAAATATAGGCTGATACTACTTTATCTATTTTCTTATTTGGATCGAGATAATCACAGAATCAATTTAGAGAAAACTCCTAGATACCAGATCATCCCAATGATTTATGAGATACATATACCATTTGGTTTATTTTTCTACCTTTCCAAAGTATTATAGGAAGGGTTCCCCTAATGTGTAAAGGAAGGATTGGAATTAACTGAAACAGTTTAAAGTCATCATTTGAATGATTGCAAAGATAAACACCCCAAGTGTATTTTTCCTAGTAATATTATTTATCATCTTTGTCTTTAATAAATTTCTTTTTGCTTAAATCTCTTCTAAGTTTCTTGGCACTCTATCAATCAGTAGCAGAGAACGGAGAAATCATTGGATTCTCTACTGGAATGAACTGGAAGAAACAGTATGGAAAGTAGCATTGCCAAGTCAACCAAGCACTCAAAATAGAATCAAAATCTCATGATAACTACAGCCACAATATGCCAAGAGGAAAACAAAAAGAAATTGTTTCCAAATGAGAGAAGAGGAAAAGTAATATACAGTAGTAACACTCTTGGTTCTTTGAATAACTTGCTTTATGTCCTTGGGTGATTCACTTAATTTCCCTGGGTTTTGGATTCCTCTCTGTAAAATGAGAGGATTGGACTAAATCAGTAGTTTCCAAATTATGAACCTTGGAATAATTGCAAGGAGACCTTGAATTCATATGCTTTATATACTTCCACAATCACTAAGGTCCAGAAGACCAATTGCAGTTATGTGGGAGCTGGAAAAATATTTTTATATTTTTTAAAAAAGGTCCTTGTTTGGGACACCCTGGCTCAACGCTATGTGAAGTCTTTTCAGACTATAGAATGCCATTATTTTATGAGTCAGATATCCAGATGTTGAAGTGTGGGATTCCTGATTGAAGTCTTTTCTCCCCAAAGCAGTATTGTTACTGTGAGGAACGGTGGCAATTAGGAGTCTGGTTTCTAGGCCAGACCTTCATTCATTAATTTTGTGACCTTGGGCATGTTATTTCAATTTTCAGTTCCTTCATTTGAGAAAATGGTTTGCAAAGACACAGAAAAAGTTTGAAGCATTCTTCAAATACAAAATGCTTTCATTGCTCTTATTCATCAAATGTCAACCATGGAAAACTAAATCTGCCGAGCATCAGTCGGAATTAGCTGTCAGGTCCGTCTAGTGCTGTAGCTGTTCTTGCTTCTTCCTTTTTTTCTGTCCCTTCCATATCAGTGTGCTAGTCCTAGTCATCTCTTAAGTTCTTTTTCTACCTCAGGCTGATGTATTGTTTGTGGTTTCAGAATGTTTAATACTTCATGAAAACTCCAGCAGTAGTAATTGCTATTTTGGGAAAAGAAATAATAAAGATTCTTACAAACAATTAAAAGCAAGCCAGTATATTGCAGAGAAATTGGATGTACCAATAACAATTTAATATCATTTTACATTCCTGGAATGTTGTCTCTGTGTTTGCAGATTTTTTGAAATAGGTGGCTGTGTTATTCTCTGCTCTGCTTTCAGCTCTGCCCGTGTGTGAATGCTTCCGTGCACGCGTCTTTATCCTTCCTTCAGAGTAATGCTTAGTCAAAAGCTCCCATTTATATTCTTCTCAGTTGTCCATTTATTCTTGGAGTCTCTGGGGATTATCCCCATGATTACGGAAACTGCTGCTGCCCTGGGAGGGTTGCTCAGTTTGCTGAGGCTTCAGTGAAGTTTACTCCTTGTCCGGTTATCAGATTCCACTGCTTCTGAACTCAGGCTGTGTGAGCAAGCGGACTCTCTTGGAAATGGAAAAAATGGTTATCTCTTAAAACAGAAGGGATTAGGGCTTCCCACTTCTGGATGGATGGAGCACCCTGCTTTCATAATTATTACAGACGCTCCTTAAAAGCCACTCAGGTTCCCCAATGCTCACCAACCTGCATCGTAACTTTTATTCAGCCTTTTAACGATGCTTTACAGGCACGGACAAATGTTACAAAAGGTCAACCAATTTAATATTCCCTATGAAAAAGGAGATTGATTGATGAAAGACAATTTTTGTCTTACTGCTGCAAAGCAAATGACCTAATTTAAAGGGAAAAAAAAAGCCCCCTATAAGCTAATAAGGAATGAGTTATCTATATTCAACTTGGTTAGCAAGGAAGCATATAATTATTTTGATAAATTGAAATGTTATTTTTATAAGTTTCACTACTTTTGAGTAATCATCTAAAAGAAAAAACTATCTGGAATAAAAAGGTGATAGTAAAATACCGCTTTTTAATTTTCAATATATTGTAGTAGTTTGATTTGAAAGAACTACTTTACTCACAATTCCCTCAAATTAAAACAAATTCCATGTAAAGACTAGCATATTTTAGGGCACTTATAAAGATGGCTTGATCAGAAATTTAATGAGTTCTTGTCTCTGCTTTTAATTTCTCTAACTTATCTCTCCACTCCTCTAAATATGGTACATATATCTTTTCAGATCTCTCTGAACTTTACCCCCAATTAAGGATTCTTATTTTGTTCTATTTAAAGAAATGTGCTATTAACATTTTTGTGATATAATTTTTGACTAGATAATAACATCTTATTTCATAAACAACTTATGACTGACAGTCATATTGTCTTGATATATATTCTTGTCAGGAACAAACTGCATGAATAATATACTACTCTCCTCAGGGTTACTAAAGAAAATGAAAGAAGAATTAAGAATATAAATGGTACCTTAACTTGAAGAAGTTACTATCGAGTTAATTACAAATAGAATTTGACATAAATGAGGTCATATTTTAAATTACTTTACCTCCAGAATAACAGCCACCATTTACTAGGAAACTATTAGGTTCTAACAGCTGTGAGATGCACTTTACATAATCATTTTATATTTTTGACGAGATTATAGTAGATATTATTATTAGGACTTTGCAGTAAAAGATACTAGGTCCTAATGAGGCTCATTAACTTTTAAATTAACACATAGCAAACGAAGGATTGTATCAAAACCACTACAAATGATTTTGATGAGGATTTTAAAACTGATTTGACTTCCGGCCTTTGTGGGGACTGGCTTGATGATATGTGTAAAGGTTCTCTCATTCTGGTGCTGGGGGTTCAGCCGGGAGGTCAGACACTAGGGAAGAAATGATGACTGTGAAGGATTGAAGAACTAGGACAAATGGTCTTGTTAGTAATAATGAACTCTGAGGGCAGCCTGGAACCCGCATCAGGATATCATCTTCCCAAAGCCTCCAGTATTGAGTATTGTTTTTTTTTTTTGAGAGATTTTTGCTATAGGGTACATGCGCTTGCCAGAGAGACAGAAAGACAGAAAGCGAGAAATCACCCCTCAGGGGGGATGGCCACATCATAATCCCTTTTCCTCCATTCTGTTCTCGGGAGTTTGGGCTTGCACGCACACACACCTGGAGTGAGAAAGTTGTCGGGTCTGGGACTTGAACTGCGGTTGACTACGTAGGAGTCCAGTGACATAACCATTACGCCATCTGCTGTTCCCTTCAGTTTTGAAGATGGACATGACAGGCAAGTGACCCTAGTGCCTTTTGTCACAGAGCTAAACACATTCCTGGTCCAGGAGTTGGAGAAGCAAAACAAAGATGTGGTAGTAGTTTGCCCAAGATGTGAAAGAAAATGACTCAAATGTATATATTTGATCTATACACACGCACACATATATGATATTGTTGATTCACTTTTTCCTTCCACATCTGGGCAAAATAACTACTTTGATTCCCAAGCAAATTTGGAAATGACAAGAAAAGGTATTGCAAGAAATGCAGTATCAAATTAGTAAATTGACCCAATACAGCTAGTCCTTGGTGAATGAATGATTCAAATATAGACCTCTTTTGATATCAAAACCTGTTTACCTCCCTGCAAGGATATGTTGTCTCATTTCCTAATGGGTTATTAACTTAATTTTTAACTTGCTTTTGGTACTCTAACCAACTATGCTACTAAATTTTGTCACCCATAATATTCCTGTGTAAACTACACAATGTGGGTAATAAGCATAGCTGAAGATACATGCAATTTCTACTGATAGGAAAGAGAGAGAGAGAGAGAGAGAGAGAGAGAGAGAGAGAGAGAAGAGAAGAGAGAGAGAGAGAGAGATCTTTTAAAAAATAGACAATACTGAGGCCAGTGGGTGACATAGTGGTTAAGGCACTGGCCTCCCTCATGGTCAACCATGGTTCGAGTCCCAGAACTGGAGGCTTAAAACTTGTGCTGGGTGTGTGTCTGTGTACATGCCCAGTATCTTGAGAAGAGTATGGAGAAGGGATTGAGAAGAGTATGGAGAAGGGATTGCAGTGTGGACATCTTTCTGGGAGAGGGGAGGATTTCTCACCCTCTCACTATCTTTGTCTCTCTCCAGCTAGCCCCTGCACCTTATGACAAAAAAAGAAAGAAGAAAGAAAGAAAGAAAGAAAGAAAGAAAGAAAGAAAGAAAGAAAGAAAGAAAGAAAGAAAGACAATACGACAATAATTTAGCATTGAAATAAAAATGATTTACACAGAAAACACCTTCACCCTGCCCTCCTTCACACCTCTTTCGGCTGGCTCAAGGGAAGCCATGATCTGAGTGTCCATTCCTACTTTCTCTCAACAGAGTATGTCTCCCACCAGGAATAGCCCTGCACTCTCTTTATTCCGTTACTATCAGTGAGACAGTGATGTTCAGGACTCCCAAGTGATTCCTTTCCCCAGACTTCAATACTCACCTGGATGTATACCATCCTTTTCTGTATGTAACTGTCACCTCACCACAACTTTAGTAGACTCACCATCGGTCTTCAATATTTTCAACTTTCCTGCTGTAACAGAAACCTGGCTGTCACCTGAAGACCAGAATTCCCTGTCACTGAGTATTTTCTCATCCAGGTCTGTTTCACTGGACATGTGGGTGAGGGAGATGATCTCTCTGTTCTCATTGGGTATTCT
The DNA here is from genome assembly GCF_000334495.1 of Tupaia belangeri chinensis. Classification (NCBI taxonomy): domain Eukaryota; kingdom Metazoa; phylum Chordata; class Mammalia; order Scandentia; family Tupaiidae; genus Tupaia; species Tupaia belangeri. Next base: position 6,510,117 of record NW_006159859.1, read on the forward strand.
AAGCCAGTGTCCTACACTTTCCTGCAAGTTCCTAGGCTTTGAATTTTATGCCATTGGACCATTGTACGGTCTACATCTCATAGAGTCATCTACCAAAACCCAGGCCACTTTTCATCTTTGAATAGTTCTGTTCTTGCTTCACTGTCACTTCTCCAACAGTTTTCCTCTGAAATTGCTGGTGACTTTATTAGTCATTTGGATGAAACATGAACATTTCTTATTTATTAACTTTTTTTAATGGGGGTTTTTGCCTTAGAGAGTGTGCACTTGCCAGAGAGAGAGAGACAGAGATAGTGAGAGGAAAAGTGAGAAATCACCCCCTGGGGGGCTGGCCACACCGCAATCCCTTCTCCATTCTCCTTCCAGTATCTTGGGCATGCACACACACACTCCCAGCATGATTTTCAAGCCACTGGGTCTAGGGCTCAAACCATGGTAGGCCATATGAAATGCAGCGATGTAACCGCTATGCCATCTGCTTGCCTAAACTGTGAACATTTCTAGACTCAATTCTTTAAACTTTTTTTCCTATAATAATCATGTCCTTATTTCTACATAAAAAGCTCACTTTCTATGGTTATAGTTCTTATCATTATTAATAACCACAGTCACTCCTTAATCTCAATTTTGAGGGTCTTGTCTGAGAGCCCCAATTTCTCTGGCTCATGCTAGTATCTTTACTCCGATAATCTCACCCCTGTCAGGACATACAATACATCATTCATTTTTATACTCACTACTTTGGAGATTCCATCAGTCTTACAGCTTCAAATACTCTGTACATGCTGATGATTTCTGCTTTATTGGGCCACCTACAAATTTTCTCTGAAGGGTAAGTTCATATTTTCCCAACTCCCATCCTACTTCTCTTACTATCTTGGTTTTTTAGTTAGAGGCACTAGTATTTTTCTGTTGCAAAGATAAAAAATCTTGGAGAATCATCCTTGATTCTTCTTACTTCCCCCTACTCCCCAGAATTTACATAATCTAAAGACAAATTCAGTTAGTTCTCTTTTCAAAATTTATAAAATTTCCAAAATGTAATCTCTTCATTTTCAATGACATCACTTTAATAAAGCTTATATTTTTACATTGACTGATTCA
>NW_006159859.1:6511251-6518026 GCF_000334495.1 Tupaia belangeri chinensis
TGATTCCCTCTTGCCTTTTGTGTCTATTTATCCATCCTCATATGGCTACAAACCCTGTCCTGTTAGGGCTAGCCAGTGGCATGGTGGTTAAGGCAGCTGGATCCCACATGGCTAATATCTCAGTTCGAGTCTTGGACCCAGCAGCTTGGAAAATATGCTCGCTGCATATGTATGCATGCCCCAAATCTCCAAAAGAGAAGGGGGGAGAAGGGATTGTGGTGTGGCCATCCCCCCTGGGAGGGATTTCTCACTTTCTCTCTCTCTCTCTGGTGAGTGCACATGACCTATCGCAAAACTAAAAACATATCTAATACCTTGCAGATAGATACTCTGAATAAACATTTGTTGAATGAATGAATCTGATCAGAAACTGTAACCTTTTATTCTATGCCCTGATTTGATTTCTTATGTATCTATGCTGAAGTGTGAAAACATATATACACTCATATACTTGTCTGGTATACACATTATTTATAAAAACCTAATTTTTTTTAACCTATTTTGTGCCATGTGAGTAGAGCGGTATTCAGTATTTCAGCATAATTTCCCTTCTTCTCCAGAGGGTTACAAAGGAGTGCTATGTTTCCGGACTATACTGATAAATTGAAACAATAGCTACAAAATCCCAGAAGTATCCTGAATGGAAGAAGGAGTTCATTGTTATGCGTTCTGACCTCAGATTCCATTTGAAATAACATGAGAAAGACATTTTAGTTTGCTAGTTGACCCCAGATAGTTGGTAGGTTTGGTCAGGCTTTAACACATGTTTATTTTTAACTGCTCAGCTGCATTAAATCTAAATTTCCAGATTTTTTTTTTTCCCAAAGTGTTCTCTGTAGCTTCTTTCTTCATCATGTCCAGGAGCAAGTGAAAGAACAAGGAAGAGGCAGAATCTATAGGCTTTCTTGGCCTCCTGGTAAATGGGGAAATTAACATTATGAAATGCAGCCTGCCCTCCTCTCATTCTCTATATTCTTTTTGTCCTCAATAGCCGGTTTCAAAGGCCATGAATGCATCCATTACAAATAATTGGTGGCAACCCCCACTCTCACTGCCCCACAAACAGACACGTATACACTCAGACATACATATGCAGAGGCCCACTAAAATGATATACCACCTCCTCCTCCGATTACTAAAAAAAAAAATTAAAGAAAAAAAGAAGCAATGGAAAATAAATACTTGACCTTCCCAAACAATGGAGACATTTGGCTTCTATATCGGCTAACTGATTCCTAACATGTAATTCCATATTTGGAATTAGAAGAGATCAATGGTGCATTTCATTATTCTCAAGTAGCAGGGAAAGGGGAAAAAATCTCTTTGAGGATTAGTTTAGAGTGAAATATTGAAACAAAGAAATGACTTTGTGTTCCACACTTGGGTGGAATTGAGGAGTTATTCATTTCTCTTGCCATACCAAATCTTTGGTCATTTGCATTAAAGCAAGACATTTAGTTCTTCCCTCTAAGGCTTTGGAATTGTTGTTATTGATCTTCGTTAAGATTGTTTGGCTTTTTACAGGTCCAAGAACACTCCAGTATAATTTTCAGAAAAATAGATTAAAGCCTCCGAAATCAATAAGACTGTCAGAAAATGAGGAAGATTAACAGATCCTAAAAGGGATATAATATTATATTTAGTCATAGCGCACAGTTATTTAATGACCTATGGGCATTGCAAAGTTATCATATTTTTATTTCGTAAGAATATTTTTATGGTGTGACAGGGTTGGTTTTGTTTGTTTGTTTGTTTGTTTGTTTCTAGTAGGAAGCTGCTTAGGATACAGAAAAGAGAAACATCTCTCTCTCGCATATGTGTGAGGGGACTCCAAAATGTGAAAAAAATAGAATTCAAGTACAAGTTTATTTTGCTGCCCCAAAATGTGAAATCCCTGTACAATTTTTTCATAATACACATTTTGTATAAATGGTTGAAGACCCCTTATTTAATGTCACTGTATTACTTCATTATTTCCAACAAATGTTCAGCACACTTGCCCTTTTTTTAGTTTTAGTATGTATTTTATGTATTTACTTATATAGAAATGATATAAATATGAATATACTTAAATATAATTCATTTGAAATGTATATATCATGTTGTTTTATATATTTTTAACCTGAAAAAGGCAAAGAAAAAATTGATTTAACAAATAAAGCATAGTCAGTGATTAAAAATATTTAGTTTAAGCAGTAGAAATTTCCTAGCTAAAGTGATAAAGCTAACATAACTGATTCCTGTTATGGAATTTTCAGAAACATTGACCCTGAAAAAAAATCTAGTTATTAAGTAATTAACGTGTCTATTCACCCATTCATTCACCTAAAATAAGCTTTTGTTGAGGTGCTCCTATCTACCAAATACCATGAAAGGAATTAGGATTCAAAAGCTATTACTCATTTTTTTTTCTAAATTGACTTACAACTCAATGGGGAAAACAGACGCATCCCTTCACAGTGGAGTAATTCCAACAGTCAGCACATGGGGCGACACAGAGGATGGCTTTTGAAGTCATCGACACTTGTTTTTCCCTGCATACATGATATTTACTTATATTGTGAACTTTATTTAAAATCTCAGGATCTGACTCAGTGAAAATAAAAATGTCTCTCTGGGAATTATTATGTTAGAGCCTGAAAACTTTTTCTTTTAAGTGTCAAATGTTGCTAACAGAATTGAGAGAATGGAGTTATATTCTGTTGTATAGTCCCCAAAAGGACCAAAATGAAGCTTACTGAAAATAGTGTTTTTCTAGATCATCTTTCTCTTCAGAAAATGTAGTGTAATAACAGTTTGAAGGAACTAGACACCTTGGAAGTAGATTGTGGTGTGAAGACCCTGTTGGGAGTTCCTCTCTTTCCGTCCCTCTGTCTCTGTCATAGAAGAAATACATTAAGTGTTAAAAAAAAGGAGAAGGAACTTTCTAAATTAGATGCTATGGTCATGGTTAGCATCATAAGTTATTTGAAAAATACTATGTCCATTTAATTCTATCATCAATATATGACACTTAAGAGTTTTGCCAACATTGTCCATTTTGATAATGTTTGTCAAGCTTAGGTATTCAAGAGAGTTCAGGTAAATATATTTTAATTACATCATAAAATAGATGATAACTACAGTACATATGTAATGTCTCTACATATTAATATTGGAATTAATTTGAAAGCATGTTTTTTTAATTTTAATTTGATGTCATATCTCTTTGTAAAACTTTGCAAGCATACAACAAAAAATTATTTATAGCTTTTATAAGCCATGTGAAATTTTAAAAAGCTATAATGAGTTTGATGGAGAAATTATAAAACAACATTTTACAAACATATGTTTTATCTTCTGTCTCTATATGAATGGAGCAATATGATGAAACCATATTAATAGAACGGTATAATTTTCCAAGAGTTAATATGCGATGCTGTTGTTTTGAACTTCGTGAGTATAGCCATCACTACCTTGAACATGTCATATAAATATTAGATATAGCTATTGTCAGGGCAGAGGAACTAGTATTTATTACTGACTATTGAGAGCATTGGCTATCCCTGAGTGCCTCTCAGGCTTAAATCAGTAGTTGAATTTATAAGCATTATACACTTTGTAGACAATATAAAATTAAGGTAATGCATATATCTTTAAAATGCTATTATTTTAAAAAGTCATTTCTTTTTTATTTTAACATGATTCTGTTTCTTTGAAGCCATTTATTTTGCATGTTTTGGTAAGAGATTCAAAGAAGAGAAGGAACCTTAATGAGAAGAAGAGTAAAGACTGCTTCTAATAGCAGAGTGGAGTGGTAACTATCCATAGAAAAGTCAAACAAAGTCCTTAGAGGTTTTTATGCGGACATTCCACTGCCCAGGCTATTTCAAAATTTTCCCATCAAAAGAGAACTGCTTTCTGTTCTTCTAAAATATGCATCTTTTGGGACCAGCAATGGGTGTGTTGATTATGTCGCTGGACTCGCATGGAATCGCCTGCAGTTCAGGTCCTGGACCTGGTGGCTTAAAACTCACACGGGACGTGTGTGTGTATGTGTGCTTAAAATCCCAAGGGGAGAATGGCAGAGAAGGGATTGTGGCATGGTCCTCCCCTTTGGGGAGTGATTTCTTATTTTCTGTTTCTCTGTTTCTTTGTGTCTCTGGGGAGCACACACACCCTATAACAAAAATCTCTCTCTAAAAAATTTTTTTTAAATCAAAATATTTGGCATTTCTGTGTATAGATAAAGAAGTCAGTGTACTGTCTATGGATTTGTATATGAAAATGCAAGTATTTGAAAATACGGATATTTCAGGTTTGCATTAAAGTGTTCAGGTAGAGAAACATAAATGAAGAGGCAAGATCTGATGAAGTCACTAAAATAAAACTGATGGTTAAACTATTCCCTGGGTCATATTTATCCTCTTGGTATTAAAAAACAGTCATTCTCACATATCTCTATGGCAAAATTCCTACCACAAGCACCCTTAAACTCTTGTTTGGAGAAAATGAAACAACTCTTAAACACTTTAAAATAATACAATTTATTATTATGTTAAAATAAGAGGGGGAAGTAGGTGGCATGGTGGTGAAGGCACTGAACTGCCACATGGCTGACCGTGGTTCGAGCCCGAACCTGTCGGCTTGCTTTCTCACTTTCTTGCTCTCTCTCTTTCTCTAGTGAGTGTGCACGTCCTGAAGCAAATGTAAAAACAAACAAACAAAAAAAGTAAGAATAATGATAAATAAAATAATAATTCTTTTAAAAAGAGAGAACAGATTTATTTACCATAGATAACTTAAAAAATAGCAATGATAATACTTCCTCAGCAGTTCATCAAAGCTCAGTCATTGTGATCTTATCACCGGGGCCAACGCAGAGAGGACCAATGTAATTTTCCTGTAATAATATGTCTCTGGAAACCCGTCCATAGAACTGAAGTCAAAGCAGATTTCTTTCATTAGGTTGCTAGATAACTATATAAACTGCTGCATTTTTAGGTACAGGAAATTCGCCTTATAAAATATAGCAAAGAAAATGGCAGCAGCCCGAAAATGTAGGTAATTTTCTTGACAAAATAACATCTAAAGCTTGTGGTTTATCCTTGGTATACAGATAAAATTCTATGAAAGAAAGCCTTCTCACATCTAGGCTCGTTACCCCACTAATTGTGTCTGGTCAACTCAGATCACGGTGGTCGGTGCCATTTCCGAAGGCTTCGCTGAGAATCTTAACAAGCATTCACTAAAATTTGCATTAATCGTGATCTTAGGCAAAGAAATAAAGATGGTCTTGAAATTTTTCTTGGTAGTCACAATTAATTTTTAAATATTGACAAAACTTATAGTTGAACTAAGGTTCTATTTAATAACCAAACATAAGCAATGCCTTCAGTTTTGAATTACTCTGTTAGGAAAAAAGCTAAGAATGATATACAGGAATCACTGAAGGTTTTAGACATCCTGGAAAAGTTTGTTAAAGCTCTTTTCAGACTTAAAACTTTTCAGACTTTTTTATTTTATTAAACTCAGAGTTTTAAAATTATTTGTGGGTTTTTATTTAAAGGGTTTTTTTTTTTTTTTTGCTAACATAGATTTTTGCTATATGGCACATATGCTTGCTAGAGAGACAGAAAGAGACAGAGAGAAAGAAAATGAGAAGTCACCCCCCTTAGGGGATGATCATGCCGAAATCCCTTTTCCTCTTGGGATTTTGGGCATGAACGCGCACACATGGCCAGTGTGAGTTTTAAGTCATTGGGTCTGGGACTCAAATCATGGTTAATTATGTGGGAGTCCAGCAATGTAACCATTATACCATTTTCTGGTCCCTAAGTTTGTTTCTTTAATTATATGTAGATAGGATATATTCTCTGCAGGCCATTTTTCCAGTTTAAAAAAATTATTTTTAAGTGGTACTGTTTCACTTATTTATTTATTTTTTAATATCCTGGAGGGCATGTATCCTCCCCATGGGGTTGGTCACACCATGAACTCTTTGCTTTATTTCCCCCATCTTTCAGAATTCTGAGCATGTACACACATTCATCCAATGTGGTTTTCAAGCCAACAGGTCCAGGACCCGAGCTACACAGTCGGCCATGTGATAGTTGGCTGCTTGACTTCATACTACTGGCTGGCCTGATGTTTCAGTTTTTATGTTACTAATGTTTGTAATTTAGAGTCTATACTACTCATTTGTAAATGACCAGTGTATATACTATATATATGATGATATGTGAAAAAATTATTCCTAGAAATGTAAAAAGTGGATTTTAAAGTGATTTCTCTTTAAAATAAAAATTTTCATCCTCAAAGGGCACTGTTGAGGTAGTAAATGTTTCATCTGAGTCTGAAATATTATTATTTCTTAATCTTTAAATTTATGGGTGTTGTACTACTTTATTTTTCATATCGTCATTTGCCAGAGAGCTAAATGATGGTACTAGATTTCTATAATGGCCATCCTATTAGCTCATTAACCCATAAAATATGAGAATAACCATTTTTCAAATTCTAAATTTATTGCTTACAAGGTTTATGATCTTAGACAAATTACTGAACAATCCATAAACAGAGTCTAGATCACAAAGATAATGTAAGCACATAGTAGGGATTCAGAGTCTTTATAGCTAATTTTTTTTTTTTTAGCATAGTTAATAATGGTCAACGGAATTCTTTCTGAAGGCAAAGTCTTCCTGAAGGGAAATATTTTGATAGCCCACTGGATGCAGAATGCAGAAATAAAAGCTCAGAGTAAGACAATCACTGAATTGTTATATATAACAAAATG
>NW_006159859.1:6518054-6548388 GCF_000334495.1 Tupaia belangeri chinensis
TACAACATTTTAAAAAATGGCTCCACAAAGGTATTCTAAAACCTTACTATAATATTAATGAAATTGTAGACATAGATTGCATTTGTTAAAGAAGCTTTTAAACATAGTGATTTGAAAATTTAACTTTATTTAACATGCTAAACTTCATATTCTATATTAATTTATCCTTTTGAGGTAAAACTTCCTCCTTCTCTGTAGGCCTTCTGTAAAAGGTTCTAGCCAAATACACACCATGACTTGGTCTAAGTCTCCCTGTTCCTGCTCCCAATCATATAAATGAAGAAAAGGAGTTGGTTGGGTAATACATCTTGCATGACATAATGCTGAGCAAGGATAACTCTATACATTAGCAATGTTTTCATTAACACAATATATATATAACACATAAAAATTTACTGGAAGCTGTAATTCAGCACCCGAAGAGGCTAAGCAACATTTACTGGTAGTGACTTGAGTGATGATTAACAGAGATCTCCTGCCTCCCCCCCCCCAGGTGCTCTACCAGTGAAGAAATATATTTGGGTACCAGACTGAAGGATATTAAAACCCTGATACTTCTTTATATATTTTATAGCTGGATTAGCTGGGCTAGAAAACTTGCCTTGTCCTATGGTCACAATCCTGCTTCCTCCCACTTTCCGTCTGCTCATGGTGCCGGTCTCCCAGTTTGTTTCCCTGAAGCTTACCTTCTGGAGGGCAGAGAGGGCATGGACGGGTCTCAGAACAGGACATTTCCAAAGGAAGAACCTAAATGAGCTTTTCCTTCTATGCTTTGTTCCTTCCTTCTGGTCAAACTCTTCAGAATAATTATTTCCTCTCATTTGAGAAGAGACTAGAAAATCCTTAGGAGATTTTCACGTGGGAACACATTTTCGAGAGGATGAGTGTTCTCTCTAATATTACTCAGACATTGGTTTCTTTAGCCTGTGGGAGTTGCTAGTGAGGGCTCAGGTTCCCAAGTGTGTGTGTCCATAGCTCTTGGTAGAAGGGATAAGTAGGCTCTCATTTCAGCCACTTCTCTGTTTTCTCCTGGCCCATTGGTAAGTATTAAGAAAAGTGCCTGTTCCTCATTTTCATATATTTGTAGCGGAGAGGAAAGTTCTACCACGACGAAGGAACAGCTTAGAAATATCCGTGTGTTCTCTTCCCTAGGAAAGACGAGAGACTGAAGTGAAAACTCAGTATGAGTGGCTCACCTCTTTCTTGCTCTTCCAGACACATCTGTGCTCAAGGGGGCAGCCATTCTCTGCTCATCCATGTGATGAATTTTCCAGGTGGACCAGATGTTTTTCTAAACATCCCTCTCATCCAACTCTCTCCTTCCTTATAGCCTGGTGTCCATCCCAGGAGGCTGACATGGGTCAAATATGTCATATGATCCCCCTGTCCCCCAGCTTCTGGGTAGAAATGGCCAGTGGGGAATTGTGGCAGAAATTCTAATAGAAGCAGAACACTGACTTCTAGTTGTTTATTGTTTGGACTTTCTCCCTTCAGGGTTGCTCATCTCTTGGGGGCGATTCTGTGTCTCTGTCGCTCCAGCAAGTGCATGCGCCCTGTTGCAAAAATCTCTCTTAAAAAAAAAAAAAAAAAAAAAAAGGATAGTTCTTTCAGTGAAGCCTTGTGAAGGGGCAGAGGTAGTACTGTGCTGAGCTGTAGTGTTGGAAGCCACGTGGCTGACCCAGGGTTTGGATCCTAAGTCAACCTAAAACATGCCAGGTGCATGTATGCACAAGATCCTCACTCAATGGAGGACTGGGGGGAGGGATGACAGGTGACAAGATCTCACAGAAGATGTCTGTCTCTTCTCTCACTCTCTTGACTTATGTGTACATGCATGCATGTGTTTTCTCTCATTAAAAAAAGGAAAAATATGGCCCTCCCTACATGAGTCTGTCCTTCATAGTGCTGTAACTGCTTTGTGCCTAGAGCTAGAAATATCTCTGCTATAACAGTCTGTGTTTTTTTGTCATTCCTGTGCCCTACACACACATTTCTAAATATGACCCTATTTAAATAATTTTTTTCTGATACTGTGGCTGATGCTCCGAGTAGATATTTTGCATGGTAGGTTTCATTTAGAGAAATATTAGAAGGCTGACTGTGGCTCGAATTCCAATGTTCATCTTCTAATTTGATTATAATCATAGGAAAGTTGATAGAAGATCGTCATTTCTCTTAAATGAATGGTTTTTAATTTCAAGGTTGGTTCAGAACTCAAAAGGAGAAGAGAGGAATGTTATTTATGTGTCTCCATAAAACTCCAGTGTATTAATGCAGGGCCAGTAACGGAGAGGAATGGAGACATCCTGACCTGTGTAGCTCAGAAGATGAGGTGGAGTGCGAGGCTTCTGCTGTGGCCACGGCAGGAGTGTGTAAAATCCAGGTTTCCGTGCTTCTGTTGATGTGGTCTTGGCCGTTTTTCCTCCTTGGCAGTTTGCGGCAGCTTATATTGAGCATATATAACTGTATATATGTTTTTAAACTGCCATAATCTTTAGTAAGACAGCTTAGCCTTAGTGTGGAGACCACTGCAATTAACCTTGAACTACCCAGAGATAGACTTCACCAAGACAGTGTTTGGGTCGCAATGAAGGAGCAACTCAAAGCACAGAGTGCTTCGGAATAGGAACTGGTTAGTTATGGAGGGCGGGAAGCATTTTCTGTCCTCTCTGCAGGATGTTCCTCAGGTCCTCAGCTGTCCTGGACTCGAGTGATCAAAAGACAACCCTCAGCATAGACTACTGACCACTATTAGAATATTTAAGGTTGTTAGGAGCTGGCCTTTATGTTGTTAAGTGATAGACCTTAAAAGATGGCAGAAGAATAGCTGGCACCAGTTTCCCAACCTTCCTTGGAACTACAGAAAAGAGAGGGAACTTGGGGTCCTTGCTTCATACGGCAGCCATGTTCCCTTCACTCTCCACAAGTCCGGAATCTGAAATTCACGGTACTTTATTAATAGTCACACCTATGGCTGCAGTTTTAAATTTTGGAGATTCTGATTGTGGTTTCTCTCACAAAAGTAGGATACATCTTTTGTGTGAACAAATAAGGAAAAAAACCCCAAACTTGTTAAATAAGAAATACTTCTTTTTCTCAAAGTGAGAGTAATATGAAAGTACCATTAATCCAAATGCAAGAGTCACTGTCAAGAAAGGGTTAAACTTGTAGGAATCACTTTGTTGAGGGAAGAGTTAAATCAGTTTTGAACAATATGCTTTGATCTATTGTCAGAAAAAGAGAAAGAGATAGGAAAGATAAATAAAGAAAAACAAAGTGATTCCATTGGAAGAACCGTTTATTTTTTTAACCGCATACTATGTTAGACTTCAGGCCAACCCTAGCCAAGGAGACAGCTTTTGTCCTCCTGGGTCTTTATGCTAATAAAGAGACAAACAGAAATATTCAATTAAATCTAAATGGATATATAATATAATTACAGAGATTGATACACTTTTAAGGAAAATAAACCAGGGAAAGGAGAAAGACGACTGGAAAGCTTGTGCTATTTTAACAAAACAAACCAAAAAAAGAAACCTCTGTTGGAAAATGGCCTTTGAGAAGAGACTTAAAGGAAGTGAGGAAGTGAGCATCCGAGTATCGTTGGGAACATAATTCAAGTAAAGGAAACAGCAATTGCAAAGAGCCCAAGGCAGGAATATTTTTGGTTTTACGAAGGGACAAAGTCAGTGTGATTCTGGCTGTGAATGTATGGAAAATTGGTGGTATACGAGGCAGAAGAAAGCCAAATAAGGCCTTCTGTTCCCTCACATCCCTGCCGTGGCTACAACTGCCCCGTCTGCTACTGGGGAGGACACTGCCCCCTACCTTCACAGATGGTCCTTTTACTGCACACTCCTGTGACCACGCAGACCACAGCTAGGTGGTTCTAAGCCAGAGAGGTCGAAGACTCACTCTCCTAAAACACCAAGCAGTCTATCTTGGTCCCATCTGAAAATTCAGCCCCTTCGTGTGTCATTTATCTCCAAGTGATAGTCCTGTATTTCTCAAATTTTCCCGATCAATGCATTGAGGTGAAGGAATAAATTAAACCTGTATCTTCCTCTCCAACTTCGGACTTAATGGAAAACCTGTACTGAAGCCAAAGAGATGAAGAGCAATCTGTCTCCTTCGTAGCTGATAAAACTGTGCTGGAGATGGGGACAGCAGGTGGTGTGGTGGCTAAGGTGCTGGACTCCAACCGCAGTTTGAGTCCTGGATCTGGTCACTTAAAACTGATGCCATGCACATGTGCATGCATGCCTAAAATCCCAACAGGAAAGTAGAGGAGAAGCAGTTGCAGTGTGGCCAACTCCCCTGAGGGGTGATTTCTCACTAGTTGGTTTCCTTTATATATTCCCCTTTCTTTATAAATACCAGCCCAGATGGTAGTCCAGCTTCCTTATGAGGTAAAGCCGTGTCTGGTAGACTTACAGCACGGAGGAACAGTAACATGGGCATTCTAATGACAGGTCCCTTGGGAGAGAGTGCCTATTACACGTGGAGCCTTTTCCCATCTTCCAGATTGCACCATACAGACTTTATTGGGAAAAAGTGAACGATGAATACAGGACTGAAAATTGCTCTGTTAAAAAAAAAAAAAAAAAAGTCTATGGAGGGCTGGCCCCAGAGTGTGGTAGATAAACACTGTGTGTTGGGAGCCAGATCCCAGGTGACCAACTGCAGTTCGAGTCCTGGCCCAGGGATTTGAGAAATATGTGTGTGTGTGTGTGTGTGTGTGTGTGTGTGTGTGTGTGTGTGTGTGTGTATGCCCCCTATTTCTGGTGGGATGGGAACGTGGGGGAAAGAGGATTGCAGTGTGACCATGTCTCATTGGGATTGCTTTATTTCTGTCTGTCTCTTTCTGGTGAGTACACACACCCTTTGACCAGGAATAAAAGACAAGAACAAGAAAAGAAAAGAAATATCCTGTGGAAATTGAAAGGCGTGGGAAGAGCATAACAGCTGGACCTCCACTAACAACTCTACTCTGTTCACTTGAACCCCATCCTACAGAATGCCAGTGAAGAACTGGGGGAGATGAGGCTACCCTACTCCTAAGAACGAAGATCAAGTCAATTTCCTTTAGATCTCAAAGGGAAGGGTGCCTTATCTAAAAACTGCATTCTAATCATAAAAGAAATGTTTTCTTTTTAAGGAGCTCTTTAACACTGTTTAGCTTTGCCAGATTGGATCAAATTACCTCAGACAATTAAAATGATAAACTCCAATTAGGGTTAGGACCATAATTGCATTCCTCACATATTTTGTTATCAGTAAGTATCTGCATTTCCTTCAAAATAAAGCAGTGTGTCACTACAGATTATAGTAATCTGTCATAAGCAATAATATGAAATGGACTCATGAAGCACTTACTGTGAAAGTAATTGTTTAATAAAATGATAGCTGAATGCCAGAGTATCTCTACCCGACCCCCAAATGATCCCATTTTTACCACGAACACATTATCACCACGTTTTAAGTGGCACCCTATACTCTGTTAGAGAGAAACTTACCTGCACAGCCTCTGTCATCCAGTGTTTTCTATTTTAAAATTTATTTATTCTACATTTATTCGCTGAACATCATCACAGCAAAATGTGGTTTCCCATCCAGATACCCTGTATAGTGGCTTAATCATATATGTTATTGTCAATGAATAATTTTCCATTTCTTGTTTCATAGATAGGTATATATTCCCCCCATTTCTCACCCTCTGCCATTTCCCACACTCCTCCCATACTGTCTCTGGTATCTACAATGGCTTTCCAGTCCCCCCATTTTATTGATTCACAAAATATCTTAAACAATCTAACTACCAGAGTGTTTTCTGTATGATATCTAGTAACTAAGTGAAGAAACACAGTTAAGCTTGGTAGAACACTTATTTTCACATGCAAAATATTCTGTTCATGTATGTGTGTGTGATACTGGAGCAAGCTGGGTCTGTTTGTTTGAAATACTCTGAAATTACGTATCTATATACTCTTTTCCCTTCAGATAAAATTATCTCCAGGATGGCCTTAGATTAGAACAGAAGCAGAAGTAATGGGATAGATCTCCTCTCTGAAACTGCTGACAATGGGAGTTAATCTCCAAGCTTTCTCCCTGCGTCTCTTCATATAAACGTGCTTTGAAGTGCTTGCCATGCAGCGCACGTGGGCAGTGCTGGTCCCGCACACAGTGCGTGTCACTGAGCAATCCGTGTCCAGCACCTGCGTCCGTACAACTGAGTCCCTCAGGAAGTGTGTGTGTGACAGCTCTGGAGGGGGTGTGCAGGCCCAGGAATAGTTAGCGGCTTACTCTTCTTTTTCCAGTTTCCCAAATCCGCTGAAATGTCTCATTGCATAGCTGGAGCCAAAGCGTCTTGAAGGATGACACATGAATATGTTTCCCCTTTAAGACAACCCCGGGAAATTGAGTTTCGGAGGAAATGAGCAGTGAAAGCAAAGCACGCAGGAAGCGTGTGAGATGTCTGTGAGCACCGTGACCCCCTGAAGCACCACCCGCCCTGCCCAGAGCACCAGTGGCACACACAGAGGTTTGGTTTCTAAGGCAGGGCCCTGCCGCCGACTTCTCTGCTTTCGTTTTATTGTGATTGCAGAGCCACGTCATTTTCTGTGGAGATTTAGTCTTTATCGTTGGTGCGAGGGATGATGGTAAATGAGGCAAAACTCCAGTAAAAGCCCCAGATAATGGGTGCTGGAGAGCAGATCCTGCTTCTGAACAGCTGCCTCACTTTGCCCCATTCGGGGTCACTGGTTGGCAGCAGCTGCCTCTGGACGCGTTAGTGTGCGAGACCTGATCCTTCCCCAGCCTCTGCCCCTTGCTCCTTTTTATTCCCCTTATTTTAACCCAAAGATTGTAAACATACTATACTGAAAAGAATAAAATAATAAATACTTCATGTTGTTCTCTTGATGTAATAAATCAACATTTAGCCATAGCTTTTTTTTTTTTTTTTTTAACTATAGGGCACATGCACTATAGACAGAAAAGTGAGAAATCACCCCTGGGGTCGGGGATGGCCATGCACAGTTGTTCCTCCTTCATTCTCCTCTCAGGATCTTGGGCACACATGTGCATGTGCATGTGCATGTGCCCAGTGTAAGTTTTAAGTCGTGGGTTCTGAGACTTGAACTGTGGTCGTCTATGTGGGAGTTCAGTGACATAACCATTACACCATTTGCTGATCCTTTAACATTGTGTTTTTTTAAATTATTCTTGTTGATTGATGTTTCTTTAATTTACTTATTTTAGCTCCTGTGTAATATTCTATCATATGAATACAATAAAATTTATTTTCACATATTATTTTTCATTTATTTAATTTTATTTATTATTACTAATTTTTGAGAGGTTTTTGCTATAGGGCATGTGCACTTGCCAGACAGACAGAGAGAGACAGAGAGACAGAAAGTGAGAAATCACCCCCCAGAGGGGATGGCCATGCCACAGTCCCCTCTCCTCCATTCTGCTCTCGGGGTCTTGGGCAAACACGCACACATGCCCGGTGTGAGTTTTAAGCCACTGGGTCCGGGACACGAACCGCAGTCGACTACGTGGGAGTCCAGTGACATAGCCATTATGCTAACTGCTGGTCCCACTATTTTTAATTTGCTGAAGGGCACATGTGCTCACCGGAAAGATAGATAGAGAGAAAGTGAGAAAGCAAGTCACTAGGTCCAAGACTCAAACAGCAATCCGTCATGTGCAATCCATCCGGCACCTTAACCCCCATACCTGCTGGTCCAAGTCTATATTCTTCATAGTAAACATTAAGATGATTTTTCCCTATGATAGATCATGTTGAAGGAAGGTTTGTGCGTGACTATTTGTACAGGTGAATGAGAATTTCTCTAGGGCATGTAACTGGGATGGAATCATTTCCCTGCAGCTTTCTCAAGTTTTTGAGATAGTGCAAAATTGCTCTTCCAATAGTTGTATCTGCTTTTAGGTTCACCAAAGAGTAGGCAGACTGGCCTGAGAAGTTGTGCTCTCAAATACTTTTATTCTACTTTTTAAAAAAATGTTTTATGGAAGTACGGTACTATCACATTGTGGCTTTGATTTGCATGACTTTAATTAGTAGTGGAGATGAGTATTTTTTCCTGTTTACTAACTTTTTTTTAAAAGAGAATTTTTTCCATAGAGTGCATGTGCTTGCTGGAAAGACAAAGAGACAGAAAGCAAGAAATCACCCCTCCCCCTGGGGAGATATGGCCATACTGCAATTCATTCTCCTCACTCTCCTCTTGGGATTCTGGGCATGAATGCCTGATGTGAGTTTTAAGCCATCATGTCTGGGTCTTGAACCACATTTGACTACATGATAGTCCAGTGACAGCCATTCTGCCAACTGCTGGTCCCTATTAACTCTTTTTTTAACTGTCATCCATATCACCGATATTGCTCTTTCTGTGTGTGTTTGTGCGTGTGTGTGTGTGTGCATATGTGTGTGTATATATGTATGTATGTATGTGTGTGTATATGTGTATATACATGGTCAGAAAAGTCATGATGTATTTTTCTAAGTTGTTCTATAGTAAAATACATCATGACTTTCTGACAGCCTAATATTTCTCCCATGAATGAGAGAGCCAAGAGAGCCCCAACAGGGTCTTGACACCATGATCCACCCACACCTTCAGCCAGCCTCAGATCATGGGCTCATATATGCCCAATGTCTTCAGGAAAGTCTTTGGATGTAAACTCAGACTTCCCACATGGGTCAATATTGTAATACATTGAATTTTACCTGTGTGCTACCTTCTGGCTCACACTGATACATTTTTCTATCAAATTATTTGTCATTTTTCATTGATTTGAAAAAATTCTTTCTATTCTTTGTTTTATCCCTTAGTTCACTTTTGTCATAAGAAACATTAATTGGACATAAATATAAATTAACTTAAATAACCTAGGTAGATTTAAACCAAAATCTACTCTTTCCATTAAATGCGTCAGCATATTATCCATCTTATTTTTCAAGTTTTACTTTTGCACCCAACTTGTTTCTGACAATCATTTTTTATATTAGGCAAAAATATGAGGTGAGAGTTTATTTCCATAATCACATATTGGAAAAAAAATGATAGAACACCTCTATTGATGGAAATAACCAACTCTGCAGAAATAATAATTAATGTGGTTTATTTCTAAACACAAATGTGTGTGACCAGGCCTTAAGGAAAGGCAAGTATGCCTTTCTTGGAGCGATCAGGTATAGGGGTTCCTTTTATTTGATTTTGAGAGTGAGAGACAAGGTTTGGAATTTAGCAAAAAGAGTTCTTTCATTGGTCTGGCCCTACACAAGACGGGACATCTGGAAGTGGGAGCGTGTAGCTTATAGGTGGGTTTTACAATTTTTAGGTTGGGGATTAGAAAGGGAGGTCTGTGTTTTGGGACAGCATCAGCGAAGAATGTACTTTAAAAGAGATAAGGGGACTTGTATACCGTCACAAGACACTGTTGTAGGGACAGGATGTTGGAAGAGTGCTGTTATCAACGAGTCAAATTGTCTGTAAATGTTCGTGGGCATGACTCATCCATCACAAGGATAGTATGCCAGGGACAGGATGTAGAATGAGTCTTGTTATCAACTACACCAAAATTTGTGGGTGTGACTCACCCCAGGCCCTCTGAAAGGGATTTTGGAAATTAAAAAAAAAAAAAAAAAAAAAGCAGTCAGGCTTTTGTCCTCACCTCTGTCTTCCAAATTCAAGTGAAAATTCAGGCCTCAAAAGTAAGAAGTGTGATAAAAGTGTGACATGAAATAAGGTACAAGTTATGTGTATATATGACTTAAATTTTGTTACTGATTTAGAGTAAGCCAGTAAACTAGCTCATCTTGTGTTCAGTATCTGCTACATAATTTGCAGGGCCCAGTACAAAGTAAAAATGGAGGGCCCTTTGTTCAAAATCAAGAATTTTAAGACAGCAGCAGTAGAGCAGGATTCTGAGAACAGGATTCTATATGACTACACATGCCCCCTGAACATGACACTGGCCCTACCTACATTAATGTTTACTTATGTATTTTGTAGCCTAACTACATTCTATCTATTATCTTATGTAAGCATATGTAACATAAATAATATGTTCTTTATTGCACAATTTGCTTTCATATTTAAAAATGTGCACACAGACCAGGCGGTGGTGCAGTGGTAAAACATGATGTTCTGTGAGACAGTCCTGTATGGGAAAGTGTTGATGATAAGGAGATAGTTTGGATAGAAGTCATCCAAGTTTTCTGTGAGATAAGTAATACAAGTTCTGGAGTATACTCGCAGCGCCACATTCCTGAGAACAAGCAACAAAACATGTTTAAGTAAACAGGGATGCAAAGAGCCAGTCAGAATTGAGACTAAACTTTATGAAAAGCTAATGTAGAATAAGGACTGCTACAGGAATAAGAAGTCAGGAGCAGCAGATGGCATATCAGTTAAGTCACTGGAGTCCCATGTAGTTGATTGCAGTTTGAGCCCTGGACCCAGCGTCTTAAACTCACCTCTGTGCATGCATGCCCAAGATCCCAAAAGGAGAATGGAGGAGAAGGGATTGCAGGATTGCAGTGTGGCCATCCCCTATCGGGGGTGATTTCTTACTTTCTCTCTGTCTCTCTGGTGAGTGTATGCACCCTATAGCAAAAAAAAAAAAAAAAAAAAAAAAAAAAAAGAGGAAGCCCAGGCAGGTACACAATGCCATAAATCCTTTTTGATTACTTCCTATATGCCAAACCTCAGAAGTTGAGGCTACAGCTGGGAACAAGACAAAGAATGGATTTTTATTCAGCAGATCATATTTGTCTGTGTGATGTAGCATGTATAGTGCTAGAATATAGACAGAAAGAGTAAAAATATTCTGTGTCACTCTACATTTTTCTTCTTCCTATGAAAAGAAAAAATAGACATACAGGGGAGGCTTGATATGTCACTGAAGTACAAAACGGGCCAGGGAGGAGGTGTGATTAAACATAGAATAATTTAGAACTTGGTAATGGTCAGAAGATTTGAGCTATTGCTTAAACTCTGTAGAAAGGACTGGACTGGACTGCCAGTTCCCTTACATTCTGCTTGAAATTCAGCCTATGGAAAGCTCTTTGTAAAATTTCTCCTTGAAAATTAGAACAATAATGAGCATTAGTTGTCCACTTTATTATTTATTCTATTATTATTATTTATTGTTATTTTTAAGTTTTCTATAGGGCATGTATGCTCACCAGAGAGAGAGAGAGAGAGTGAGAGAGAAAGCAAGCAAGACACCAGGTCCAGGACTCGAACTGTGGCAGCCGTGTGGAAGTCCAATGCCTTAACCACCACCTGCTGGCCCCATCATGTTATTTCTAGATAGCTAATGATTTTTCAATTCAGATGTCTAAATTATCTTTTTAATTTTAAGCATCTTGAGTGGAACTACTTTTCGAATACTCAGCACACTAACTGCTTAAATGGAATATATACATAATGTTTATGCAGGGAATCAGAATATACTATATGAAATATGCCTTTTCTGCATAAGGATTACTTTGAGTTGATTACTTTGAGAGACAGTAGACACAGGAAACATTATAAGAACAAGTTTTGCTTGCTTGGGCAGCACATATACTAAAACTGGAACAATACAGGGATGATTAGCAGCATGGTCTCTGCACGAGGATGACATGCAAATTCATGAAGCTTCCATTTTTTTTTTTTTTTTTTAGATAGATTTTTGCTATAGGGCGTGTGCCTTCACCAGAGAAACTGAGAGAGACAGAAAGCAAGAAATCATCCCCCAAAGGGGGGGTGGGAACATGACCACACAGCAATCCCTTCTCCTCCATTCTCCTCTTAGAATCTTGGACGTGCATGCACATGTGTCTTCTGTGAGTTTTAAGCCACTGGCTCTAGGACTCGAATCATGGTCAGCTATGTGGGAGTCCAGCAATGTAACCATTATGCCATGTGCCAGTCCCTTCATTTTTTTTTTTCAATAAAAAACAAACTAAAAACAAAACAGAAATACCCTTTGGTAAAGGAAATGTGCTTCTGTAACGGAATCTCTCTTTGTAAGGGTGTTTCCGTCTCTGTACCAAGGAGAAAAGGATAACTAAATTACTAGAGACACTTACAAAATGCAAAAATATCTCAGTAATTTTAAATCATTCTTATTGTGATATAATTAAAACAATTACAAACATTTAGAATTCTCCTTTTCAATATTTTGAGCAGTAAGAATATACAGTGTAGAATTGACCAGGTTACCAGATTCAGAAAGAATGGATATTTCAATCACTTGCAGATTACTCTGTGTATTGAAATGTGCATTTAGGGGCATGGTGGTTAAGGGTACTAGATTCTCACATGACTGACCATGGTTCGAATCCTGGACCTGGTGGCTTGCTTTCTCACTTTCTTTCTCTCTGTTCCTCTCTGGTCTTATTAAAATAAATAAATTAATTAATTAAATTTAAAAAAATTCTTAAAACAAGTACATTAGTTTATATATTTTAATAGTTTGCATATAATTATGCATGAAAATAAAGTATATATAAGTAGTTTATATAAGCTTTATTTTATTGTTATAATAATGTATACTTCTATATGTTACACATTTTAAATCATAAACAACTTACATGTTAAATAGTTCACATATTTTTGTAGGTACTGTTTCTATGTTGTGTATACATATAAATATATAACTATAATATTTGAGATATGCATTATATACTATGTATTATATAGTTTATGTATTCTAATTAAATAAATTTTATATTGTGATATATACTTATAAAGAGATATTTGCTTTATGGGCCAGCCCCATAGTCCAGTGTTTAAGCACTGTACTTTGGGAGCCAGATTCCACATGGCTGACCACAGTTAGATTCCCAGAAGCTGTGGCTTGAAAACCATACTGGCCTGTGTGCATGTATGCCTACAATCCTAACAGAATGGAGAAACTGAGCAAACAGGATTTTGGCATGACTATGTTTCTTTGTGTGTGCTTTATCTCTCTTTCTTTTTTTCCCTCTCTCTCTGGTGAACACACATGCCCTCTGGTGAGCGAGAGAAAGGCTTACTTTATTTAATATTTTGCTTGGTGTAGTTTTTGGATGAAATACTGCAACAGCTTACCCATTCTAGTAAAATATCTGAAATATCTCACATACAAAGTTGTATCTGAGACATTTTTATTATTTTTGTCCGTGTTTCATTTGAACTATAGTCAAAGCCACATGGTTGTATAAAGAATCTCTAATAACTTCTGCTAAATTTTTGGATGGTTCTGTTTTATTTTTTTTCTCAAGTTCTATTTAGATAAAACTTAAAATTTTCTCTGTAGTCCTGTATAGACAGGGACTACAGAGAAAAATAAGGAGACTGGGGCTTACTACATATTTTGTTTGTAGATCCTAATCATATCGTGTAGTTTTCTTTCCTTTTGAGGCAGCACGGGTGGAATGGGAAGATATATATCTGGTGTCAGATGTAACTGAGATTAATGCCAGCTCTAATATTTTCAGAAGGTGTAGCTGTTTCAATAAGCCTCTAGAAATATGTCTGTTCAAAAGCATAGGCCTGTCCTATGTCCTAGTTTAGCCACTGTTGCTAAGGGATTAGATCTGAGTTTTCATATTTAATGTATTCTTTCTTATTCTGTTCACAGCAGACATACTTTTCCTTTGCATGAGTTTTCAAAACATAACAGTCCCAAATATGTTTAATAAGTAAAAGGATATTTATTTTCTAATGAAAAGAAAACTCACTTTTACAATAATATATGTATTGAGCAATGAAGAAAAAAAAAGATGATGATAATGAATCTATAGTTCCTGATGATGATAATTTTGAGAACAAATTATCCTTTGATCAATTATATATATTTTTATAGTGTTGGGAGACAGTCTCCCATGAATCAGTCAGTCCTTCATTGTTGCTTAATGTGTCCAAAATATAAGACCTTGAGCCCTTTTCTGAATGTGCTTTTAGGAAAGCAGCCAGGAAGATGAGTTATATACCTCTCTGGGACAAAGAGCAGGTTTGTTTACTACTTGCTGTAAAAGACATTGACTTTCTAATTTCAGTGTTTCTCTCTTATAGTGCAATTTGCTTTATGCTCAGGTATCATTTGGGACCTCTTCATCACCCTCAAGGGATGTTGGGAACAAGAGGAACTGAAGCAAACATGCTGATGCTCATGCTACCAGCTGTGCTGTGAGTAATAATGTCCCTTGTCTCTGACTCAGGAGTTTCATGACTTCTAACTGCATCAGTGAAATAAGAACAGAACATTTTAGCTCCTACGTGTAGGGTATAATTAAATATCAGACCTGTCATTAGGATGAGAATGGGATCCTGACACAGAGATGACTTTCTGGGAGAGGAAATGCAAGGTACCATGAGCAATACTCAAGGTTAGGAGCAGGGTTAGGAGATTTAATTGAAAATGCTTTTATCCAAATGGTGGGCAAAGGGGAAAAGAACAGGGGTTTCCAGTATTCCTGATGTTAATAATCCAACAAGTAGGAGTGAAACAAACTCCATAAATGGAATTAAGTTCTTTCTTATTATTCTCTTAGCAGGAGAAACAATAGAGTTAAAAATCACAGAGCAGCAAGCTCTATGGTTTTAGTGATAGAGAATGTAGGTGAAGAGTTTTCAAAGCTGATATATCGGGTCATGAGAAAAGTCATGATGCATTTTTGCATAGAAAAACAGAAAAATGTATTATGACTTTTCTGACAACGTACTGAATTGTCAACTATGAGAATGTGGTATTAAGATCTAGAACTTTAGATAAACCAGAAACATAAAGGTGTGTTTGGATTTGCATTGGTTGATTTGGTCAACTGACCCCATGTGCCAATTTTTACAGACCCTTGTCTACTGTCAATTGCAGCAGTCATTTTTATAAAACCAATGTTGCCTCTTAGGAGTAAAAAAACCTCTAAATCTCTCTTGCCTGACAGCAGCACAAAGTATAAATCAAGTTTACACCTATATCTATACCTATAAATGCCCCCAATACACCCTAAGACACTCCTAATACCCTTGACAGTTTTAAACATCACGGCTACTGACCAAGGCATATAATCGTTCTCAGAATACACAGTGCTGGACTCTTGAACAAGACCCCTAGTGGAAATTTCACTTCTTATTCACCTGAGGCTGCAGGCCTCATCTTGCTTTCTTAAACAAGTTCAAATTAAATAAAACTTTTAAAAGGACACACGTTAGTCACAGTCAAACAATTGGGGTCAGTTGTAATGTATTATGATTTTGTATCGTTTGCTTGTTGATGTAGTTTTGTAATGTTTGCTCGTCCTTCCCTCATCCCCTTCTGCCCTCATCTGGGCATGGTAATAAGAGAGCCCAGGTGCTCCCTCTTTTGGCATTAGCCAAAACCTCAAACCACATGTGGAAATCCTCACCCTGGTCCCACACTCTCTCTCCAATATCAAAACCCAAGACAGTCTTTTTTCCTTGCTCTCGCTAGTAATTTCAAACCTTCTGGGAGCACCTCTGCTCTCCCCACTGAGAGTCTCACTGTATGTGCAATAAATGCTTTCATGTTTCCTTGGAGCATGTGGAGGTCATCCGTCTCAACATCTGCGTCACTGAATCTTAGGTAAGTTCCACTTTGTTTCTGAGAGATGGCTACGACACAGCCGATATCCTTGACTCCTAACTCCTGCCAATAGCAGGCCTATTTTTCCCGGCCATGTTGCAGGAGGGCATTGTTTCCACCCTGATCCTAGACAGATTTACTTCATTGGACGCTTTCATGCCCATTACCTGTGCCTCACTGATGTCGACTCAGGTTAGAATTGCTGTTCTAATATAAATGTGATTATGGGACCTTTAAAAAAAATACACTGCCATATTTTTGGCTTTCTAGACCATCTGCAGTAGGTAATTGTGTGCTTTTTGTTGTAAGACTATCCAGCCATGGCCCAAGAGTCAACGTGTCATGTTCTCTGATATTCACAGGGTTTCGTTATTATGGATCACCAGAATGGCCTCTCCAAACATCAATGCAAATATATTTCTACCTCTGCCTCCCTTATACTCACAGGGTCCACATGTCATATTAAGGCAGTTTTTTTCACTGAATATAGTTGCCTCCAGAAAAAAGTTTATCTCCTTTAGTCTGTCTCTTGGATAATGTTAAGGATGAAGGATATAAGGATGTACATAGAAATACTTGGAAATTTGTTTCCAGCCCTGGTACATCCTTCTTCCCCCTGGCAGCAATGCCATGTGAACCTGCCGCCCTATGTCTTCTGGGTGGAGGCCCAGGTGAAAGGGGCCCAAAGGATTCTTAATTCATTTTCGTTCAGCCACCAGGGTTCTCTCATTCAGTTTACACGGACTTCAGTCATGATGGCACTGGCTATTCCATGGAGAGCACTGCTTCCTGAGTTACACTATGGTTGCCCACTTGGGCCAACATGAGAAATAAAATGAGTCTCTGTAACTTTTATAGAATCAGTGTTACCCCACTAACACCTGATGCCCCTGGACAAAAGGTATAGGTTTGAGTAGAGGCTGTTTGGAAAAGAGGTGAATTTATAACATTGGGATGGGACATACCTCTCTTGTGCCACGGAAGGAGAGCAACTGCAATACCTGGGGAGGGAACTCCTTAGACACCTTGCAAGAAATGAGATGGTTAATACTCTTTGTTACCTAGACAGAGCACTGCAGCCTGGTAAAACGATATGTTGCCTAAAGCAACATTTCATTGGCAGTCTGACTCCCCCTGTTGAAAAAACAATGAAAGTCTTGTGGACCTTGTCAGCTCTGCACTATTCTGCTGTCCCTGCAGCTGTCAATAGCACTGATGTCCTATGAGTGATGTCATAAATAATGGTTAAGGTTGCAAATTCTGACACTATGTGTTGTAGCCAAAGGAATGTAGTGGTGATCCAAAGTAGGTTTAAGAACATACCCAGCTAGAGTGACCTGTGTACCTTCAGCTGATATGTTTATAGGTGAAGATCATGGACCAGAAAAATTCCCTCCATTGGAGATAGTGGTGGCTTTGTGGCCTGTGTGTTATGCCTTGTATTTATCGATAACGATACCAAAGATTAGCAGGGTCCTTACAACTTCCTTGCCTAGGTCATGATGGTAATAGACATGGTCTTAGACTAACATCTGGCTATCTGAAATACGGATTGCTGATCTTCCTAAAACATTGCTGTTGACAGAGTTTGGGCACTAAGACACATGGCTGAGGTCCATACTTTAGGTTGTCATTATCCTGCTGTTTGACATCATGTTAATTAAATGCTTTAGGATAAATCGAATCACCGCATTGGTTACAGCCTCAGTCAGTCAGATTAATTGGCATGGCCAATGGTAGTACAATGATTTTAAAATTTGCTGGAATCCAGGGCAAAATAGAACCAAGTAGAGGATGTTGTTGGAAGATACCCATGAGTCTTGTATTTCTTATCTTGCTGGATATGTCAAGTAGACCATGTCTACTCTTTACCAGGGCCATTTCTCAGGGTTCTGTTCTTTAGGGTTTTTCTGATGGGTACGCAAGAGTTGTGTACTTAACAGGTACCTTGAGGTACTATCAATGAGATACCATCAATGATGACAGCTAAAAGAAAGCTTGCATAGCGATGGCTTTAAAAGTGGTTGATGCTCCCAAACTCCGTGTCTCACCTGTATATCACATTACAATATCTGTGCAGATTTTATCTGGAACTTTGTGTTACACTCACCTACCTCACCCCACAATGCTGGATTTGGAGACCAGAGAAGTGATACAAACATGTCGATGCTCATGTTGCCCGCTATGCATTTGGTATGCTTTTGTGTCTGACCCTGGAGACTTGTTTCTTCTGCCAGCATCCATGAGATGGTAATAGACTAACTTACTAGCTTGCAAGTGTAGTGCCAAATCAATCTTAGATTCAACATGTACTACTAGGCATGTCCTCTAAAACTTTTTTTTTCAACCCAGCTTTAGATGGTTTATATAACAGATATACTTTTACCTGTATTTGCTAGTATGCAAGAAAGCACTAGAGTCATAAGCTGTTTGCTGAAGAGTGTGAGGAATTATTTTGACCCTGGATTGGTTTCTGAATTACAACTCCTAGAAGCAGAGCTGAGTGGTTAATGGGAGTTAAAGTTCATGTCATCCAAAGAATTCAGGCTAGAGAACAGATATACACCTACGTTTTCTTTTGTGTAAGGTATTTCCCAAATCTCTCTTACTTTTAAAAATGTATTTATTTTGATTTTGCCATAGGGTGCATGCACTTCCTGGAGAGAGACAATGAGAGGGAAAGTGAGAAGTCATCCTCCCGGGTGGCTGCCTAGCCACAAATCTTTCTCCATTTTCCTCCTGAGAACTTTTACCTGTATTTGCTAGTATGCAAGAAAGCACTAGAGTCATAAGCTGTTTGCTGAAGAGTGTGAGGAATTATTTTGACCCTGGATTGGTTTCTGAATTACAACTCCTAGAAGCAGAGCTGAGTGGTTAATGGGAGTTAAAGTTCATGTCATCCAAAGAATTCAGGCTAGAGAACAGATATACACCTACGTTTTCTTTTGTGTAAGGTATTTCCCAAATCTCTCTTACTTTTAAAAATGTATTTATTTTGATTTTGCCATAGGGTGCATGCACTTCCTGGAGAGAGACAATGAGAGGGAAAGTGAGAAGTCATCCTCCCGGGTGGCTGCCTAGCCACAACTCTTTCTCCATTTTCCTCCTGAGACCAAATTTGTTTCCCTGATTACAATGGCCAGCTTAATTGGACAGTGGAAAGGTGATTACTGAGATTATAGGTATAGGTCCCTGTGCTTGGCCTTCAGCCTGGACCGGGATTCTAACCTGGGCTTCTCATATGGCCCCAACTTAAAGAGTCCAGTGTCCTAACAGTATGCACCCTCACTGCTAGCCCAGAGCCTCTCCCTGTGTCACACCACTGTTTGAGGATGGCTCCATGACTAGAGGCACAGGATAAAGTGCTTTCTCAACCACTTCAACAACTGATAAATACCTAAAATTCATGTCTGGAATTGTGTAGTAGGTTTGTCACCAAATATTTATACAACTTTAATTTGTTCTTGATCAAATGAAAATTTAATGAGGGAGAAACTTGTATTTAATCCAGTGGTGAGAAAAAGGCAACACAATACAACGCTATTACAAGCTTTTAAATGAAAAGAGATCTAAAATTTTAAGATGATGAAAGATCTTTTGTTATTAGTAAAAAGTAGCATTTTCCACTTCATAATTTAGTATTTTTCTTTGATTATTTTAGGAAGAGAGAATAAAGATCAACAAAATAAATTTCAAGGAATCATCCAGGTTGGAAATCTAGAGGGTTTTTTTAAATTTTTTTCCCCATAGTTGTGCGTGCAGAGAGAGAAAGTGGGGGAGGGAATGTGAGAAATCATCCTCTAGAAGGGCTGACCCTGCCACAGTCCTTTCCCCTCTATTCTCCTCTCGAGATTTTGGGCATGCACGCATACATGCTGGTGTAGTTTTCAAGCTGCTGGGGCTGGACCAAAACCTCAGAGCAGGCCGTGTGAGATTCAGCATCTTCAACACCGTGCCACCTGCTGGCCCTCAAAATTATTTTTATAGTTCATTTGTTACTTACATCATTAATTGTTATCACTATTACAAAAAAGTTATTTTTCTATATATAGTAACAATGAGGTTTTGTTTTCTCCACTGGGAAAATCAAAATAATAATACCAGTCTTTTTGGGCTACCGAGAAGATTAGGAAACTTTCTACCAGTTTAATTAGAGTAGGAGTAGAATAGATGAAAGGGCCCATGAAACATTACCAACAAACCTCAGATGTAAAAAAAAAAAAAAAAAAAAAAATGCTACTCTTAATATATTTCACAGTGAACATTTCACCATGGTGATCAAAGTTTGAGGGGGAAATAATATAAAATAGCCAAGGTCACATAAATAAGGTGAGAGTTCTGCATTGTGTGCCTGTCTTAAAAGGGGGCGAAGGTGGAATAGGATTCATTCAAATGCAGGGGGTGTTGGCAGAAGAGGTGTAATAATTACTCTAAGCATACAGTGAGTGAAGTCATCAGAGAGGATGGAGCTATGGTAACAAGAGAATTTCACATCAGGAAGAGAAGGTTTTGTTTGTTTTTTTTTTAATGTTAGAACCTCGAGTGTGTTTTTATACCGTGGGAGAGACTGGCTCATCAGTTGAATGAGCTGGGTTTGGGAGTCAGAGTAGGTAGAAACCACAACCCAAAACACAGCTAGGAGAATGAGTCAGAATAGTGAACTACACGGGCAGCTCATTCTTTGCAACTGGGGTGCAAATTTACTGGCATTCACCTAAATAGTGAGTGTTCGTTTGCTCTTGTGCACTGAGTCCTTTTTTTCTGAGAGCCCTGCAGGACAAATCAAAGGCGAAGTTACTGAGACAGATTGCTTCCACAGCCTGCTCCGTTTATACTTTGAGTCCTGTGGGAATATGTTATGAATCATTTGCAAAATTGAATAGGCGTAAATTCTAAATCGATAATGACACAATTGACATTATTGTTTTCAAAATGTGTCAAAAATATCCCCCCGGATTTTCATCTTAAGTCATAATCTTTTTTCTTGCCAACTGTGTTTTATATCAGGTGTAGATCTCAGCCAACTCAGCCTTTGAGATCTTCAGATTTAAAAAAATCCACTGATCAGAGATTTAATCGGGGTGGTACTTTGGTAACTAAATAGGACTATTCATACATATGTGTAGATTAAAAATTCTCTTTAGTTTTAGAGGCTTCATTATTTTTTTTTTTTAATCATCCAGTAATGAGTTAACGCTCTGTTTTCACTAGAGATGGATATTTTCTGTGTTCTCTAATTTCACAGTGGATCCCTCTTACAATTAGGATCTGGCATTCTCTTCTCTTGGCTATAGGACTTGTTCATTCTTGGTTTGGCCTAGACTTGTCAACTCCAGCAGTTTAGGGTGACTACTTAAGGAAATTTAAGATTACTTGTATTACTCAAGTTTCTCCAGAAAAACAGAATCATAGCACAACCACACTGGGGAGGGCAATCTGCTTTAGTCAACCCACTAATTCAGATGTTAATCTCTTCTAGGAACACCCTCACAGACACACCTAGAAATTTAATCTGGAAAAAAAGAGAAAAAATAAAGAAATTTAATCTGGGTATTCGTGTCCCAGCCAAATTAACACAAAAAATTAACTACCATGAGTTCAACCCTTGTCAACTTGGCATGCATACACATTTCCTCAAACTGTACTTAATCTCCAAACAAAGACAATAACCAAGTCATAATTCTGCCTTATACCATGATGCACCAGGGATACAACTGAAAAGGCACTAACCCATTTCTGAAAAGACAAGATAGTCATTGAGCGATGTTTACTCTTCTCCTTGATGTCCCATAATTTAATGCTTTGATGCAAAATTAACAGTCTTTAAATATGATGGCATAAAATCAGTACATCTTATATTACATGATAAGGTAATTACAGAGGGACAACAACAAAGACATACGCACACACACCCCACACACATTCAGTAAATAAGGAAGAAAACTCATAGCAATTACAGTTTTCGTTATTGTAGTTGGTCACATTGTTTTCACTGGTGTTTATAACTATCTTCTTCTACTCCTCATTCTGTATTTCTTTTGTCCTCAGCAAATATTTCAGTTGGTCATAGTTTTATGTGGTGGGGTAACCCTAACCCAAGCCGTAATTTCCATAGTCTGGGCCTTTAGCAGTTCTTCCTGAACTGGGCTGGCGTTTTCCCTTGGCCTTCATTGCAAAGCATGGTAATGCTGATGGCCTAAGGGATCTCCTGTACTCCAGACATACCTGTCCTTATCTCCAATGTGGAGTCACAGTCCAGCTTCCCCTGGGTAGTCAGGACCACTTGCCCAGCCCACACAGCCACTCCCTTTTCTGCCAGCTGATTCAGAGGCCTGAGGAACCCACAGACTAGGTGGCACTCTCACTTCGAGTTCAGCTAACTCACGTGTTTCCTGGTGGATACATTCCTCTCCATGGAACTAAGTACTCTAGGTCAGCAGAGGTCACTGGAACTGGAGACAAAAATTTTGCTAGTGGATCACAAGGGCAATGGTGAGTGGTGACACCCCATTTCTATCCCATGATTCCTTATTGGGCATCCTGGCGGTGGGAGAAACAGCACTCGATACTGGAAACCAAGCGTAAAATTGCATTTACCTAAAAGGTATTTACTAGTAATTTTCTCTATCATTCTTTGACCTTTGCTTTTGGGTATGTGCTGTTAGGCACATACTTAGATTTATATATATATATCTTTTTATATACTGCTAGACAGATTCTGTTTTTCAAGAGAGTATTTCAAACCATTGATTTTCAAATTTGGATGGTCCTGGAATTAATGAGAAACATTACAAGGGAGAGTTAAATAAATTTCTTTCATACTTTAGTCTTACTATGACCTAAAAGCCTGCATACCCCAAACAGGAACAATTTGAAATATTAGAATCCAATTATCAATCATTTCATAAAGAAAAATACAATTCCTTTCTTTTAATGAGTTTTATACAATTTATACAAATTCATGATATATTTAATAATTACAATTATTACTCTCACAAAAATTTTAAAACATAATATATAATGATAATAATTACAAAAAATTAAAAGAAATCAATTTAGCTTTTGTTTATTTGTATATTTTTGTTGAAAAGAATACAAGTTAACCTAAAGAAATCCAAGATCAAATCTTGTGCATTTCTTTAAATATCCAAATTGAGCCATATATTCTTTAACCAAATATATAATATTTAGATTCAGCAATCAAAATAAACGAATGGATAATATTCTACCATTTGCAACAAGGTCAATGAGCCTAGAAGACATTATGCTAAGAAAATTAAGCTAGACACAGGATGAAAAACACCGCATTTGTGGAAGCTTGAAAAGAAGTTGATATCATCAACATGGAGATAGGCTAGTGATTACCAGAAGCTAGAAAGGGCAGGAGGAAGGGGAAGGTAAGAAGATATTGGTTCATCGGGACCAGCAGTTAGCACAATGGCTATGTCGCTGGACTCTGACGTAGTCGACTGTGATTCAAGTCCTGGACCTGGTGGCTTAAACTCATGCCAGGCGCGTGTGCATGCGTGCCCAAGATCCCGCGAGGAGAATGGAGGAGAAGGGATTGCAGTGTGGCCATCCCCTCTGGGGGGTGATTTCTTGCTTTCTATCTCTCTGTCTCTCTCTGTCTATCTGGTGAGCGCACGCACCCTATAGCAAAAACCTCTCCAAAAAAATAAATTAAAAAAAAAGAAAAAAATGATATTGGTTCATGGATACAAAAGTTACAGTCGGACAGAAGGAGTAAGTTCTAGGTCTCCATAGCACAGCACAGTCGGGTGACTGTGGTTCACAATACTTTATTATGCATATCGAGATTGCTAGAAGAATGGCTTTGAAGGTTCCCAACACAAAGTAAGAATACATGTTGGAGGTGGTAGGTATGCTGACTACCCTAATCTGTTCATTACACAATGTATTCATGTCTTAAAGAGGCACACTGTGCCCTATGAATATGTATAAGTATTGCGTGTCAGTTAAACATAAGAGAGTCCCAGCTATGGTGGTGCAGACAGTTGGATGCAAATGGAAAGGCTCTGGATCTGGTTCCTGGGTTGACTCAAATTTGCTGCATGTCCCGTTAGGCCTGCCCACAGTTCTGGATCCCTGTCCAGAAACCTGGGGATAGGGTGGTGGTTGACAGCAGCCTATCAAAGGTCCGTCTCTTTTTCTTTCTCTCACCAGTGAAATAAATAGATAAGCTTTAAAATAGGTGTATTTAGGTAACAACTTTTGTGATAAATAACAGTTATGGAGGTGGTGTGGTGGTTAGGACACTGTACTTCCACATGGCCAACCATGGTTGAGTCCCAGACCTGGAGGCTTGAAATCATGCCAGAGTATGCATGCACTTGCCAGAGAAATAGAGGGAGGGAAAAAGCACCCCTTCATACGGTATGATCACACCTGAAGGCTTTCACCTCCGTTCCTCCAATCTGTCAGCATTTTAGCCTCTTACACACAAACCTGGCATGTTTTTCATGCCACTGGGGCAAGATTTTAAACCATGGCTGGCCATGTGGGATTCATCTCCCTTAAGTACTAGGTCACAGGGCCAGCTCAGATGCCTTTTATAATGAAAAAGAACTAATTCCAAAGGTAGATCAAAAAGTAGATTCACAATTCTGGTTAAATGAAATAGGCTACATTCTACATATGAATGTGCGTAAAAAATTCTTACAGGTACTAGATAATAGGATTGAAATGTTTATTTCAGAATCCTGTACAAAGAGACCCTGTCAAATAAATGTAAGAATGTTTGCCATCTGATAATTTCTCAGAATTTCCCTAACCTCTTCTCCTCCATTCTCCTCTTGGGATTTTGGGCTCCCATGTACACCTGCCCAGTGTGATTTTTCAAACTGCTTGGTCCAGGACTTGAACCTTGCTCAGCCATGTAAGAATCTATTGCTTTAACCACTGCACTACCTTCTGACCTCCGCTAAAGTTTTTTTAAGAGACATTTTGCTACAGACCACATGCGCTTGCCAGAGAGACAGAAAGCAAGAAATCACCCCCGGGTCCCCACCCCGGGGAAGGCCATCCCGCAGTCCCTTACAAAAATTTTAAAACATAATATATAATGATAATAATTACAAAAAATTAAAAGAAATCAATTTAGCTTTTGTTTATTTGTATATTTTTGTTGAAAAGAATACAAGTTAACCTAAAGAAATCCAAGATCAAATCTTGTGCATTTCTTTAAATATCCAAATTGAGCCATATATTCTTTAACCAAATATATAATATTTAGATTCAGCAATCAAAATAAACGAATGGATAATATTCTACCATTTGCAACAAGGTCAATGAGCCTAGAAGACATTATGCTAAGAAAATTAAGCTAGACACAGGATGAAAAACACCGCATTTGTGGAAGCTTGAAAAGAAGTTGATATCATCAACATGGAGATAGGCTAGTGATTACCAGAAGCTAGAAAGGGCAGGAGGAAGGGGAAGGTAAGAAGATATTGGTTCATCGGGACCAGCAGTTAGCACAATGGCTATGTCGCTGGACTCTGACGTAGTCGACTGTGATTCAAGTCCTGGACCTGGTGGCTTAAACTCATGCCAGGCGCGTGTGCATGCGTGCCCAAGATCCCGCGAGGAGAATGGAGGAGAAGGGATTGCAGTGTGGCCATCCCCTCTGGGGGGTGATTTCTTGCTTTCTATCTCTCTGTCTCTCTCTGTCTATCTGGTGAGCGCACGCACCCTATAGCAAAAACCTCTCCAAAAAAATAAATTAAAAAAAAAGAAAAAAATGATATTGGTTCATGGATACAAAAGTTACAGTCGGACAGAAGGAGTAAGTTCTAGGTCTCCATAGCACAGCACAGTCGGGTGACTGTGGTTCACAATACTTTATTATGCATATCGAGATTGCTAGAAGAATGGCTTTGAAGGTTCCCAACACAAAGTAAGAATACATGTTGGAGGTGGTAGGTATGCTGACTACCCTAATCTGTTCATTACACAATGTATTCATGTCTTAAAGAGGCACACTGTGCCCTATGAATATGTATAAGTATTGCGTGTCAGTTAAACATAAGAGAGTCCCAGCTATGGTGGTGCAGACAGTTGGATGCAAATGGAAAGGCTCTGGATCTGGTTCCTGGGTTGACTCAAATTTGCTGCATGTCCCGTTAGGCCTGCCCACAGTTCTGGATCCCTGTCCAGAAACCTGGGGATAGGGTGGTGGTTGACAGCAGCCTATCAAAGGTCCGTCTCTTTTTCTTTCTCTCACCAGTGAAATAAATAGATAAGCTTTAAAATAGGTGTATTTAGGTAACAACTTTTGTGATAAATAACAGTTATGGAGGTGGTGTGGTGGTTAGGACACTGTACTTCCACATGGCCAACCATGGTTGAGTCCCAGACCTGGAGGCTTGAAATCATGCCAGAGTATGCATGCACTTGCCAGAGAAATAGAGGGAGGGAAAAAGCACCCCTTCATACGGTATGATCACACCTGAAGGCTTTCACCTCCGTTCCTCCAATCTGTCAGCATTTTAGCCTCTTACACACAAACCTGGCATGTTTTTCATGCCACTGGGGCAAGATTTTAAACCATGGCTGGCCATGTGGGATTCATCTCCCTTAAGTACTAGGTCACAGGGCCAGCTCAGATGCCTTTTATAATGAAAAAGAACTAATTCCAAAGGTAGATCAAAAAGTAGATTCACAATTCTGGTTAAATGAAATAGGCTACATTCTACATATGAATGTGCGTAAAAAATTCTTACAGGTACTAGATAATAGGATTGAAATGTTTATTTCAGAATCCTGTACAAAGAGACCCTGTCAAATAAATGTAAGAATGTTTGCCATCTGATAATTTCTCAGAATTCGCCAAGAAATTGCCCTACATAATTAGATTAAGAAATCATAAATCAATTGACCATACAAAAAAATCTTTTGATTCGGTTCATCTCCTATTATCATTTAGAAATCTCTATTAGCAAATGAGAATAAAATTCCCTTTAGTTGATCTTTTTTTTTTTTTTTTTAAGGTTTTTGCCATAGGATGTGTACACTTGTCAGAGAGAGACAGTGAGAGGGAGAGTGAGAAATCACACCCCACCCAGGGTAGATGGCCAGGCCTCAACCTCTTCTCCTCCATTCTCCTCTTGGGATTTTGGGCTCCCATGTACACCTGCCCAGTGTGATTTTTCAAACTGCTTGGTCCAGGACTTGAACCTTGCTCAGCCATGTAAGAATCTATTGCTTTAACCACTGCACTACCTTCTGACCTCCGCTAAAGTTTTTTTAAGAGACATTTTGCTACAGACCACATGCGCTTGCCAGAGAGACAGAAAGCAAGAAATCACCCCCGGGTCCCCACCCCGGGGAAGGCCATCCCGCAGTCCCTTCTTCTCCATTCTCCTTCTGGGATCTTGGGCATGCACACGCATATGCTCAGCCTGAGTTTTAAGCTGTTGGATCCAGGACTCAAACTGCAGTCGACTACATGGGAGTCCAGCAACATAACCATTATACCATTTGATGGTCCTGATAAAAATTTTTTTAAGAATTAAAGCAAATGTCACTCTTAATGGATAAAGTTTTATTTTATTTAATTTAGGGAAAAAATAAAGATATCCTTGAAACTGTTAAGAAATTGTGTTTGGGCCAGGTCTAGTCACTTGCTGCAACCCTATCCCTTGTTCAGCTGATGAAGAATGCTGGTCTTAACTTTTAAATTCAGTTTTTTGCTATGTACTGCTTTGACTGATAAATCTTTTGATTTG
Organism: Tupaia belangeri chinensis; assembly: GCF_000334495.1. Classification (NCBI taxonomy): domain Eukaryota; kingdom Metazoa; phylum Chordata; class Mammalia; order Scandentia; family Tupaiidae; genus Tupaia; species Tupaia belangeri. The sequence goes on from NW_006159859.1 coordinate 6,545,411, forward strand.
TGATTTAAGAGAATCAAAGTCAGAATAAACCATTACATACAAGATTATGGTAGTACAACTCCAAATAGTTCCCCCCAAAAAGTAAAGGGCATTTTTACTAATTGCTAATGATTAATTTTTTTAATCAAATGAATTATGATGAAAGTGAACACAACATTTCACAACTTTAAAGCCATAATATATCTGAAATAGGAATATGTATCTTTCTGAACAGCATTTTAAAAAATTCATGTGTAGTAGTTGTATGTATAGAACTCTCCATTTTTTTCATTATCATGTGCCAAAAGATAAGCTTATAAACCTACATTTGTAATTTTTCACATTTTTTTTGTATGAAACTTCATGGAAGATATCTAACTATCTGAGCTGTTCTCATTAATTATAGACTAAAAGCTAATTATTTCTGCAGTTTAGATGTTCCTCTAACAACAATTCATTTATTGGTACATGGTTGGACAGGAAAATTGTTAAATGAGAATTTAATCCCATCACGGTATCCCAGGGTGGAGCCTTTGTGTGAAATAATGTATGGACTAGGGGTCCCTGTGATTGAGTTCTAGGGTGTTAACGAGAGGAGGACAGGCAGAAATGAGCAAAAACTTATGAACAAGAAAAGTTCTCTGCTCACGGTTTCACCTTCTGTCATTTGTGATGCCTTTGGACCTTCCACATGGCCAATAAAACTTTATTTCTTTATAAACCACCTAATCATGTAGTCTTAGGTATTTCTGTTAACATTCAATATGAACTAAGACAATTTTCTAGAAAAAAAAATAATTATGTATGTATAAATTATATGAAAATAAATATTGAGACTAGAACTTGCATAGAAAAGTAGAAATGTACATGCTGTCCCTAAAATTGTCCCCCAAAATTTCAATGTCATTGCAGTAAGGAAATATCTACTATTGTTGACTGTTTTATGTAGTAAATGAAAACAATTATTTTCTTTTTCTAAAAACAGGCCAACAATAAAACAACAGCTATCATTTTCTATTCTACCTTGGTGTTACATTTCAGCACAATAAAGTTGCTTGGAATAAAATATTTTAGGTGAAATATGAGGAATAGATTATATAAGAGCTTTAAAAAAATTCCCCTTTGCTTTTCTCTTCTGGTGAATTAACTTGTATATTCCATTTTGTTCTTCCAAAGAGAGGAGTCCATTCATACTAAGAAAAATAGTATCCATATATGAGATAGAAATACACATCTGAATATTTTCTCTGTTGTATGATAAATCGACTTTGCAAAGCTGTAAACTATTCTGAGTTTATGGGTTTTTGGAAATAGTGACCTCCATGACAGCTCGTAATGCATTCTAGGCGGTATCATAAAAAACGTGTCAGCAGAGTAATTTCACCCTCAAAATGATCACCGTCTGTGAGTAATAAATTGCTTGCATATATTCCTAAAAGACTCTCTGAGGAATGTTTTCAAATCTGTATGCACATATCTTCACTCTGAAATTTTATAAGAAATGGATAGATTATTATATTTATGAGCAGGTTTTAGTTACCATATAAAAGAATAGATCTACTTTGAAAAGTGTGCTTGCGTAGAAATATAAAAAGTAATTTTTAGTTCCTGCCAGGCTTAAGTCTTATCAACTAAGCAGGAGCCATATCTTAAATGTTTATAAATTCAATGATTTAAATACATTCATTGTCTCATTTTTCTATTAATCTCTTACTCTTACATATAATACGTGTTATATAGTCTATGTAAAAATGATTTTCCTTTCATATTATTCTTTTTCTTTAGAATAAATCGTGTTTTATACTATGGTGAAAGATGGAAATATATTTCCTATCTATAATAGTAATAATAGGGGCCAGCAGGTGGCCTGGTGCTTAAGGTGCTAGCCATGTTTCAAGTACCAGACTTGGCGGCTTCAAAATCACTCCAGGCACATGTGTATGCATGCTCAACATACCAAGAGGAGAATGGAGAAGAAGGGATGGTAGCATGGCCATCCCCCTGGGGGATGCTCTCTCACCTTGCCTCTCATTGTCTCTCTCTGGCAAGCGCACATGCCCTATGACAAAAAGAGAAAAAATAGTACAATAAATAGTAGAAGCATGATGGTCTCTTCTAGAATAGCATTTTAATTACCTCTGACTATAAATAATCCTGTTAAGTGATATTCTAAAAAGAATATATTACCTGTATATTACCTTGTAAAATTGAACTATTTTAATATTATTGTTTATTGTGATGCTATTATTATTTTTATTGATTTAAGCATCATCACCGCTCACTGTAATGTTATGAACTGACTGAGAATATACGTTTGCGTAATTGTCTAAAGATTTTACAATACTAAATGGGGTAGAAATACCAAAGATAAATCTTCTAAGTAAATTTTGACTTGTAAACCTCATTAAGTTCATCCTAATGGTGTTTAAACAGTAAAGACTCTCAACTAGTTTTTCAAACATTATGTCCCATTGACTTCATTACTCTCTTTCTTGTATTTTCTTTCTTGATATATGTATATTTCAAATACATAATACATAATACATGTTTGTGGTTTCTGCATCCACTGATTCTGCTAATCACATGTTGAAATATATATATATATATATATATGTATTTGTATTTATTGTTTTATATATCTATGTATTTGTTTTATATATCTATGTAAATACAAATAAAAGCCCAGCATACTACTCCAACTATTTACTTAGCATTTACATTGCATTAGGTATTATAAGTGATCTATAAAAGATAGTATATAGGAGGATATGTGTTGGTTGTATGATTTTATATAGGAACTTGAGCATCTAAGACTTTTGGAATCCTGGGGTGGAAGCAGTAAACTGGAGCTGAATCTCCATGGATATCGAAGGGCAACTTTCTCTCTCTTCCCATATATAGATATAATATTTTTATGATATGTATTTTATATATTATAGATATATACAAACACATATAATATAGGTATATATATCTATATAAAGATAAATATGTATATA
>NW_006159859.1:6548675-6552348 GCF_000334495.1 Tupaia belangeri chinensis
AATGCTTACATATATCCTTAATTTTTTTTTTTGAGAGTTTTTTTTGCTATGGGCACATGTACTCGCCAGAAAGACAGAGAGAGACAGAGGGACAGAAAGCAAGAAATCACCCCCCCCCAGTGGGGATGGCCACACCGCAATCCCTTCTCCATTCTTCTCTCAGCATCCTGGGCATGCATGCACACATACCCAACATGAGTTTAGGCCACTGGGTCCGGCACTCGAACCACATTCAACTACATGGGAGTCCAGCAACATAGCCATTATGCTAACTGCTGGTCCCAACTGTCTACATATATCTGTATATATCTTTATGTAGATATATACAGACACACATATATGATAGCTCAGTCTATATCTATCTGTTATATATATATATATGTAATATATATAATATATATATTAATATAATATGTATATATGCATATATATAAACATAATGTATATAAAATATATCGTTCCATGATATATACATATAAAATTTCACTTTCTAGGATTTACGATCTTTATAGACAGGGTCTTGCCCATTTGACCTCTGTATCTCCCTCAGTTACTAACATAGTGCTTTTCACAAAACAAAGTTTCCTAAGTTTATTTTAAATTGGTAGTTAAATCAATATTTTATCCCACATGTCAACTACTTAAAAGACCAGATTAATAGTAATTATAACTAATATTTGCTATTTCTTTTCCATCTCACAAACATTTTTCTAATATTACTAATTTATGAACGACAGTAAAGATAGAAGTTTTAATGAACAGTTTATATGAATTAGCAACTCCTGATGATATTCTAACACCTAATTTTATTTTAATTTAAAGAATTTTAGAAAAATATTCAAAGAAATACAATACATTAAAAAAAAATCTGAAACAGATGTATTATTGAAAGGAATAGGGCCAGCAGGTGTTGTGGAGGTTGGCTAGATCCCACATGGCCTCCGTGGTTCGAGTCCTAGACACAGAGGCTTACAAAATACACTGGGGAGGCTTGCGTGCCCAGAATTCCAAAAGGAGGCTGAAGGAGAAGGGATTGCATACTGTCTTCTGGGAGGTGAGTTCTCACTTTCTCTCTCTCTCTGTCTCTCTGTCTCTGGCAAGCTATAGGACAAATTTTAAAAAAATGAAAAAAGAAGTAGTGGGAAATAATAGCAGTTTTTTTCAACATTTTAATTATCTTGGGAATACAATTAACCAAGTTTCAGCAAGTAGTAATGGGTTTCCAACAGTTGCATCACTTAAAATTGCTGCAGGAACAGCTCTGCGTCATTGTGTGATAAACGCAGCGATGTGTTAAATCACCTAGAATCACATGTCCTGCATCCGTTAAGATTCCTTTATTCAAAGCACGAAACTATCAAGTCAAAACTCTCACATGTGGAAAGAGTTACTTTCTTGAAAATACTAGTTTTATTCATTCTGCTTTAGGAACAAATTAGACTATAGATTAGTTTACAACATTTTTTCTAGAAATTCATGTAATTCACATAATTTAATATAATTTAACTTTTCTTTCATTTAATCTTAGTAAAAATGATATGTAATCTACCCCGGACTTTTCAAAGTATCAGTTTTAATAAAGCATGATTTAATGAACACATCCGTCTCTTGATTTTGAGACATAGATTATCTGAAGTCAAGATCCAATGAAAATCAATAGCTCATTAGAGTCTAAGAGGCAAATTAATGTCTCTCTTAAATGTTTTATTTTGGAGCAGATGGGAGTGCCAAAGCAGAAGCTGAGATATGACTTGAAAACAATCAAAAAACGGAGTATCAAGGCTTAACAAAGGCATTTACGAAAGAAAAGAAAAAAATGTAGTTGTTAGAAGTGATACTCGCAATAAAGAAATTTCTTTTCCCTTAAAAGTAAAAATAGAAATAAAGGGAAAAGAAACATCTTCAGTGTGGTCCTGGTGAGTGGTTGCGTTTACTGGAGCTGGCCAGCAGTGATGTGTATCTCCATTTAAAAACTGTGGCTTTTATTTCCAATGTGATTATTTCCCTGTGAGGCCATAAATTAAGTGCAGCTACTATTAAATTTAATTACTTTCTGTAACAGCATGCAGCTGGGGGAAATTCAGCTCTCAGAAAGGGTGATTACAGAGAGGACTCTTCCTAAACAAAGATCGGGCTCTCTTGTTTATGTTCATTCATAGACCAAGGTTGAAAAACTGAGCCACATAAAACAAACAAGAATTTCGTTAAAGGAAAGAAAAGCCAAATTATAGCAACACCATGATGTCTGAGTACTTTTTTAATGGAACTATATTTTGTCCAATGAACAATGGTGATTATTTATTGTTCCCTGTCTGCTGATTTGGAAAACAAATGACTGACGCTGTCTCAGTACTGAATGTCATCTAACCAGCGTTCTTGACTTTAGACACATTGTTTTCAACGTTTATGTTGCAAAAGCTACTTTGTAGGGATTGATCAAAGTGACCACAAACAAACTATTTTAATAAAACTTTCGCAGCAAGAGGTCTTCTTTGCATCTGTATTATGATAATGAAAAAAAATCATACATATAAATATATAAAATACTTTCAAATGTATAGCCTGCAGTAATACAGCTCTATGGATACTAACCAAATCTGACCAACAACTATAAACATTATAGCTGGCCCTACTTATAAAATTAAGCTTAGTTGAACTTGTTTGTACTGAGAATAACAAAAGTTTATTGAGTAATGATTATCTTCCCTTAGTCCATTCAAAATCGTCTGTTGGGTTGCTGGAAAAGTCATGATGTATTTCTCTTTGCAAAAATGCATCATGACTTTTCTGACAACCTAATAATTATTTTTATTTTCCAGTTCATAACAGATAGCCAACGCTTTTTTTTTTTTCCTGGAAAATGTATACAGAGTGGAAAGGCAAGGTCAAAAATTATACATATGTATTAGTATGGCTATTTAAATGTGTTGTACATGCGAACACAAAATACATAGAGATGTTTTCTCTATTTATTAAAAGAAAATAGAATGTTAAACCATTCACAAACATAGGCAAGACAGAGAATGTGTCAAAATAATAACTAATACAAAAAAAACCTTAGAGAGAAATAATCTTAACAGTAACAATAAGGGATGAGAAAATAAAGATATTGAGTTTTGCCTTTCTCCTCAGAGAATATTAGACATTTCTATTGTAAATCAGAGTTTTCCAGACAATCCAGAGAGAGAGCCATTTTCTGGGATGTGAAGAGGATGTGAAAAACCACTGATCGACCAGACAAGCCCAAACTAAGACCCTCTTAATTTGACTCTGAATCAGTACAGTCATGCTTTTCATAAGCCCCCATCCCTGCCCTGGTAAGATGGGAGACTCTTCACTCTCAACCACTAAAATAGAGATGAAATCAATTTGAATAAATGGTATCTGTTAACCTGAGTAAAGAGCTCAGGTTATATTGTAATATTGTATTACAATGATATTTTAAAAATTTAATGAGAAAAGTGCCTTAGTCAGAGTTCAAAGACCCAGTAATATTGCCTTCAAAATTGTCACACTGATTGGTTAATGTAGATGGTAGAAAATATTGCTGCTGGGACTGGCAAGTGACTTGGTGGTGAAGGTGCTGGACTCCCACATGGCCAACCACAGTTCAAGTCCAGGACCTGGAGGCTTTCTCTCCCTTTCTCTCTCTCTCTCTTTCCATGTCCAACTC
>NW_006159859.1:6552361-6627032 GCF_000334495.1 Tupaia belangeri chinensis
CCTGTCCACCTCTTGTGACCATGTGTGCTCTATAGCAAATTAAAATGATAATAATAAACAAAATAAAATAATTCTTTAAAAAATAAAATACTACTGCAAATCTTTATCAAGATACTTGGGAAATAAACTTAGAATTCTATTTTGAGTCCCTTTGAAGCCACATCAGTTCCTCACCTTATTCCCAAAACAAACTGGAGAGGCTAGGCTTGGGGCACAATGTTCTAGAAAAGGTAAAGATGCCCACAAAAATTCATTAGCCCTTCTCTTCGAAGGAGCTTCTGTCCAAACTCTTTCACAATAAAAAAGTCTAGTCTATTTAAAAGGGAAGTCCATTCAATTTTATGTGTAAGACTTTTAACGATCTAATCAGCTACTTCATTCTTTGGATACCAGTGACTTTGGGATCCTTCCAAAATCAAATTCACCTTCAAAGAATGGCTGTTTGCCATTACTACTTATAATGCACAGTGAATTGGCTTTTCCTGCTCAAAGGCATGTCAGCTTTTAAACACACCCACAAGGTCACCTAGTGAAAATATCTCTTACAGGAACATCTGAAATCTTTTTTCCCTTTTTGTAATCGTATGAATAGATTCTCTACATAAATGAAGATATTTAAGTTTCTGAATTACCAGAAAAAAATTAATATCACTGTATTTTATATACAAATAGATATTTCCAAATATTTATTAGATATTGCCAAGTGTTAAATCCATTGTGTAATATACATTATAGAGCCATGTAGAGAAATTTCTCACGTTTTGCCTACTTTAATAAAAGCAGTTTTTGTAACAGCATTATAGTTTTGGGACTAGCAGTTGGCATAATGGCTATGTTGTTGGACTCTGATGTAGTCGACCACCAAGTCCCGGACCTGGTGGCTTAAAACTCACTCCGAACGTGTGTTCGTGCGTCCCAAGATCCCACGAGGAGAATGGAGGAGAAGGTATTATGGCGTGGCCATCCCCCCTGGCGGGTGATTTCTTGCTTTCTGTCTGTCTCCGTCTTTTGGCGAGTACATCCTATAGTGAAAACTTCTAAAGAAAATAGTTTTACGGTAAAACCAGAAAATAAAAACTTACCCATATTACGCTAACAAATGAGTGTTAGATTTTTTTGATTCTCTTTCCAGTGTTTATTTATATGCCTAATTTTATACAGTTCTCATTGTCATTTAGATGTGATCTTGATTCTATAGTGATAAATATATTATCATTTTATACAGTATTTGAAAGAACCTTTAAACAGTATTTGAAAGAACCTTTAAACAGTATTTGAAAGATATAGTAATATCTCAAAATAAAATTAAATTTATCTAAATTTTCCCAAAGTTTTAATTTTTATTTCATCTACATTGATGCTTAAACCAATTTAGAACTGTCATTATAGTTAAACAAACTAAAAGCTTTAAGAGTTGCACTTGTGGGGGCCGGCAGGTGGCATGGTGGTTAAGGGTGCCAGACTCCCCCATGTCCAACTGTGCCTCAAGTCCAGGACCTAGCAGCTTGCTCTCTTGCTTTCCCTCCCTCCCTCCCTCTCCCTCTCTCTCTGTCCCTCTCTGGGATAGATAAATAGTTAAATTTTAAAAATTCTTTAGAAAAAAATAGAGTTGTACTTATAATAATTATTCAAGGTGTTTTCTCTTTGCCAAGCCAGTTAGTTATCTTATAACTGTATTTCTCTATGTAGTCATAGTATATTTAGTATTTCTTATTAATTTTTATTTCACTAGAATTTTTTTCCATATTGGTAATGACTGTGTGATCCCGTTTCTGTCTGTGTGAATTTTCATAGTGTTCTAATGACTTTATTTTTTCCAGTCAAATTACAAAATATTGGATATAAAACAAACAAGCAAAAAAACTTTTTACTTTATCTACTCTTTTTCCCTCTCTGCTTTGATCACCATGCTTGGGTACATATCCACACAATGACATGCCAAAAAACAATAAATGAAACTGACCATCCACCTGCTAGTGCAGGGTGGGGAGTTAGGGCATGGCCTTGCATGACTGTGTTAGATTATGAGCGAGCGATGCATGGGGGCTGATTCCGGGGTCAGTCACCTCCTGGTTCAGGGGTTGAGGAACAAAAATGAAAGAAAGTAAAATGGAAATGTTCCCATCATGAGGTTGTTTTAAAAACAATAATCAAACACCTTGCTGCCTTTGTAAACAACACTGCTCTTTGCTGTTCACCAGCATTAAAACTCTCTGAGCTACTGGTTATTATAAAATTTACTCTCACATTACAGAAAAATTGTATTGAAACCCATGGAAATGAAGTGGGTAAAGATTTCCAAATGAGCGTCTCTACCGTGTGTCATAGAGATCACCCGGAACAAGTCTACTTTGAACGCGTCATGTGCCTATATGTAGGGATATGCGTCTCATTCCAGAAAGATTTAAGAGAGTTCGTAAAAGTACATGAAATGAAGCAAGATAAAAATCCATGACAAGTTAGAAAGTTAGGTGAACCAAAAATAGCAGTACAAAAGCAAACAGAACTAAGAGTGAGGAGAGCAGAGATGTGACATTTATGAAGATTTACATGGCAGAGACGTGTTAATTTGCTTCTCCAAAGTTATTTTTAACTTCCTTCTATTTTGTGCATTCCTAGGCTTTCTGCTGAGGGTTGCCATTGATACAATCCTGGCTAATGAGATTTAGCAGAATTTAGAAATTATTATTTTAATCGTCAGAAGGTGTGTGAGCTCACCAGAGAGTGAGCATGCCTTAGTGGGATGTGGTCATGCCACGGTCCTTTTTCCTCCATTCCTCACTTGGTCAGGATTTTGGACACACAAGCGCACACACAAACACACAACTGGTGTGTTTTTCAAGTCTCTGGGGCTGGGATTCAAACTAGCATGCCATGTGTGATCTGGCTAGCCATATATACACGATGCTTACCTGCTGTGCTAGAGCCAGCCTGGCAGGAATGTTTCAAATGACTTACCAGAAAGAATGTTTCTTTTACGGGAATTCTGAAGCCACCTTTACATCCCTCTCTGGCAGCATCCCCTTGCTCTATGCCTTTGAGCGTGAAATGAGAACATACTGTCAGGCGCTTTCCAGTCATGTGGCTAGGGGTAAGACCTGGAGAACAATAGAGGGATGGGTCCTTGAGACATGTGTGTTTTTGTTTTTTATTTTGAAGATAAGAAAATGGGGGCCTGAGAAGATAAAGTGACTCTGCCAGATACAAAGTTAGTAAGTGTCAGAAGTCTACCTCCAAATGTGTGTTCCAAGTGATCTTTCCACTATGGTACGCCAGCCATAAATCTAGGACTTTCTTGTATGTATGGTTTACCTATAACATTTGGAGATTAAAAAAAAGAGAGAGAGAGAGAAAGAGAGAGATAATTATGTTTTGGAGAACACTTATGCAAAAGCAAACTGAAAACAGTCAAAGCAAAATGTGGAACTTAGAATAGTTTTATGGGAATTCTGAATAGGTAAAGAAAATATGTGGTTCTACCTATCATGTACTTGGGATTCCAAAAATAGACGTGGAAACCAAAACCATAAAAACGTATCTGAATAATCAATGGGAAAAGAATCACTATTATTCTATGACCTTCAACATTTTTTGTTAAACATTTAAAACTCTGTTGCAGTTTATTATAAATGTATGGGGAAATAAGAAATAGTAAAACTAACATTTATTTATACACCATGATTTAGAACTTTGGAAACATCAGCTTTAAAGTATTTTATTTTATTGTAAAAGTCTATCCCAGCAATAAATCTTGGCAAGGATGTGGAAAAACTGGAACTCTCATAAATTGCTGGTGGGGATGTAAAATGGCACAACTGTTCAGTGTATCAGTTTGCCAATTTCTCAGAAAGTTAAACATAAAATTACTATATGACTGGGGCCAGTGGGTATTTAAGACACTGGACACTCCCATATGGTTGACCATGGTTTGAATCCTGGACCTGTTGGCTTGATTTCTCACTTTCCCTCTCTCTCTCTAGTTAAATTAAAAATAAATGAATGAAGAAATAAATGTAAATAAATAATTCTTTAAAAACATTACTATATGACCAAGCAATTCAATTCCTAGATACTTACCCAAGACAAAAAGTGCTCAAACAAAAATGTATACAGAAATATTCATAACAGGTTTATTCATTATAGTTCAAAAGTGAAAACAGCCCAGATATTCATCAACTGATGAATAGGTAGACAAAATGTGGTATGTCCATATAAGGGGATATTATTCAGCCATACAAAGGATGAAATATTGATACATGCCATAACATGGATGAACCTTACAAACATTATGCTACGTGTCAGAAGTCTGTTACAAAAGAACACAAATGGCATGATTCCATTTACATGAAATGAGCAGAATAGACAAATTTGTACAGGCAGGGAATAAATGAGTAGTTTAGGGAAGGCTGGGGTTGGGGGTTGGGAGGCAATGGAGCACAGCTGCTAATAGATGTAGGTTTTCTTTTGGGGGCGATGAAAAGTTTTAGAATGTGGTGACATTTGTACAGCTCTGTGAATATACTAAAAACCACTGCATTGCACATTTAAGTTAGTGAAATGTGTGGTACATGTATTATATCTCAAGAAAACTGTTATAAAGATTTTAAGTACATACACACACTGTCCCTCCTCCCCCCCCCAGAGTACATCCTATAGTGAAAACTTCTAAAGAAAATAGTTTTACGGTAAAACCAGAAAATAAAAACTTACCCATATTACGCTAACAAATGAGTGTTAGATTTTTTTGATTCTCTTTCCAGTGTTTCTTTATCTGCCTAATTTTATACAGTTCTCATTGTCATTTAGATGTGATCTTGATTCTATAGTGATAAATATATTATCATTTTATACAGTATTTGAAAGAACCTTTAAACAGTATTTGAAAGAACCTTTAAACAGTATTTGAAAGATATAGTAATATCTCAAAATAAAATTAAATTTATCTAAATTTTCCCAAAGTTTTAATTTTTATTTCATCTACATTGATGCTTAAACCAATTTAGAACTGTCATTATAGTTAAACAAACTAAAAGCTTTAAGAGTTGCACTTGTGGGGGCCGGCAGGTGGCATGGTGGTTAAGGGTGCCAGACTCCCCCATGTCCAACTGTGCCTCAAGTCCAGGACCTAGCAGCTTGCTCTCTTGCTTTCCCTCCCTCCCTCCCTCTCCCTCTCTCTCTGTCCCTCTCTGGGATAGATAAATAGTTAAATTTTAAAAATTCTTTAGAAAAAAATAGAGTTGTACTTATAATAATTATTCAAGGTGTTTTCTCTTTGCCAAGCCAGTTAGTTATCTTATAACTGTATTTCTCTATGTAGTCATAGTATATTTAGTATTTCTTATTAATTTTTATTTCACTAGAATTTTTTTCCATATTGGTAATGACTGTGTGATCCCGTTTCTGTCTGTGTGAATTTTCATAGTGTTCTAATGACTTTATTTTTTCCAGTCAAATTACAAAATATTGGATATAAAACAAACAAGCAAAAAAACTTTTTACTTTATCTACTCTTTTTCCCTCTCTGCTTTGATCACCATGCTTGGGTACATATCCACACAATGACATGCCAAAAAACAATAAATGAAACTGACCATCCACCTGCTAGTGCAGGGTGGGGAGTTAGGGCATGGCCTTGCATGACTGTGTTAGATTATGAGCGAGCGATGCATGGGGGCTGATTCCGGGGTCAGTCACCTCCTGGTTCAGGGGTTGAGGAACAAAAATGAAAGAAAGTAAAATGGAAATGTTCCCATCATGAGGTTGTTTTAAAAACAATAATCAAACACCTTGCTGCCTTTGTAAACAACACTGCTCTTTGCTGTTCACCAGCATTAAAACTCTCTGAGCTACTGGTTATTATAAAATTTACTCTCACATTACAGAAAAATTGTATTGAAACCCATGGAAATGAAGTGGGTAAAGATTTCCAAATGAGCGTCTCTACCGTGTGTCATAGAGATCACCCGGAACAAGTCTACTTTGAACGCGTCATGTGCCTATATGTAGGGATATGCGTCTCATTCCAGAAAGATTTAAGAGAGTTCGTAAAAGTACATGAAATGAAGCAAGATAAAAATCCATGACAAGTTAGAAAGTTAGGTGAACCAAAAATAGCAGTACAAAAGCAAACAGAACTAAGAGTGAGGAGAGCAGAGATGTGACATTTATGAAGATTTACATGGCAGAGACGTGTTAATTTGCTTCTCCAAAGTTATTTTTAACTTCCTTCTATTTTGTGCATTCCTAGGCTTTCTGCTGAGGGTTGCCATTGATACAATCCTGGCTAATGAGATTTAGCAGAATTTAGAAATTATTATTTTAATCGTCAGAAGGTGTGTGAGCTCACCAGAGAGTGAGCATGCCTTAGTGGGATGTGGTCATGCCACGGTCCTTTTTCCTCCATTCCTCACTTGGTCAGGATTTTGGACACACAAGCGCACACACAAACACACAACTGGTGTGTTTTTCAAGTCTCTGGGGCTGGGATTCAAACTAGCATGCCATGTGTGATCTGGCTAGCCATATATACACGATGCTTACCTGCTGTGCTAGAGCCAGCCTGGCAGGAATGTTTCAAATGACTTACCAGAAAGAATGTTTCTTTTACGGGAATTCTGAAGCCACCTTTACATCCCTCTCTGGCAGCATCCCCTTGCTCTATGCCTTTGAGCGTGAAATGAGAACATACTGTCAGGCGCTTTCCAGTCATGTGGCTAGGGGTAAGACCTGGAGAACAATAGAGGGATGGGTCCTTGAGACATGTGTGTTTTTGTTTTTTATTTTGAAGATAAGAAAATGGGGGCCTGAGAAGATAAAGTGACTCTGCCAGATACAAAGTTAGTAAGTGTCAGAAGTCTACCTCCAAATGTGTGTTCCAAGTGATCTTTCCACTATGGTACGCCAGCCATAAATCTAGGACTTTCTTGTATGTATGGTTTACCTATAACATTTGGAGATTAAAAAAAAGAGAGAGAGAGAGAAAGAGAGAGATAATTATGTTTTGGAGAACACTTATGCAAAAGCAAACTGAAAACAGTCAAAGCAAAATGTGGAACTTAGAATAGTTTTATGGGAATTCTGAATAGGTAAAGAAAATATGTGGTTCTACCTATCATGTACTTGGGATTCCAAAAATAGACGTGGAAACCAAAACCATAAAAACGTATCTGAATAATCAATGGGAAAAGAATCACTATTATTCTATGACCTTCAACATTTTTTGTTAAACATTTAAAACTCTGTTGCAGTTTATTATAAATGTATGGGGAAATAAGAAATAGTAAAACTAACATTTATTTATACACCATGATTTAGAACTTTGGAAACATCAGCTTTAAAGTATTTTATTTTATTGTAAAAGTCTATCCCAGCAATAAATCTTGGCAAGGATGTGGAAAAACTGGAACTCTCATAAATTGCTGGTGGGGATGTAAAATGGCACAACTGTTCAGTGTATCAGTTTGCCAATTTCTCAGAAAGTTAAACATAAAATTACTATATGACTGGGGCCAGTGGGTATTTAAGACACTGGACACTCCCATATGGTTGACCATGGTTTGAATCCTGGACCTGTTGGCTTGATTTCTCACTTTCCCTCTCTCTCTCTAGTTAAATTAAAAATAAATGAATGAAGAAATAAATGTAAATAAATAATTCTTTAAAAACATTACTATATGACCAAGCAATTCAATTCCTAGATACTTACCCAAGACAAAAAGTGCTCAAACAAAAATGTATACAGAAATATTCATAACAGGTTTATTCATTATAGTTCAAAAGTGAAAACAGCCCAGATATTCATCAACTGATGAATAGGTAGACAAAATGTGGTATGTCCATATAAGGGGATATTATTCAGCCATACAAAGGATGAAATATTGATACATGCCATAACATGGATGAACCTTACAAACATTATGCTACGTGTCAGAAGTCTGTTACAAAAGAACACAAATGGCATGATTCCATTTACATGAAATGAGCAGAATAGACAAATTTGTACAGGCAGGGAATAAATGAGTAGTTTAGGGAAGGCTGGGGTTGGGGGTTGGGAGGCAATGGAGCACAGCTGCTAATAGATGTAGGTTTTCTTTTGGGGGCGATGAAAAGTTTTAGAATGTGGTGACATTTGTACAGCTCTGTGAATATACTAAAAACCACTGCATTGCACATTTAAGTTAGTGAAATGTGTGGTACATGTATTATATCTCAAGAAAACTGTTATAAAGATTTTAAGTACATACACACACTGTCCCTCCTCCCCCCCCCACATGCGCATAGAAGGCACTATTTTTATAGAAGGCATAAAGTGGATTGGACCATGCAAGGAAGTTTAAATAGGTGATACTAGACATGAGTCAAGATGAAAAAATGCCCCTGCAGAGCGTGGGGCATTATTATTGGCCTAATTTTCAGGTAAGAAATCTGATACGGGCCGGCAGGTGGCATGGTGGTTAGAGATGCTGGACTCCCACATGGCCGACCACGGTTTGAGTCCTGGACCTGGTGGCTTTCTTTCCTCTTGCCTTCTCTCTCTCTGTCTCTCTCTGGTCAAGTTAAAAAAATAATGATAATGATAAATAAAGTTAAATATAATAATTCTTTTTTAAAAAAGAAGAAATCTGAGCTTTTTAAAAATTTAGAATTTGGGACCAGCTGTTGGCATAATGACTATATTGCTGGACTCCCATGTAGTCAACTGTGGTTTGAATCTTGGACCCGGTGGCTTAAACTCATGCCGGACGCGTATGCATGCATGCCCAAGATCCCGAGAGGAGAGTGGAGGAAAAGGGATTGCGCTGTGGCCATCCCGGCTGGGGAGTGACTTCTCTCTGTCTCTTTCTGTCTTTCTGGTGAGCGCACGTGTCCTATAGCAAAAACCTCTCCAAAAAAAATGTAGAATTTTAAGGACATGTAGCCAGTAAGCGGTGCCGCAGATTCCAACCCAAAGTGTTTGATAACAGAACTGGACCCCTGAGCTGCTACATTGCTCTGCCTGCCCAAAGCACACCTTTGCTCTAAAATAAAGGCAAGGGGGAGGAGACTCATGGCTGAGAATGTCTAGATGGCAGTGCTTTTTCTTCCCAGTGCTGACTTCTCAGTGATCCTTGTAAGTACTTGTTATAGTACTTGGTTGACAATTATCTATTTAACAGGCATCATATTATAGAAGTCTTCATTTCTGCAATGTTTTGAGCCAAATGTATGACAAAGCAGCCTTTCTGGAAATATTCAGGATGCACCCTCCCTCTCCCCCAAGGAAGTGATAAATGCTATCTATGAACAAGCATGCTCAGCTGGTAATGATCAGAGAGAAGGCTTTGTGACATGGCGCCTGAATCTCAGAGCAGCCTCTGGAAACATAAACATTTTGATGGTATAAAAGCTCTTTTTGAATGTTTATGATCACAGCTGAGGATCATGTTAATTTTTCAGTATCAGTTTAATATAACACACTTCCATTTCTCATGAAGTTTCTGCGCTTTAATGCAAGTGTAGGGTTTCCTTTGTTCCACACTCATTTTCTATCTGTTTATCAAATAACATAAAAAATAACAATCAAACAAGGACCTAAAAATAAAAATTTGCCAAGATCCTTGTGTTTGCTTTCTCCTTCTTGTGGTATAATTTGCAATAGAGAGCTAATGCCTTTTGTCTATAATGGCAACTTGTCATATTCCGTTCTAGTTTGAATCACCTTTTAACACTTCCAACATTTTATCTTTTCAGTGTTGAGAAGTATCTAATAGATTTCAATACAATTTTTTTTTTTTTGCCAGAAAAATCTTCCTCTGGCATATCGTTACCTTCACCAAAATTATTTCCCTTGGCTGCATATCCAGAGTCCCTCAAATAGCTGAAATGTCAACATTTCTTTCCAGGATCAACTATTTGTGCTATGACTTCATTATGTGTGTTCAAATTTCACTTCCAGTACTAACACTTTTTTCTTTGCTGCATTTTTCATTGTGATTATTGGGGCCCAATTTTCTCTTTCAGCTCCAAATTTATATTAAATGTCACGTTGGTTTATCACTAGGAGACAAGGAGGCCACATAATTGCACTCTTCTGCCTGGATAAGTAATGTGCAGTGACCACTAACCAACCACCTTTGAAAGAAGTGACCCGATTGGGCCCTGATCATAACATGCATCTGTTATTTAGACTGTGATTTGTGGAGGAAGAATTAGCACAAATCTATGTGACAATTCATAGGTACTATGCCAGGGCAACTGAAACTAGAACTCTGCTTTGGGAGACAAATGTTATTTAACTAGCTTGTGTTACTTGAAATGTGTACATATTTAAAGCAGTACCAAACAAGACTCCCTTTGTTTTTGTTTCATGTTTTTGGATAAAACATGCAGGTCAGTTTCACATCTCATCATTAGCCAGCATATCCTCCTGAAATCTAAACACATGTTTTAAATCAACTACCACAGTCTCCACTTAGTGGTACCTTAAAATCAAACTATCTCAGAACCAGCAGTTAGCATAATGGCTATGTCGCTGAACTCCCATGTAGTCGACTGCAGTTCGAGTCCCAGACCCAGTGGCTTAAACTCACGTGCGTGTGCGTGCCTACCCAAGATCCTGAGAGGAGAAGGGATTGCAGCATGGCCATCCACCCTAGGGGATGATTTCTCGCTTTCTGTCTCTCTGTCACTCTCTGTCTTTCTGGCAAGTGCATGCACCCTATAGCAAAAACCTCTCAAAATTAAAAAAAAAAAATCAAAGTATTTCAAATACAACCATGTATCTCCTTCCCTAGATTTTTTTCTTAAACACCATTTTGTTTGTTTGTTTGTTTGTTTTATAAATGGTATATAACCAAAGTAGATACCAATGAATCTTCATTATTATTGTTATTTTTTTTCTTCCCTCCTTACTTTTCAGGCTCTTGCATCACAACTTCTACTCCTTTGTCACTTCTTTCTGATCACTGCAGTTCTCTTAATGTAGGCTCTTTCATTTCGTCTCTTGCCTTGATCAAAGTTATAACGCACCTGGATTTCCTAAAGCTAGTTTCTGACCTTCTCTTCCTCTAAGAGTATGGTCTAATAAAAGAAGTATGACTATGTTATACACCCTTGCTTTGACACAGTACAGGTTTCATATTGCCCATAGAATAAAATTCAAAGTTGTTAGTGTGAAGTTTACTGCTGCCCATGACCTGGCACCTTCCTCCCTGCCCAATCTCATCTCTCGCTGCAGCTCTGGTTCCACTGATCTATTTAGAGCTCCCTGAATGCCCTGCAATCTCATGTGTCCTCATTAAGATCATACGATGTCCTACCTACAGTGTTCTTCCCTTTGCCTGTGATTGGTTAAGAATAGAATAAGTGATGGAATTCTGGCCAATGAAATGCAAACACTCTTCTGGGAAAGCTCTGGCAATTTTTGAAAAGAGGACTGAAAGGAAGGATGTCCATTTGCCCTTGTCTTCAGACACTGTGACAATAGTGGAGGTGATAACAACCACCTTGAATGCCAAGGCCACCTCGAATCCATTAAGGGACAAACCTCATGGAAAATAATAGAACAAGCTGAGAAAGGCAGGTTCAAAGTATGAAAAATTTAGTATGAAGGATGATGTAATACAGTCACTGAATTAACCAACCATATACTGTATTGGACTTGTTAAAGTAAGATAATAAATGTCTTTTGCTATTAAGTCACTTGATTTATATTCTTTGTTCCTTAAAGCTGAAGTTTCTTCATGGATACATAATAAATATAATATTTTATGTTTCACTACATCATAAAGCTCTAAGCCATTTATTTGCCCTAGAAGCTGACTTCTTGTCCTTCTGTTAGATAAAGAGTTACTTGAACATGATTTAATTTTGTGGTGTCCAAACAGAGTAGATTATTTAACCTAAAAGGGGTAATTAGCTATTATTTTTGACTAAGCAATGTGTAAGTCAGCCCAGAGAGCTTTGGTGTTTTACTCTTTATATTTGCACTGGTCTTTTTATCCAGGTGCTTGTGTAGTAGAAAATAGAATGGGAAGTTTTTATTTGGGCCACGTTGCTACGTCAGCCAGCAGACTGCAGCGGGGCTGCCACGCCAGCACGGTGCACACATGCCACGTACCTGCTGGCTGCTGAGGAGCTGCACATACCAAAGATGAAGACTGGAGGAGGGCCAGGCTATTGCCTTATTGCCTGGTGACCTCCACTGTCTTTGTGAGAGGCAGGAAAAAGCCAGGCAGCAGAATAGCTTTTGCTTATTAGTTAGAAAGAATGAAATTATAAGAATATGTAATTTGCTGGGACCAGCAGATGGCACAACAGTTACATCACTGCACTCCCGTGTGATCGACTGCTGTTTGAGTCCCAGAGCTGGCAGCTTAAAACTCACACTGGGTGCATGTGCATGCATGTTCAAAATCCTGTGAGGAGAATGGAGGAGAATGAATTGCGGTGTGACCATTCCCCCTGGGGAGTTGATTTCTTGCTTTCTGTCTCTCTCTCCAGTGAGTGCACAGGCCCTATAGCAAAACTATCACAGAAAAAAAAAAAAAAAAAAAGAACATATAATTTGCCAACCAGTGGTTAAGGTGGTTGGATCCCACATGACGAACAGTGGTTTCAGTTCCAGGCTTGGTGGCTTGAAAAACAACATAAAAAAGAATATGTATTTTTTATCAGGATGATAGAAAAGATGGGGATAAATATACACATGTGTTTAATACATGATTATTCATCAACTTAATAAATACTGGCTCAATTGAAATAAATTTTGCATCTTTTACTCCTGTAGTCACTTTTGGCACAGTGTATCAAGAATGAAAAAATGTCTAAAAAGACCCTCTGAAGTGATTTCAAAAAGTATGTGGAAAATGGAACTAAAGCATGAGGTTATTTTGGTATAAAAAATTTTGAAATCCACGCATAGTTTTTTTCATAATATGCACTAGTCCTTAACTTTTTGAAGACCCCTTGAATACCTGAGAGTAATACTTGAACAGAGAGGTCTGTTTGAGCTAGAATACTCTCCTTAGGGACTGAAAAAATTATCACAAAACGTTGGAGTAATATGCTTGGAGTAACAGATAAAAATTGAAAAGAGCTAAATAGGAAGCATTCTCATTTATTTATTTATTTATTTTTCCTATAGTTCATGTAACATAGAGTGACACAGAAAGAAAGTGAGAAATCCTCCCCAGGGAGATGGCTACACTGCGATCCCTCCTCCATTCTCCTCTCAGGATTTTGGGCACACACGCACATGCACCTGGTCTGATTTTCATGCTGCTGGGTCCAGAACTTGAGCTGTGGAGCTTGCTGTGTGGGGTCCAGCCTGTCACCTCCTGGCCTGAAAACATCATTTTAAACTCATTGCTGTCTAGATCCATCACGCTATAATTTTAGGATTTTGAGGGAAATTCCTGCAGGCAAAGTAGACTTGGTCTGTAAATCATGGCTTGAATCTGTAAGCAATGGAGAGAAAGAAAGAAATACCTTCCAGTCAAGGAATAGCATGATCAGCATAGCAGGATGGTTAACGCGTGCGTGGTCCGTTACAGACAGTGAGTAGAGAGCCCTGGGGAGGAGACGGGAACAGGGTTGTAGAGGAAAAGAAAACCGGTCCCGAGAGATAGAAGGGAGCTATCTGAGGGAGAAACTCAAGCACCTTTGTAAGAAAATCTTTGGTAGAGTCAGGGTGAAAAGTAGAATTTTCTAAGGTTAATACCTAGAGATTTTAAAAGAAAGCATAATTTATTTTCCTTTTGCACCGTCACCCAGAGGGTCATCATTCTAGCGAGCATTCTTTCAGAACCTAAAAGCTATCAATTTGTGACTCATGGTGGCAGAGTAATGGCTGCGTCACTCTCAGGGAGGGAGGCCAAGATTTTGACCATAAATGTCAAAAACAGATCCTAAACAAAAGTGACTCTGACCATACAACAAAACAAATATTTTTTTCCTTATGTTTACTGCTTTTGCTCTAGAAAAGCAGAAGCATGTATTTTTAAAAAATAGCCTCTTATATTTTACTTATACATCATGATTACAGGCATAGTAAGCAGTGAGGAACTTGATTTGCCATGTATCTCTAAAAGCAACTATTTTGCATAAAATATACTAATAATTATTTTTAAAATAAAAAATAAAATGATTGTTTTGTAAAATATGTTATTGATTAAAATTTAAGTGGCAGATAAGTGAATGAAGAAGCACTACCTGCCCTTGGGTCTTTTTTTTTTTTTTTTGATAAATAAAAGTAAAGAGGGACCAGCAGTTAGCGTAATGGCTATGTCACTGGATTCCCATTTGGTCAACTGCAGTTCGAGCTCCAGATCTGGTGGCTTAAATTCACACCAGGCACATGTGCATGTGTGCCCAAGATCCTGAGAAGAGAATGGAGGAGAAGGGATTGCGGCATGGCCATCCCTCCTGGGGGGGGTGATTTCTTGCTTTCTGTCTCTCTATCTCTCTCTGTCTTTCTGGCAAGTGTGTGCGCCCTATAGCAAAAAACCTCTACAAAAAATAATAATAAAGAAAGAAAAAAAGATAAATAAAAAAGTCTATAAATAAATAAATAAATAAATAGGGTTTGATAAAATAATTCTTTAAAAAAGATTTGTTTAATTCCATTTATTATTATTATTTTTTAATTTTACCAGAGAGAGAGAGAGAGAGAAAGACAAAGTGAGAAAGCAAGCCACCAGGACTAGAACTGTGGTTGGCCGTGTGGGAATCCAGTGGCTCTAACAACCATGCCCACGTGCCTGCCGGCACCCCTCAGGTCTCTTTGTAAAAATGCTTTTGCTGTAGGGCGTATGCACTTAGCAGAGAGAGATAGTGATACAGAAAGTGAGAAATCACCCCTCCAGGGGGGATGGCCACACCACAATATGTTTTCCTCCATTCTCCTTCTAAGATTTTGGGCATGCGTGTACATGCACCTGGTGTGATTTTCAAGCCACCAGATCCGGAACTCAAATCATGATCAGTTATGTGGGAGTCTAGTGCCCCAACCACTATGCCACCTGCGGCTCTGGGTCTTGTTTAGATATATATATGAAAAAAAAAAAAAAAGTGAAAAAGAAGATATGAAACTTGTTTCTAGATCTTTCCTTAGATGATCAATTCCATCTTGACTAATGAAAAATTTTAATATTGACTAAATAAGTGGCCTTTTCTTACGAAGGTCTATGAAAGGGAGTGATGCAGAAATGCAATTTTTCTTTATTCATTCCTTTAATTAAACACTGAAAATAAAGAACTCTGGAGTGTTAAAACTGGAGAGGACCATAGAAAACATCTGTGCATCATCAACATATTTTAGATAAAGAAAGAAAAGCTTGCATAAAACCTTTACGCTGGTGACAAATAAATTATGAAAATAAATTATGGTTGTTTAACCCTTTTATAGATGGGCATCTGTTTATATTCTGCAGTCCAGAAAGGTCTAAGTTCTACATATTTATCAGTCACTAAATTTGTATTTAAAACACACAGTATAATTTAATTTACACAAGTTAATTTGAATTATATTGTTGACATCAACAAAAGATTACATCAACTTTTTTTTTTTTTTCTCTGTCAACAGTGGGAAAAGGCCAAAATTAACCGATAGTATTTTCAGGCCACTGCTGCTTTTTTTTTTTTTTCCTTTTAAGGAATTGTATATGACAAAAGCTTACTGACTAGTGAATGTGTTATTCCTAAAGCAATTAACTTCTTGCAGTTATGTAGCTTTAAGTAAATAATAGAAGGATCATTAGAGGGAGTATTGTTTTTAGGAAGGAACTGGCTCTTTAAACAAAGCCTTATGCTTCCAGATTAGAATTAACAGAATAGATGATCTGTGCAGTATTAAGAGAAGCAAGAAGGGTGAGTTCAAATACAGTATTTTCATAAAAGCCAAGTTACTTTCAAGAATGTACGAGTTCTCCTTTGCTTCAAGATGCTTTCTTTGAAGAGCACAGAATCAAGGTTGATTTTGTCGTCGTTCCTATTGTCTCAGTACTCCTGATGGTGTATCTGTGAGCTCAGCGAGATATAAAATAACCACACTTTATGTTTTCCTTCAGTTTCGTTTTTCTCATAAACTTAAACAGAAAAGCTTCTCACAGCCTCTAAGAGTGTTACAGCTGGTGGAATCCACTGCAGTCATTATGTGTCTAGCACATCTTTTAATGTCCAGGAATTTGTCATGTATATTTTCTAATCAATGTCCTGGCTCTATAAATACAAATAAGAATTTATGCAGTGTATCACCAAGAAAATGTCAACAATTTCACAGGGTGGGCCTAAATCCTCTTCTGTTTTGTCCCTTTATACTTTTTTCCACTTCATGCTTATGTTTATTCACGTCTTTCCTAAATTAGTCTAGCAAATATTTTCTATTTTAAAAAATGTTCTTATTTTTAATTAATGATATATGCATGAGAAAGAAAGGGGGGAGGGAGAGACGGGGAGGGGAATGAGAGAGAGAGGGAGAGACAAGCACCCTCCACAGGCTAAGGTCACGTCAACATCCCCTCCTTCCAGTTGTCCAGTCCATTGGATCCCAGGCAATTGCATCCACAACCAGCATGTTTCAGACTGACTGGACTGGGGATCTGAACCACAATTGATGTAGAATTTGGCTGCTCTCTCTCTCTCTCTCTTTTTTCTTTTTTTACATTTTTGCCATAGGGCATGTGAGTTTGCCAGAGACAGACAGATAGAGACAGAGAGAGAGGGAAAGGGAGAAATACATTCTTCCCCACCAGGGGGATGGCCACACTACAATTCCCTCTCCTCCATTTTCCTCTCAGGATTTTGGGTATGCATACATATTGTTCCCAGTGTGTTTTCCAAGCTGCTGGGTTGTGGACCCAAACCATGGAGTCAGTCATGTAGGATCTAGTGTTGTAACCACCACACTACCTGCTGGCCCAGTAATTTGGATTCTCTTGAAGCAATACTTCACGAATGTGCCATGAAACCTGCTGCAAATCTTTTCTTGTTTCTGTTTCTTACCTGAAAAAAAGACTCATCTTATTTTTCTCTAGTTTTCACTGCCAACTTTTTTTGTAAAGACTTATTTATTTATTTATTGAGAGAGATTTTTGTTATAAGGCACATGTGTTTGTCAGAGAGACAGAGAGACAGAAATTGAGAAATCACACTCCAGAGGGAATAGCCACACCGCAATCCCTTCTCCTCTCAGGGTTTTGAGCGTGCACACACACCCTCAGTCACCACGTTCAGGACTCGAAGTGCAATTGACTACTTGGGAGTCCAGCAATATAACCATTACACCATCTGCCGGTCCCAACGATTTATTTTATTTTATTTATTATTGTTTAATTTGTTCTAGGGCAACTGTGCTCACCAGAGAGAGACAGAGAGAGAGAAAGTGAGAAAGCAAACTGTCAGATCCAGAACTCTAACTGTGGTCAGCCTTGTGGGAGTGCGGCGCCTCAACTACCCCCATCTGCTGGCTCCACCAACTTATTTTATTTAAAATAAATAAATAAATAAGGAAGAAAAGAAGAAAGGAAAAGGAAGAGCACATCCCTGCTTTTCTATTTTTGACTCATCCTTTTAAATAACCATACTAATTAAATGGCTCTGCTGGAACTGAACAAGTTCTAGTCCATAGTCTTCAGCTTTTTCTATCTTTTCTGCGACATTTGGGGATGACAATCACCCAGCTTCTCTTTCTGGTTAGTAGTATCTGTCTCTCATTTATCTTGACTGATAACTAAACTTGTTGACTCTTTTCTCTTTGGTATATTTCTGAGCTTTTGTTGAATCCTTTCTCTATGCTAACATAGCCATCCCCTTGTCAGCTTTCTCATTTTGCATTTAATGTAGATTTCTCTCCATCCCTGGTTCTTGGTTGTTTTTTGTTTGTTTGTTTGTTTTCTTGTTCTTCTTAATTAACAGAGTATGTACATTTACCAGAGAAGGGGAAAGAGAGAAAACACCTCTCCCCCCTTTTACGGTCATGCTGAAATCCTGTTTCCTCCATTTCTCCATCCCATCAGAACTTTGGATATGTACACACACACGCCTGGCATGTTTTCAAGCCACCAGAATGGAGATCAAATCATGGTCAGCCCTATGGACTCCAGCTCCCAATGCACAGCACTGAACCACTGTGCTGTGGGCCTGGCCCAGCTCTTCTTTTCATTCTCAACATGTTGTTTTTAAATTCCTAATTCCTCTTCCATGCCTTCAAAGAGCATCTCCACAAGAATTCTTTCTTTATTTTTATGGAGAGCCTTGACAGATTGACACATTTCTTTTCTTAGACAGTTTATCTTATACATTGACACTCTCCCATTCATAACTAAATCTCTAATTCTACTTAAGAGTATAGCTCCAGGGATTAAGACCCTGGGAGCAAAGAAGACCTGGGGACATCTCTGGTTTTGTCCCAGGCCAGTTGTGGGATCTTGAACACGTTTCTTATTGTGGAATAAAGGAGAAGTGTCTTATCTTTCCTATAGCTTATCTTCCTCATCATTGTCACTTCCTTACCTCAGGCTTCCTGTAGGAGGAGGAGAGGTAGAAAGTGAATAGAGAAGTTTACCTGTTAGTGGTAACATGTGTAGTATTCTCAATTGGTCTGGTCTGAGGTGTATTTCATGTTGAGTAAATTCTCTTGTTTTTTTTTTTTTTTTTTTTTTTTTTTTGCAGAGGTTATTTTTGTTTTGGTTTGGTTTTTTGTTTGTTTGTTTGTTTTCCTTTTTGGAGAGGTTTTTGCTATTGGGCGCGTGCACTCGCCAGACAGAGACAGAGAGACAGAAAGTGAGAAATCACCCCTCGGGGGGATGGCCACGCTGCAATCCCTTCTCCTCCATTCTCCTCTTGGGATCTCGGGCACACACACACATGCACCCAGCATGTTTTAAGCCACCTGGGCCGGAATGTGAACCACGGTCGACTACATGGGAGTCCAGCGACATAGCCATTATGCTAACTGCTGGTCCCTGAGTAAATTCTCTTTACAAGCCAAGTGATGTATAGCGATTTAATATTAAAAAAAAATATTAAGAATTTCAAAAAGGGTTATTGAACGAAACAGGCAATATATCATTAATCAATCTTAGTTCTTTGTATAAATAAATGACCTTTGAAAAATAACAACAACAAAAAGGAAGTGCAAAGGAATCCAGGCAAACTGAATAGAATGTTTCAAGCACCAAAGATGACTTTTAGGTGAGGGCTTTAAAAAACAATTGTATCTGACACAAAGGATTTGGCAACCTTTGGAAGAAGAGTTCTTGTTTTATCTGTATTGGGTAAAATTGTGCGTGCCATCTGCATGGAATTTTTGTTTTGGCTGATAGCCCAACCACATATGTTATTTTGCTCTCTTAATGTAATAATTTGAGTTCTAAAACAAAAGAACAAATTAGATTCACTCATATGTGTGTCTGTACCCATACTCAAACCATTATTTCATGCAGAAAGCAGGGTGATAGTTCAGATTTATAGATATATTCATGCCTGATTTATAATATGGAATATTTGTGTATTTTAATCTAACTTGCTTATAGTTCTTATTTTTATAAAACTGGAAGCTTTTTTGATTTACTAATTTAGAAAAGGTAAATGAATAGATTTATTATATCAACTATGCTATACCCGCCAACATTTTCTTGGGAAATGTTCTTAAACTATAATTGAATGAGAACAAAAAACAGTCACATTCACTCTATAGAGAAATGAATTATTTATGAAGTGAAAAAAGTCACCAAGGTACATAAAATGCTGATAGGACTTACTCTATATTCCTGCACTTTTCTCTGTAAACCATTGATATTTATAGAGAAGAGACATGCACATGAAATTTATTTGTGTAAATATATATATAGCTTTTGCCCACTAGAACTTTTGTATCGGTGATCATAGAACTTATTTTTTGATGGAACCATCAGTTGTCGTAATGGCTGTGTTGCTGGACTCCCATGTAGTCAACTATGGTTCGAGTCCTGGACCCGGTGGCTTAAACTCATGCCAAGGATGCATGCATACATGCCCAAGATCTCAAGAGGAGAATGGAGGAGAAGGGACTGTGGTGTGGCCATTCCCCTCTGGAGGATGATTTATCGCTTTTTATCTCTCTGTCTCTCTCTGTCATTCTGGGAAACTCAAGCATCCTATAGCAAAAACCTCTCCCCCGCAAAGAAAAATAAATTTATACAAGAAAGACTTTACAAGACATGAATAGGACATGTCTACTAAGAGAAAAGTTCTGAACCTTCTATTAAAATGTTGGCAAATTACTTTTCTCTTTTTTGTTTAAAACAGAATTTAAATATGTAATGTGAGTATTATTTTAGAATAATATCTTTCTTTAAAATATTAATGAATCAACTTCTTATACTATTCCCTCAGATGAATCTCAAGCCCTGTTTTATCTTGTATGTCTTATTTTGTCTTTTTGTTTGTTCGTCTGTTTTTTTTTTTTTTCCATAGGACACATGTACTTACTGGAGAGAGACAGAGAGACAGTGAGAGGGAAGGTGAGAAGTCACCCCTGGGGACTTTGTTCTCTGTTTCCTCCCAGGATTTTGGGTACACACACACACACAACTAGTGTGATTTTCAAGCCTTGGGGTCCGGGATTTAAGTGGTCCATGTGGGAGTCCAGTGTCTTAGCCACTACGTCACCTGCTGGCCCCTATTTTGTCATATTTTATTAATAAATGTTCAGGAACCGGTAGCCTAGCCACAGGGGTGTGTGCTACTAATGTGCTGTGCTCCACAGACTGGCAGCACACAGGGGACCTAGTTTGATCCTGTATCCAACCCCAAAGCTGGGTGCAGTGGTATATACATGTATTCAGCTACTTGGAGAGGCTGAGGTGGGATGATCACAAGCTTGAAACAACAAGCTTGGGCCACATAATCGAACTGTGTAAAAAAGAGCCAAGTATGATGGTGCATCCCTATTGTCCCAACTGGGAGATGAGGCAGGAAAATTAAGACATGATGAAACTCTGTCTTAAAGAGGTAAAGTTCAGGAATGAGGACTGTGGAAAAACATAAAATATGTCTTCCTTAAATGAATTCAGATTCCATCGGAAAGAAAGAAATAGAAACTTCATTACAGAAGTTGAAGCAGATGCTAACAGAGTTTTATAAACGACTATTGCCCTGATTATCTTTGTCAAACCTTCTTTTTAAACTGTGACTGTCTAAAAGAGTTTTGAGTCTTCAAGTAGCATGATAGTTAAGGTGCTGGATCCTACATAGCTGACTCCGTGGTTGGAGTCCTGGACCTGGTAGTTTGAAAAACATGCTGGGCGGTGTGCTTGTGTGCCCAAAATCCTAAAAGGAGAATGGAGGAAGGATTGAGGGAGGCATGGTCATGAATCCTGGGAGGTGAGTTCTCACTTTACATTTCTCTCTCTTTCTGATGAGTGAATGGACCCTCTGACAAAAATGTAAAAAAAAGAAAAAGAAAAAAAGGATTGGCATTTTAGGGACCAGCTGGTAGTGTGATGGTTAAGACAGCTGGATCCCACATGGGTGCAGTTCAAGTCCTGGACCCGTGACTTGGAAAACATGCTTAGCGCATATGCATATGTGCCCAAAATCCTAAAGGGAAGAGGAGATAGAGAAGAGATTGAAGTATGTTCATCCTCCAAGGGGATGCTTCTTCACTTTCCCTCTCTTCCTGTCTCTCTCCTGCGAGTACACACACCCTCTGGCAAATTAAAAAAAAAAAAAAAAATGGTGTTTTTACTTTACGTCTTGCCAAATAAAAACAGCTGAGTGAACGCATTGAAATGTAGTTAACACACATTAACTGAGCGATAAAAGTTTATTATATCTGGAGCACTGCAAAGTATGGAGGTCCTCTCGTCCTGTATATAGACAGGAACATAGTATCTTACAGAGCTTAACACAGCTTCATGCAAAATATATGCTGTCAGAGTTATTTATGTTGCCTGTATTAGAAATGATAGATGTTTATTAAGCACTTCCTAAGATCCACTAATTCAAACATTTTATAGTAACATCATTAATCACACTGTATGAACCAAATTCTATTACTATCCTCAGAAAAAGGTAGACTAATGTACCAAGGTAACAAAGTGCGAAACCAAGACTCGAACCCTCCAATGAGATTCTAGAGTCCCTCCTTGCAACTTTCACTGTGTATTTACTTACCTGTGCATTGAGTGAGCAATTGGTGAGGAGCTGCCTTATTATTATCAATAACTGTGCTGTGTTTAAGGAATTAATAAAACTTAATCCCTCGAGTCAAAAAAATTTAGTCTTAATAGAGGAATGAATAATAAACAAACACACCACAATTTTGTGAGATTCATTTAAAAAGCAATAAACAAAAGACACAAAAGACACTAATCTACTTGGGATATATGGGATCTAAATAGAGTCTCGTATAAACTATCACTTTATTATAATCCGAGCTTCAAAGAAAAGGTGGAAAACTCACCAATAATCATTGACCTAAACAAAAATAGACAGAGAATATAGTTTTAAATATTTATATTTATTTTCATCTTCAGAAATAGCTAATGTGCTAATATTGGATTCCTTTAAGTACAATATAAATGGGTTTTACAGATTACATAAAATTTTGCAAGCTATTTTATCCTGTGGACTAGAGCCACTGAAATAAATGCACTTCTGTGATATGATGTGCAGTAAATAAATACTGACTTGCCATATGTTGGTTTATTCCGAGTCAACTCCCTGTATAAATTTTGGTCAGGGTTCAAAGGATTTATCTTTCTCTCTTTAAAGTGTTAATAGCTAATAGAAACTGCCTACAAGGGAGGAAAAAAGACTAAACCTTAAAGCCTGTTTATTACTACCAGTATTTTATTTCACTATAAACGATGAATTTTAGAGAAATATTATCAAGAAAGCAAAATAGGAAAACATGTCTATTTCAAGCATCGCCAAAAGAGGTAAAAATAAAGTGTGTACTGCCACTATGCATAACACTTTACTTTAGAGAATGTTTGTATTGCTCACGATTTTTCTAGTGATGAATAATTACAAGTAAAATGAATTACCAGCTGTAACTTTCATAGACTGTCGTAAAAGAGCTGGAAGTGACGTAACGCATGACTCCAGCTGCCATGTCCGCACATGCTACCACACGCAGAAAGGCAGACTTAGTGATGCATTGCAGCCACTAAGCTCTCACAAGGAACAAAAATGACTTACTTTTTTTTTTGATCTGTTAAATTAGACTTTGTGTTTGAATTAAACTTTTCAATGTTTTTGATGCTAAGTATTTAAAAAATTATTTATTTGTTTTACAATTATTTATTTAATTTTATTTATCATTATTACTTTTTCATTTGACCAGAGAGAGACAGAGGGATAGGGAAAGTGAGAAAGCAAGCCACCAGGTCCAGGACCCGAATACTGGTCAGCCATGTGGAAGTCCAGCACCTTAACCAGCATACCACCTGCTGCCCCTGGTGCTAAGCATTTTTAGTAAATGGTAACCTATTGAGTTAACCAAAGTTTTGACATTTTATGTCAGGTATTAATATAGACAACATTTTAAATGCATTTCGCTCTTAATTAATAGAACAGCATGCAAAGCACGCTGAACAGCCTATGGGCTTCACACACCAAGGAGTGCTGAAGATACATTGTATGTGTGTGTATGTATTAGGAAGTAGAGTTGGTTAATCACATATTTACATTTTCAGTAGAACCTAAGCTCAAGAATGAGGGCCTACAGCGTAGGCTGTGGGTTTACCTCCTGTCTTAAGTTAGCTCAGAAGGCTATAACAAAATATATAGACTAGGCGGCTTAAGCAACAGAAATGTATTTCCTCACAGTTCTGAGATCAGGGTGTCTACATGATTGGCTTCTTGTGTTAGCCAAGGCTCTCTAAGAGGCAGGGCCAGTAGGCTATGTGTAGATGTGTAAGAGGAGATTTACTGGAGGAATCAGCCCATGTGGTTTTATGGCAGCTGAGAGGTCCCTCAGCAGTTGGACTGGCTGTCAGCTAGAGATACTGGGATGCTGTTGGGTGACTCGGTCCAAGGCTGAAGGCCTAAGAGGCAGGGAAGCTGGTACAACTCGCAGTCTGGAGTTGAAAGCTTGAGAATCTAGGGCAGTAGGAACAGAGGGGGTTTGCTGATGTGAATCTTGGAATCTGAAGGCAGGTGAGCCTTGAGGACGATGTGCAAGGCAACAAAAATCTATCCGAAAATTCCTTTGAAGAGACTCTCCAGCCCTTTGTTGGGTGGATTGTGCCTGCCCATACTGAAGGTCTTCCCTACATGGTCTACTCAGACTCACAAATTACTCTCTTCTAGAAACCTCTCATAAACACACCCAGAATAATGTATCACTAGGTTTCTAGATATTCCTTGGTCTAGTTAAGTTAACACCCAAAACTAACCATCACTACTCTGGTTAGTGATGGTTGGAAAGTTTGAGATTTTCTTCCTGACTTGAAGAGGGCCATCTTTTCTCTGTGTTTTCACATTACTTTCTAATAAGGCCACCAGTTCTGTGAGATTAGAGCCCACTCTTATGACTTTATGTCATCTTAATTACCTCCTCAAAGCCCTGTCTTCAAATAGAGTCACATTGGTGGTTAGAGCTTCAACCTGTCAGTTTTGGAGAGAACACAAAATTTAGTTCAGAGTAACCTCCTTGTTTCTAATTACCATCCTTGTCAGTTTTCACCAACCAAAGCCCATACTCATTTTGGTTAAGATTATTAAATATTCTTCTACTACGTAAGCTAATTGATCTCAAAAGATAAAGCTTTGTAGAATGGACAAGCAAAAGTGTATCTCACTTTCAGACATAGGAAAGGACAATTTTCTTTAGGTTCCCTCTACTTCATTATTTTGTTTGTTTGTTTGTTTATTTATTTTCAGAGAGATTTACTATAGGGTGCATATGCTCACCAGAGAGACAGAAAGTGAGAAATGGCCATGCCGCCCCCAGGGGGGATGGCCATGCTGCAGTCCCTTCTCCTCCATTCTCCTCTTAGGATTTTGGACATGCATGCACTCACACCTGGCATGAGGTGTTTTTTTATTATTATTTATTTATAATTATTTCATTTAACTTTATTTATTTATTTATTTAAATTTGACCAGAGAGGGACAGAGTGAGAGAGAGAGGGAAAGTGAGAAAGCAAACTGCCAGGTCCAGGACTCAAACCATGGTCAGCCACATGGGAGTCCAGTGCTCTTAACCACCACCTTCCATACCCCTGGCATGAGTTTTAAGCCGCTGGGTCTGAGACTTGAACCATGGTTGGTTACATGGGAGTCCAGCGACAAAACCATTATGCCATCTGCTGGTCCTTGTCTCCTTCAGTCTTACCATTGCCTCCTTAAAGCACATTAGTCCGTGGCTCTACCTTGAAAGTATCTGCACTCCTGGAGAAGAAATATTCTTTTACAGATCTGGACAGATCACTTCCTGTGTCTTGTAGATTCAGACTCCTCAGGCTTTAGTACTTGCTGAGGAAAGCTCTCCATTCCTCAGAATGAGGCTGCTTTGAAGGGAGCTGACAATGGCTCTAAGCCCTCCAAATGGAAGTGATGGATAATGCTCAGATTCCACTTCAGTTGCCTGATTAGTTAGACCTACGGCCTTGCCTGTTACCTAAAAAGGAAACTCATCTCACTTGGACAAAACTCATGTGAAAAAGCAAATTCTTTGGGCCAGCCAATGGCATGGTGGTTAAGGCAGCTAGATCCCACATGGCCGACTGCATGGTTTGAGTCAATCCAGTGACTTGACAAACACGCTGAGTGCATGTGTATGCATGCTCAAAATCCCAAAAGGAGAACGGAGGAGAAGGTATTGCAGTGTGGCCATCTCCCCAGAGGTGCCCTCTCAATTTCCCTCTCTCTCTCACTATCTCACTCTTACTGGCGAGTGCATGCGCCCCATAGAAAATTAAAAAAAAAAACAACAAAAAAAAAGTGAATTCTTGGGCTGTCCCCATAGCATAATTGGTAAGCAGCAAGCATTGTGCACCAGATCTTACCACAGTCTGAGTCCTAGCCTCAGCGAGTTAAAAAACGCACTGTGTGTGTGTGTGTGTGTGCGTGCGTGCGTGCGCTCATGCCTGTGTGCCCAAAGTTCCTGATGAAATGAAGAGTACTGGAGAGTACGTTCAGACCTAGTTACATGAAGAACCTGAAAAATAAGGAGACTTTGGCGATCACAGATCACATTACTCCACAATTCTAGGAAGAAAGCAATTTCCCTGGAAACATTCCTCATTCCCATCTTCCGTCCCAGGTGTTATAACAGGATTACGTTAACTTTTGAAATAGGTTGGTGAGGTCCACTTCAATTAACATATGACTAAGATGGCTAGAAATGTCAGAGAATTTATCCAAGCTCACAGAGCAAAACAAACAAACAAGGAAAACAAAACAAACAAAACAAAACAAACAAAAAACCTGTGAAAGGAGGCAGTAATATGCTTGCTCAAGAGAACGAAATTGCATGTGGAAAACACAGTTCAAATCTCTGGTCTGTTTAGTCTAAAACACTCCAGGTACAAATGCCCCAGATCCAACAAGCTGGGGGACTGGGACCCTGGGAAGAATGTTCTTTCTTTTCCCCCTCTCGCTGTTTTTCTTCCTCACTCTCACATGCGTGTGTATACATTCTCTATAATGCACAGAGAGAAAAGTAAGAAAAATAGTAGAAGAGGATAAATCTAGACATCTCATTTGTTTGCCACGTAATGTGAACACCCACTCACAGACAGCTCCCTACAACCAGTGAGGGTCCTGGGGAGCACAAGCTTGAGGAATGGACTGTGCTGGTCACTGAGACAGAGTGACCTTCCCCCAGCTGCAGACTGTGCAGGTCTGTAATAACTTTAGGAAAAGTGCACCGTCAGGGCAACTGTGAGGACTTAGTTTCTTTACCGGCTCAGTTTTAGCTTCCAAGGCAGAATCAGTTCTGCTGATCTGCCTAACTCGTGCTTCTATTTAGAGAGACTTGAGTTGAGCTGAGGAGCATAGCGGAATGTGTGAGAGCGATGGTTAGAGAGTGTCCCTTTGTCTCCCTTTCAGAGCACACTGTTCTGCCAAGATCAGGTCTCTGTAGTTAGGGATCAGACAAGGAGATAGGACAGCAAATTCTTACTATTATTTCAGGTAACATAGATGGTTTGAGGAATTTAACTAGTTAAAATTGGAATAAATCATAGGCACATGCATTTAGAGACTAGAGGGGAAAATTGCATTATGTATTTCCATTTCTGACTTTGAATCTTTTCTATCCAAATTTTATTCTATCACGAAGTTAATGCTGTACTCGAATCCAATCTTCTATTGCCACCAAAGTCAGTTTCTTTAATACAACTTCTGAATTCTATTACCTGTACTACATATATGTTTGAAACAATTGTTTTAAAACTATCCTAGATAGCATTTTATTTATTTTCTTAGTTCATTTATTTATTTCTTCCATGAGTAAGAGACACACATATAGAGTGACAGAGACAGGCAAAGAAACAGCACCTTCAACTGGGTCTTGATGCCATGATTTATCCTCAACCTCAGCCAATCCCCATTCCATGGCCATTTATGCACCAAAGCATGAGTACTCAGGTCTTCAAATGTGAACCTGGAAATGTCCCATGTGAGTCAGCCTTGCAGAGCGTCTCCTTTTATTGCTGTACCATTTCTGGTCCCTAAGCATTTTAAGTATAACTCTGAAGTTTTCATTATTTTTAAAGACTCAATGAATAAACTCATTTAATCAACAGGTGCCTAGACTTCCTATGCAATATCTTTGTAACAGTTGATTGTCATAAGTTTTGGGGAATAAATATAAACTCAGAATTTTAGTAATTTAAAAGAAATAATGTTTCTGGACCAGCAGTTGGCATAATGGCTATGTCGCTGGATTCACATGTAGTTGACCACGGTTCGAGTCCTGGACCCTGTGGCTTAAACTCACACCAGGTGTGTGTGCGTGCATGCCCAAGATCCCAAGAGGAGAATGGAGGAGAAGGGTTTGTGATGTGGCCATTTCCCCTGGAGGGTGATTTCTCGCTTTCAATCTCTCTGTCTCTCTCTGTCTTTCTGGCACACTCACACGCCCTATAGCAAAAACCTCTCTCAAAAAGGAAAAAACCCCTCAAAAAAAAAAAAAAAAAAAAAAAGAAAGAAATGTTTCTGTGATCAGCAGCAAAGCAGATTAATGTGTAAGCCATAACTAAGAGACAGAATTTAGGTCCCGCACTGGAAAGAGTACACTTGTGCTATCTCTTTATGATGCTGGGTGTAGCAATTAAGGAAGAAGTGTCTCGAAGAGGAAATTTGGTGCAGTATTTGCAGTGATACTTGGTATTCAGTTTTTTAGATTAAAAGACTAATATCTGTAGGGTAATCAGAGTTTATCTGGATCTCACATCCTAAGTTATCTCAACAAAATTCAATGACTAATGCACACATCAAAATACCAATACACGGGGTAGTGCCCATCATGGTTTGAACATGCCAGGTGCATGTGCATGCATGCCTAAAATCCCTAGAGGAGAATAAAGGAGAAGGGATTGTAGTGTGGCCATCCCCCCTGGGAGGGGGGGGCGATTTATCACTTCCTTTCTGTCTTTCTCAGTCTCTCTCTAACAAGTACATACACCATATGGCAAAAAAATCTTTAAAAAAAAAAAAAAAGCCAATACAATTTGTACCTTAATTCTTAGCCAAGGTTTAAATGCTTATATGCAATGTTCGTGTTATCTCCTCTTGGTATTGAAGCATCTGGAAGACAAACAAGAAATCCAAGCATAGCTTGATTGGTAGCAGTGAGAAAAGAAAGAGAGCTAAACAGCTCTGCACAAGAAATAAATAGAAACCGGAACCAGCAGTTAGCGAAATGGCTATGTCGCTGGACTCCCACATAGTTGACCGCAGTTCGCGTCCCAGACCAGGTGGCTTAAAACTCACGCCAGGCACGTGTGCGTGCATGCCCAAGATCCCAAGAGGAGAATGGAGGAGAAGGGATTGCAGTGTGGCCATCCCCCCTGGGGGGTGATTTCTTGCTTTCTGTCTCTCTGTCTCTCTCTGTCTGTCTGGCGAGTGCACGCGCCCTACAGTGAAAAAAACCTCTCCAAAAAGAAAGAAAGAAAGAAAGAAAGAAATAAAAACTTACTGGATATGAGAATAGGTTAAAGGGTTCAAAGGAGTTCAAGTTATCATAACATATGGTACTAATTGTATAAATTCTGCTATAATATTGATTAAATAGAATTTACTATACTATCCTAAGTATTTCTAATTTCATTTTGTCTTTATATTAAAAAAAGTGTTCTGGTCTAAGTAAGTGATGAATGCAACCACCATCTACATTGTGAAATCTGCATTATTATTATTTTAAGGCTTATACCATAGGGCATATGTACTCACCGGAGAGAAACGGTGAGACACAGTGAGACAGAAAGTGAGAAATCACCACTTGGGGGGATGGCCATGCCACAGTCCCTTCTCTGCCATTCTTCTCCTGGGATTTTTAGCATGCATGCACATGTGCCCGGAGTGATTTTCAAGCCATCAGGCCCAGGACTCGAACTGCGGTTGAATATGTGGGAGTCCAGTGCCTTAACCACTATTCCACCTGCTGGGCCCACATCATGGCATCTATATTATAAGAGCTTCCATTTTTCTGTTGCCCATGTTGATTGAATACTTTGCCTCACTTATTTTAATAATGAAATCAAATTACTTAAACCTGGAATTAAACTGAGGACATATTTTTTTCTAAGTTTTAGAAAATGTAAGATAATCCTGTTCCTTAATTAAGAGACCACATTACATCCTAAGAATCTCTGTATGCTTCTGATTTTATTTTTAATATTGCCTTACAATTTCCCCTTCTTTTCTATCTTGAGTTGAATTAATCATGAATATTTCTAAAACTCATTTATTATTTATCATTGATATTTTGGTTTTGTTCTTTAGTTTTAGAGATGCATCTAATTTAAAACTAAGCATGTGCGTTATCCATGCCCCAAACTGGCTTTGCCGAAATACCCTATTTTATCTCCAGACTTGCAGGATGCTGCTCTGAGTATACTGTTTGCTCCATGGCTTATAAAAGGCTTTTGACTCAGGAAAGGCAGCTGGTGACATGAATGCAATGTAAACCACTATCATGGCTGTAAAAAAAAAAGACAGATTAAGTTCATAACTGTGACCATAACCTTGGTCTAATAAAATAAAACAAAACAAGGCCTATTATAGTCTGTTTATTGCCATCTGTTACTAAATCTTTTGGATGATTCTGGAACAGCTTCACAGCCTTCACACAGAGCTGGCTGTCTATGAAATGCAAAACTCAGAGGAATTAGAAACACGTTAAATGAACTCGCATCACAAATACAAATCCTCTCTGTTCAGACATACTATACTTTCAATTTGCACTCTCCAAATTTGCCCTGAATTTTATCAGCCCTGGTAAGAAGCCAGCAAGAGTTCATGGAAGATCACGTGCTATACTCTTCACGTATAGGGCCTGTGACTGTAGGTAATTTAAATGTACCCATCTTCATCACTCGTCTTTGAAGAAGTCAACCCCTCTAGTTTATGGAGGACAAAATGAAAACACAGGTACCGTGCCATGGATTATAACACTAAACTAGAATGGATCAAAATGATGTATCTTCCTGGTCCTGCAAAAAATGGATCACCATTAGGACAAGAATATATGCAATGATGTCCCCTGGCAAGGGAGCCAGATGACACTGCCTGGCGAGCGAGACAAGACTGCTGGATGCCAGTCATCTGCAGAGTAGTAGGAATGGGCTGAAGGAAAAAGGTTATTTTCTACCCTCAACGAATCCAGTATTTTACCTCTCATTCTGTGCTCCTTACAGTGGACTTTGTCCATTCTTCTAACACTGTAAAATGCATAAGTAAAGTGACGGTACGTTTGACATATAAGCATTAAAGGAGAAGGACACTGTTAATAATTGTCATAGTGCAACAGGCTTGTGCCAGCAGTCGATGCTATAACCGTGGATGGCATTTGCCGGGCGTGGCAAACAATGGATGACATTTTATTTATATCATTTTACATTCAGTCTTTCTCACTTTTTGGATAATATTTATCCACTTAACCTCCTAGCCAGCACCTGCTTATCCTTCTCCTCTAAAAAGAAACTATGCTAAAAATGAAGAATTTATCAATTTTTGTCCTATATCATATTGCCCATTAAATACCTAGGAACTGAAAAATTATTTTTAAATGGCCATTGTACTTTTATTTACATTTTTGATGAACATGTTTATGCATCTATGTGTACATAATTTTTCTGTCTCACGTAGATGGCACTGCTTAAGAAATTATATGTTTG
This sequence comes from Tupaia belangeri chinensis, assembly GCF_000334495.1. Classification (NCBI taxonomy): domain Eukaryota; kingdom Metazoa; phylum Chordata; class Mammalia; order Scandentia; family Tupaiidae; genus Tupaia; species Tupaia belangeri. The sequence continues at coordinate 6,583,675 of NW_006159859.1, forward strand.
TCTTTTGCTAAATGACCTTTTACACTCAGCAGTAATCTTATCAAAAATATAATCTCAAACTAAATACTGTATTTGTACTTAGGAGTCTAGCTGGGATGATTCAGAAAGAAATATAAAACGCATGTTTTTTTGGGTTGACAGGTGGTATGGTGGTTAAGACACGGGACTTCCACATGGCTGACCATAGTTTGAATCCCAGACTCGTGGCTTGCTTTCTTATTCTCTGTCTCTCTCTGACTCTGATCATATGGAAGAATAATAGTATTAAATAAAATTAAATAAATAATTATTTTAAAAAATATTTTAGGACCAGCAGATAGCGTAATGGCTATGTTGGTGGACTCCCAAGTAGTCGACTGCGGTTCGCATCCTGGACCCGGTGGCTTAAACTCATGCCCAAGATCCTGAGGGGAGAATGGAAGAGAAGGGATTGCGGCGTGGCCATCCACCTGGGGGGTTATTTCTCACTTTTTATCTCTCTGTCTCTCTCTGTCTGGCGAGCGCACGTGCCCGATAGCAAAAACCTCTCCAAAAAAAAAAATACTTTAAAAATATTTGAACATATGATTTGAAACAGGCTAAGAAAACATCCAATTATTGACTCTAGAACCTCATGAGAAAAGCAGTGTAAAACACAAAGAGAAGGTTCGTTGCTAGAACTAAAAACAAGGACAGAGGAAGAATAGCATAAAACTTAGTTCAATTCTGAGTCATATGTCTTTAAAATTTTACTACTCTTAAACATCTCCTAAGGACACAGTTGATCCTCAAGTCCAAGATAGATCTGAGCTGCAGGTGCAAGTTTGAATGTGGAAGATTTATTGCTAATGCAAAGCAAGCCAGACTATGAAAGAGAGGTATTGTATGTCCCCACTCAATATATACCTAATGTCTGCACTCTGTGGCAGAAACTGAAAGACTGGAAAATATAAAAGCATGGAGAGCTACTGGATGTACTAGCGACAGTGTGAAAGGAGGGTGAGAAATGGGGAAGGGTGAGAGGAAGGGAATCAAGGGGAAAAAGATGGAAGCCAAGCATTTAGGAGGCACAAAAGTGGAAAATCATCTGTTGATGATAAATACATGTTGAATATCTTTGACTCAACTAATACTCAGTATATTCATGCTGGGAGAATTAATTTAGTATATTCTAGTAATATCCACTGATCAAATGTAAAATACAAGAGATCTGAATGACAGCAAGGTTGGTCTAATCCTCTATTCTGTGTTGTCAAACTTAAATCTGGTTGCCAATTTGACCTTTCTTTCTTTCTTCCTTCCTTCCTTTCTTTCTTTCTTTCTTTCTTTGTTTCTTTTTGGAAATTTATTATTTAAATAATCTCAAATTCTCTATTTGTGATTATTTAAATCTCTGCAACAATCTCAATTTATATGTGTAAAATTTCATGATTATTACTATCTTTTAAATTCACCTGATTAGAAGAAATAAAAGATTTTAGTAATCACAGAATGTGACAGAGGAAAGGACTGAAAGATGTCATTTACTCTATGTTCCTCGAGTAATGGGTGATGAAAATAATGTGTAGGACATTTGGTTAATTTGTCCAAGGCCATAAAATTAGTTCATGGTAGAGCTGAAGCTACCTACAGAATTCCAATCCAGTAATCTCCCTAATACTTCCTACGCTTGCCCTAAACATGCCTCATTTTTTCCATCTTCATATATTCATTAGTTTCTCTTAACTTGCAGATAGTTTGTGCCATAGTTTGAAATGGTAGCATTATTAAACATCACTTGATAATATATATATATACCTCGTCTATGGAAATGGCTTCTTACATTTTTACTTATTTAGCTATTTATTTATTAATTAGTTCATTCATTCAAGGATTTCTTTATTCAACAAAGTTATAGAACCTCTGTTATGGACTAGGTGGTCTTCTAGGTACTAGAGAAATGATCATATAAATAGATAAATGGTTCTCAAAGAACATTTATTCTACTCTTTTTATTTCTCTTTTTTGTGGCATAAAAATTTTCTTTCAGAAGAAAAACTAAAGACTGAAAAGAGCAGTTTAAACCATGAAATAAAAATAGGTAGTTTATGTGCTTTTCAGAATATATTTAAATGCCACAAGAAACCTAGTAGTCATATTATAAGTTTTGTTTTCAGTAGCCTTCTCATGTTATTACAAGTATGAAAATGAAAATAATCATACAGTACTTTAAATCATATGGATCATTTCCCCAGTCTTTTAAACCTATTAGTCCACTGTCAATGTTTACACACACACACTTTTATTTATTTATTTATTTATTTATTTATTTATTTATTACCAGAGGGCACCTGCTTTCACAGAGACAGAGACAGAGAGAACCCCCCCCCCCATGCCACAATCCTTTTTCCTCTATTTCTCCTTCCTGTCAGGATTTTGGGTATGATGGCATATGTATCTGACATGATTTTCAAATTGCAGGGGCTGGGATTTCATTGTGATCATGTTGGAGTTAGCGCCCTTAACCACTGTGCTACAGAGCCAGCTCAACTTATTTTTGTTTAAGAGGATTTTTGCTTTAGAGCATGTGTGCTCACCAGAGAGAGAGAGAGGCAGAGATAGTGAGAGGGAAAGTGAGAAATCATCCCCCAGGGGCGATGGCCACACCACAATCCTTTTTCTTCAGTTCTCCTTCTAGGATCTTGGGCACACACGCACATATGCCTGTCATGAGTTTCAAGCCATTGGGTCCGGGACTTGAACTACAGTTGAACATGTGGGAGTCTAGTAATGTAACTGCTACGTGATCTGCTGGCCCCAACCCAATTTTTGCACATGGAAAACACACATTACACATTCTTCTATTCTCATTTGTGATTGCAACAATGCAAGCACATTGTAAACTGTTTCACTGTAAATTTCTTCTATATCCTGCAAAAAGTTTCTACATATAATACATCATGAAGGAAAGTTCTCATACTTCATATGCTTCATTTATTCAAACTATTCCACTCTATTAGACATTATTAGGTTTTATAAATATTGTTTGATATGTCAGAAAAAATGATATTGATACAAAATAATAATGATATTTTGATTTATACTTTTTATTTTACAAAGGGACAATATTAAATGTATATTAAATAATTATTTATTTTTATTATTATTGTTATTTAATTTGCTATAGGGCACATGCACTCACTAAGGAGAGACAGATGGAGAGGGAGGGAAAGATTCTCAATTTCCCTCTCACTGTCTCTCCAGTGAGTACACATATCCTATAGGAAACTATGGGGAACAAAAGTGAAATTCCCTTCCAGATCCAGTCTTTTCCAAGCTAGTCTAAGAAAGCAAAAACCCTCATTGTTAACCTGATAACAAAGTTGGAGACAATTTTTTTTTTTTTTGAGAAGTTTTTGTTATAGGGCATGTGCGCTTGCCAGAAAGACAGAGAAAGACAGAGAGACAGAAAGCAAGAAATCACACCCCAGGAGGGGCGGGGGGAATGGCCACGCTGCAATCCCTTCTCCTCCATTCTCCTCTCAGGATCTTGGGCACGCACACCCACACACCCACCATGAGTTTAAGCCACCGGGTCTGGGACTGTAACTACAGTCAACTATATTGGAGTCCAGTGACATAGCCATTACACCAACTTCTGGTCCCTTAAATGTGTTTTTAATATGCTTTTGGACATTTTTTATCTCTGGAGAGAGTGATCATTCATCTATTTTTTTTATAAGAATTATGAGTTTTTCAGTTTTCCCATGTGTGATATAAGTTGTTTTTTCCCTTAGCCTGTCATTTTTTTGTACCATATTTTTTATAGAAAATTGAATTTTTAAATTTTTATTTGTTCTTTTAGATTTTGGCCATAGGGCTCATGTGCTCTCCAGAGAAAGACACTGAGTAAGGGAAAGTGAGAAATCACCACGTAAGAGTGATGGCCATGCTGCAATCCCTTCTCCTCTATTCTCCTTTTGGGATTGTGGCATACATGAACATGCACCCAGCATGTTTTTCAAGCCATGGGTCCAGGACTCAAACTTTGCATTTTGCCGTGTGGGATCCAATGCTTTAACACTATACTGCCTACTGACCCCCAAATTTTATTTTTATATGTATGTAATAAACTGTTTTCTTCATGGTTATAAAGGGTTTATTTTGTTTAGAAACTAAACTGTTTTGTCTCCAATGTTTTAAATACTTGCTTTCTTACAGACATATTAGATATTATTGACATTTACACATTTGCCATTTAACTATCATCTGGAATACTAGGTCGTTAGAAAAGTCATGATGCATTTTTGCATAGAAAAACATGAAAAGATATGTCATGTATTTTCTGACAACCTGATATTTTGTGTAAGAAATTATATGGGATTGTAACTGTTTCCAATTAAAATACAGTAGCTCATATGTAAAATGTCCTTTTTGCTTTTTAGTTTGGAAAGACCGTAAAGGGATTTTGTACTTTTACAATCTTTCTACTGTGTGGAAATGAATGGAAAGCAGCAAAACCGATGATAAGAAATCTTTCTATGAACATATCTTTTAAAAAGTATTTATTTTATTTAACTCATTATTATCCTTATTTTGAATTTTGCTATAGAGGATGTATGTATGCTCATCAGAGAGAAAGGGGGCAGGGAGAAAGCAAACCACCAGGTCCAGGACTCAAACCATGATCACTTATGTGGGAGTCCAGCACCTCAACCACCATACCACCTACAGCCCCCAAGAACATTCTTAAGAGTTCATGCTGAGAATATAGTAGCTTGGACAATAGTGGTGACAGTGTAGACGGAGAGCAACAGAGATGCTTGTATAAACTGAAAACCTAAAAGGCTATTGACTGATTAATAATGATGAATGTAAAGAGAGCTAATGATGCATAATGCAAGGATAAGGTGTTATATTAATGGTGAAAAGTTACCAATAAGGAAAGCTGAGATTGGTGTGTAGAAAGAGATGAACTCTCAAGGCAGAGATAATAGTAAGTGGAAATCTATAGATGATTCTAAGTACACATGCTACTATCCTAACTTTTTTCTGTGAATAATAGTGCCCCTATAAGCTAAATTAAGAGGTAGAAGGAATATAAGCAATTTCACATTAGGCAGAGTACTAGAGATGAAAACCTGAAGAAAATTAAAATCAAGTTAGTCCAGCAGGTGGGGTGGCGTCAAGCTTAAGGTGGCTGGATCTTGTTTGAGTCCCAGAACCAGTGACTTGAAAATCACACTGGATACATGTGTGTGCAGGCCCGAAATCCTGAATGGAGAATGGAGAAGGGACTGCCGTGTGAGAAGGTGCTTTCTCACTTTCCCTCTGTGTCTCTGCCTTTCTCCTGCAAGTGCATATGCCCTAGAGCAAAAACGAAAAAACAAAAAACCTAAACTTAAATCGGGAACCATTGAAAAGCAGGGTGTCACCAAATAAGTAGTCAACATTCTCATAGATAAGTCATTTATGCTTAAAATAAAAGCATGTTTATGAAGGTACTTTGGTGGGTTTTATGCCGGTACATTTTTTGTTATATTCACATCAAACTCCAGTTTGTCATCAAACTCCAAAATCTACCTATTTGGCCCTATTATTGTTCAATTGTCTACACAGATTATACTGAATATATCACAGATCTTTATGGAGGTTCTTAATAAAATTAAAGAAAATTTTTACTGAGGAAAAAAGCTTATAATCCTGTACTATATTTAACTGAATTCAAGTGCTAGGCACAAAAATTCTCTATAAAAAGAAGAGTTTCGATTTGTACAACCTCTTCTCTCTCCAAGTTGTTACCATGCTGAGCAATAGCTACTTGAATCATGAAAGTTTCTCAATAGATTCCGAGAAGTCATTAATCTCTTGCAGGCAAGAATAGAAAGACACTCCTGAGGGCTGGGATAGCTGATAATTTGGTATTCTCTCATACTGATAGTCAGTGAATATATATATTAAGATTTTGCCATAGGGTGATTGTGCCTGTCGGAGAGAGACAGGGACAGTGAGAGGGAAAGTGAGAAATTACCCCACAGGGGGCTGGCCACACCACAATCCCCTCTCCTCCTGGGATTTTGGGCACACAGGCACATGCACCTGGTATGATTTTTCAAGCTGCTAGGTCCGGGACTCAAACTGTGGTTGACCATTTGAGAGTCCAGCTCCTTAACCACTATGTCACCTGCTGGCCCTCTTTATATTTTTTAAGATTATTTTTTTAATGAGAGAAAGGTGGTTTGGGAAGAAGAGAGAAAAAGCCAAAAAAGACCTTTGTGTTGTGATCCACAGGCTGTTTTAGACGGCCAGGACACAGATACACACACACACCCACTGTAAACAGGGAGGCCTCTGGATGCAAGCCAGGGACCTTCCCACGTGGGTGCAGCATCAGTCAACCTTGTATCACCCCGTACCACTGCACCACTGCTGCTAGTCTGAATACTTTAAAAAGGAGATTTTAAGTGTATTTGGAGACAAGAAAGAAACATTAGTCTGGTTTCTTTGATGGTCCCGAGCAATTTATTCCCAAGCCCAAACTTACACAGTCCAAGCCGTCCTAGATATGCCCCGTCTCTAACAGGATCCAGCCTCGTGAACATCACATTATTAACTACCTACCAGTCTTCAGCAAGTTCCTGTAGAGTTTTATCTTCTAGCTGAAGGGTCTTTCAAGGTTTCGAAATTTCCAATTTTGTCCTCCTCCTGCTTCCTGAGATGAGTTCTGGTAAATACAATTTTCTCTCTCTGCCTACCTCCTTTCAAGATCACTGCCTCAGGCATCTGCCTTATGGACCCAGCCCTTAATCCACATCCGATGACAGGAAATCAAAGCTGCCCGTAGGAATTAAGTTGAACTAGAAAGAGCGAGGGAAAGACAGAGAGAGAAGACATCCACGTATTCTAATAACACGAAGGACAAAGTGAGGTGCCGTGACTGAATTCAGGGGGAGAAAACAGCAGCAAACAACATGCGAGGCTGTAGTGGCATTGAGTTTTGGATCAAAGATCTCATGCAGTCTTTGAGGCAAAGTCCAGAGGAAACGGCTGGAAGTCAAGAATATTCTCACTCCAAGCATGCAGACCCAGTCAAACCTATTCATGGAACCGTCAGTTAAAGTTCACCTCTGCTGTGATGGACAGTGAAATAAGCTTGAATTAATAGGCCTTGTGATCTTTCATCTGAAGGGTTCGAACATATTATTTTGTTATCTCCTTTTTGTCCTGCCAAGAATAAATGCACCATTAGAACAATTAAATAAAGAAGTATTAAAGGGAATTCAGTCTATTTCTATACTGAATGTTAAGAATTTTGGCAGACCATCTTTTCACGTGGATTCAAGTAATAATAGACTGTATACTTTGCAAATCAGTCAGCTTTTTCAAGTGGTATTTGCGATTCAGCCGATGTGGTGCTAACTTTTTACGATGTTTAACTGATCTAATCTCTTAAGTGCAATATCGTTTATTCTTTCTCTCCATATTCATTTCCATGGTACCTTGGAACGTGACACTTTCTCGTAGCACTTGATCTTTATAATACCAGTCCCGTCATTCTCAGAAGAGCACAGTCTGACAGCAGTTTACAATTCTTGCAGTGACTTATTGAGGAGATTAAGCTGTCAAATGCTACACTTTTTTTTTTCTTTTTTCTTTGATAGTTCTTTTCTTTTGGAACAGTTTAAAATAGGAATTTCGATTTTAGTAAGCGAATTAAATATAACCTTTCAGTTAAAGGAGACACTGTTGACAAAAGTTTGTTCAGTAATATAACTGTGTGTCATTTAATTCTGAATAAAAGGATATGCGAAGACTAGATAGATTCTTAAAGCGTGAGAATGTTATCAAATAGACTGTACAACTGAATTGAGATATTGAGCTTTTTACATACTTACCAGAAAGAAGTAATGAATTAAATTTGAAAATTATAAGTTTAATATTCTTGAATACTGTACTTTGAAATAATTTTTTTTGGAATACACTCGAGGCTTCCTACATGATAGCATGGAATGCATATAGATAGTAAAATAGTTACTGTAGTGATACAGATGAACCTACCTATCAGCTTGTGTAGTTATATGACATGAGCCGCTACAAATCTACTTATTTAACAAAAATCCCTAACAGAACACACTTTGATTATTTTTAGTCCTCACGTCATACGTCAGCTCTGTAGATTTATTCATTGTACATGTCTGCTACTTTGTCTTGAACATCCTTATAGCCGTTACCTCTTGTGCTAGTTTCAAAGATTTGATGAGGAGGTAACAGTTATTAATACAGGATTAAGTTGAAAAATCTATAGGGGCCTGTTGATATAGTGGTAATGCTACTCTTTTCTATGTTGACCCACTTAGAAAGGTTCTGGGTTCAGGTCCAGAGATCTCCCTTGTACACAGGCAAGTGCTCAGGCTGAGGCCGGGCTGGATGATGGCGTGAAGGCCCTGCTTGGGGTCTTTCTCTCTCTGTCTCTCTCTCTCTTTCTAAAGGAAGAAATACAATTTAAAATTCTAACCAAATGATATAAAAATATATGCTTGTTCTAGTTTTGAAAGGAAATATCCTGCTTATACTTTATTTGAAGGGACTTCAAAAAGTTGGTGGAGAAAAGGAATGAAAGTACTACATTATTTTTGTACAGAAGTTTTTAGAAATCTCTGCATAGTTTTTTTACAATATACATTTTCCATTAATTTTTTAAAGTTCCCTTCATACTTGCATATTGTTCATGCATTGTTACAACTTACCACATCAATATTAAGTATATACAACACAATTTGGACTGAAGATTCAGAAACCACCTGGAAAAAAATCTTGACTGTGATCTCGCTGCTGCGGGATTTTGCTTGGAAACCACTAGAAAAACGCCTATCTGCTGTCTTCTCATAAGTACTCATGTTCCTCCTGTAGCTGCCCCTGAAGTACATAAAGTAGCCTTTTTCTTCTTCCTTGCAAATGCCACGCTAGTGCTGCTTGTCAGAAAATGGGAATCTTCATCTTTCTAGAGACTTTCTAGAAAGGAATCTGCTCCAGGCTTTTCTTCTCCTTTTTGGGGAGCCCCATTTCTAGGGTTGTCTTGAAAGTCAATAAAGCCAAATGGCAGCAGCCTGGCACCATGCGCCAGTGGTTTTCCATTTTGCTGGAGTGGTTAAAATGTAAGCGAGAGAGGAAAAGGAATAGCTCGCTCTGTTTTCTTTTTAGAGTGATGTCAGGAAGTCCATGACACTGGTGGACTTTTTTTTCTTCTAGTGGTCTCCTCATCACTCAGGAATAGAGATCAAAATTCTCTTCTCCTGATGCTTCCAATCTTTCTCCAATGATCCCTTTATTCTCCTCCAAGTTATGCGTTTGGTTTGTTCTAACTTATATAGGTCAGCTACTCTAAAGACAACTTTCTTTAATCGGGACTTATTTATTACCTACCATGGACAAAACAGTCCAGGTGACTAGAGACATTAAGTTATTGTAAATAATAATACTAATGATTAGAAGTATTCTTTAAGTCTCTTATGAGAGGCAAGATTTGAAAAAATGGATACAGATATATAACATACTTTAAGATATATATAAACTAAGTGATAAATTAAATATAACCAAATAAAAAACTCTAATTATAACATTTTAAAACAAAGATTGGGGCTATTTAGCCAATGTTGACTTCATTCTCTAGAAGACTGGAGGGTATACAGGCAGTTTGAATTATTTTAGTAGAAGAAAGGTCTGTGAATTTTGGATTCATTATAAATGTAAACAAACCAATTATGAAGAACAATTAATGTAATGCCTAAGAATCTAATATGACAAGATAGTGTTGTAGATTGCATTTACACAAACCTCTATTCAAATTCTACTTCCCAAGGCTTACCAGTTTCAACCATACACATTTGCATAATCTGGCATTTTTTTTTTTTTTTTTTTCCTGGCAGTCTTTTAAGAGAAAGCCTACGTCTATTTCTTGGTTTAAGAATCTTTACACTGCAATTTCTTCTTGAAGTATACCTGTTAGAACCTGCTGAATTCAAGATGTAATTGAGATCAGCTTATTTCTTGAATTGTCAGTCATTATTCTATTAATAGGTTTAGTCATAACACGCATAGGTGAAGTCCACTGTTCTTCCAAATCTGTGTTTATGTAACTGCAACTTTTTATGTTTATTGTATACTAATGGACTTCAAGTAACCTTTTCCAAAAGGGGTCAAAAAAGTAAACTTTCTAATTAATTACATTTATAAATAATTTTTTAATTTGTTCATACACCTTTTTTCATAATTGGAGTATTTAAATGTAGGTTAAAATTAATTAGTTCCTCATAGCTTTTAAGTGTTCTGTTTTCCCCTAGCAATGTGTTACTAATTAGAATTCTAAAGTCATTCTTATTCTTTACCCTTCTTTGTTCTTATTTTCTTTTTTAACTACTTCATAGGATTTTTGAAACATCAGCAGAAATAATGTGAGAATATTTTTAAAGCTACTCATGAATAATTTCTTGTTATTGAAACTTTATTATATTTTTAAAAGAACATTTTTGTTGTGCTTGACATATTCAGCTGATCATTCGTTAAGGTCTTTTGGCTTGGGTCTAATTTTCAACATTCAGTTAAAAAATGAGATTTGTTTGTTTTATCCATAGTATTAGATATGTCTTTCCTTAATCAAACCTTACACATTGCATTTTATGATAACGTGCTAGGTAGCTTTGTCTGTTTGTGCATCTGAACAAAATATTTGAGACTGGGCCATTTACAGAGAACAGAAAATTTGTTCCTCACGGTTCTCAGGGGTGTAGATGTTAAGATCAAGGCACAGGCAGTTTCTGTGTCTGCCACTAAAGCCCAGCCTCCTTTCCCAACATCATGTCCCCTCATTCCATCCTCCAAAGGGGAGGAACACTGTACCTGGTGGAGGGGACAAAATGGGTGGACAGTGGCTAAGGCTGTGAACCCTCTTTTATAAGAGCCTTAATTTTATTCATGTGGAAATGCCATCATGATCTAATCACCTCTTTCTACTGTGATCTAGGTGATTAAGTTTCAACATGAACTTTGTAGAGAATAAAAACTTTCAAACCATTGCACTTGGTAAGCATTTTATAAATAGTTTGAAAGTTTTTCAATATCAGGATAGGTATACTTGCTGGAGAAAGAGACAGAGAGAGAGATAGAGAGAGAGGGAAGTGGGAAAGAAACCTCCATCCCTTGCTCATGGGCAATGGACATGCTGCAATCCCTTTTTCTCCATCACTCCCTCCTTTTACGGTGTTAGGCACACAGATGTGTGAATGCCAGAGAGAGACAGAGAGCGAGAGAAAGAGAGAAATCACCTCCGGAGCGATGGTCACACCTTAATACTTTCTCCATTCTCCTCTCGGGATTTTGGGCATGCACATGAGAGCCTCATGTTTCTTAAGCAGCTGGGTCTGGGACTTGAATCATGCACTAGATCATGTGGGATCCAGCTCACGTAACCACCAGGCCACAGGCTAGCCTATCATGACAATTCCTAGCATGTTTGCAAGCCTTTCTGGTGAAACTGAATTGTGTTTTCCCATTACAAAGGAGAGTATAGAATAGTTAATAGGCAAAATCTTTGGAGTGAATCTGATGAGGAATTGAGTGTTGGCTCCTTTTTCTAATCGCCAAAAAGGAAGTTACTAGACCTTTCTAGGTTTCAGTTTCTTCACTTAAAAAAATTAAGGGGATGACACTTTATTTCACACATTGGCTGCAAATATTACATTAAAATATGTAAGTTGTATAGTAAACTTACTGACCTGTAGCATACACTTGGAAACTGGAAGGTGTTATTCTACTAGTGAGTGAATAGTGAAGGAAAGGATATCATTTTTGCAGATTACCATTATATATAAATAGATGAATATTATTTGTTATGGGCCACATGTGCTTGCTAGAGAGAGACAGTCAGAGAGAGAGAAAGAGTGGGAGTGAAGGAAAGTGAGAAATCACCCCCCAGAGGAGAGGGCCATGCTGCAATACCTTCTTCTCCATTTTCATCTTGGAATTTGGGGCATGCAGACACACATGTCCTGTCTAATTTACAAGCTGCCAGTCCAGGACTTGAACCAATCAGTCAATCATGTGGAATCCAGTTGCCTTTAACCTCTATATAAGCTATTGGTCTGAAAAAATATTCTTTGAAATCTTCTTGATAGCTAATCTAAAGCAACGTTTCTTTTTTTTTCCCTAAGAATTAAGTAAGATATGTTTGAATTCGATAGTTAATATTTTTTAAATTATGTATTGTCATGTATGTGAAAGTCTATATTTTTAATATTTCCATGGTGAAAAATACAAATTATTTCTCCTGGAAAATATGAGTACAATTTAAATATAAACATTTCCTTTTTCATGAATAGAAATTCTGCCTATCTCACAATAACAATGGAAACTAGAAAATAAAACCCTATGTAGGAAAAAGAAATCGATTGTTACTCAGGTAACTAAAATACCATATTTGGATTGTGCTGTCCATCCTGAATAAAAAGGTCTAACTTTGGATTCTTATGATTGCATTCTGGTATTAGAGAAAAAGATAGCATTATAAAATTTTTTTTTTATAATCTGTAAAGCATCTTGTACTGACAATTCGCATTAGGTTTTTATGGAATAGTACAAATACAAAATATTCATCAAAATACCTTCACAAAAGTCAGGCGTCTGCTTGCCTAAGGGTTAGTTTTAGATGCTGCAGGTCTCATAATCCACACAAAGGCAGTGCTGGCAGATCAATTCTCAGTCTTCAGATGATATTACCTATTCCTCTTTGAGTCCTAGGGGGGAATAAGAAATGAGGCAAAAGTACTTCATAGCGTTTTATAGCTTTCTGCACATCACGATGCTAATTATACCTTCTTGACTTATTACATCACTTAGTTTCCATGTAAATCTCCAGGAATACAGACTCGAGCTCATGAATTACTTTAGAACCTTATGAATTCATGCTGCTAGCAACGAATTAATCATTATGAAAAATTATGAAATCAAATTAATAGCCTACATGGTTTTTTCCTCTCCTCAGCATATACCAAACTTTATATTTGCTATTTAATTAGATAGGTAAGTAAATGCTTCTCTTCCTCAGGATGGTTGAGAAAGAATTAAACGATGCTCTGCCCCAAAGACTTGATAGATGTCGGGGAGGGTTGGCAGTTCTTTTCTGCCTGACCTTGTCTTTGGGCATAATGTAAACATGTGACTTCATTACTATAGTTTTAAAAAAAAGTCATTTTTACTTTGTCTATAATACAGAGGTCAGAGCATTTCTATTCTGCTGACTCTATTTTAATAGTCATTTAAGGGTCTGTTACCGCATGACTAAGAAGGAAAGGTCGTAGAGTGAAAGATGGTAAAAATGATTTTAACAAGTGAAAACTATGTCATCCAGGAGGATGTATGAAGTATGAATTTAAATAAAATACCAAGGAATACACTTCTAATACTAGCATTTTTTTATGACTGTTTCCCCCCTGGTTTTCTCTCGTCTCTCTTATCATTGAACAGCCATTAAGACAAATGTCAACCAAACAAAAGAAAAGATGGTTGCTCTTAATGATATAGATACTAAGTATTAAAAATAGTTGTGGCCTCATTTCAAGTAAGATGGTTAATAGTGGTTTTCATTATTATTATTGTTGTCGTTGTTGTTATTGAATCTTTTAAAACAAAGGGCATGTCAGAGGCAAAATAGAATGTAGCAACACCACAAAGGTATACATATTTTTTCTAATATGTGTAATGTAATGCTTCACATTAGCTAACAAGAACAAATATGATGAATAAAAAGCTTACTTTTTAATTTAGTAAAGTTTATAAAGTTTTATTTATTTTTTCTTTTTGGAGAGGTTTTTGCTATAGGGCACGTGCACTTGCCAGAAAGACAGAGAGAGACAGAAAGTGAGAAATCACCCCCCCCCCCAGGGGGGATAGCCATGCCTCAATCCCTTCTCCTCCATTCTCCTCTCGGGATCTTGGGCACGCATGTATACGTGCCCGGTGTGAGTTTAAGCTACAGGGTCCAGGACTTGAACCATGGTCAACTACATGGGAGTCCAGCAACATAGCCATTACACCAACTGCTGGTTCCAGTAAAGTTTAAAGTTTTCTAAAAGAAGGTTCAACCTTAACCACAAATGTTCTTATAGTGAGATGGGCAATACAGTAGCTTGTATTATAAATAAATTCTCAGTCATTGTCAGCATCTGAAATTGCTAAAAAGAGGCTTTTTACTTAACAGAGATCAGCAAATACAATGGTGTATATGACATTCATTATTAGAGCTCTATATGATTCTTTATATACCACAGATTTACTTTTCTACTAGAAAGGTACTCTTTTTTTTTTTTCTTAAGAGAGATTTTTGCTATAGGGCGTGTGTGCTCGCCAGACAGAGACACAGAGACAGAAAGCGAGAAATCACCCCCAAGTTTGATGGCCACATTTAATTCCTTCAACTCCATTCTCCTCTCAGGCTCTTGGGCACATGTACACATGCACACATGCACATGGCTGGCGTGAGCTTTTAAGTTGCCGGGTCCAGAACTCGAACTGCAGTCAACTACATGGGAGTCCAGCGACATAACCATTCCACCATCTGCTGGTTTCAGAAGGTACTCTATTTAGCAAATCTGTCTTTAGCATGAAATATTAAATGTGAATACGTATATGGTTGTTCCGAATACCTCTGTTTTTGTAGCATTAAGATTATCCTGTATAATTGGCCTTCCTTTTTTTAATTCTGATTTATGTGTTCTTCCTGTTAGATTGTTTCCCCTATATTCTTCTTCAGGATATATATGCCCGCTACAAGTATTTAAATAGAAAAGCAGTTGTGAAGGCTTGAAAAACCCACCTTAATCTTTAGGTTTCTAGTCTTATCTTTCACCACCACCTTCTGTGATACTTCGCATCTCTGAGTCCAGAGTATCTATAGGAAAAATAAAAATAAACAGCTGCAGAAAGGTAAGGCAGACAGAGTTTGGGAGATAGATACACTAGCCTCATTAGATGGAAAAATGAAAAATCTCTGCGTTAAACCACTGTTGGTCATCTTGAACCTTCTCACTACCTTCCACTGTTACCTTACGCTTCCAAGTGTAGGATCATCCTTGTGGTGCAAATGTAATTGTTTTCTGCCTTTTTCATTCAGTCAACTACATGGGAGTCCAGCGACATAACCATTCCACCATCTGCTGGTTTCAGAAGGTACTCTATTTAGCAAATCTGTCTTTAGCATGAAATATTAAATGTGAATACGTATATGGTTGTTCCGAATACCTCTGTTTTTGTAGCATTAAGATTATCCTGTATAATTGGCCTTCCTTTTTTTAATTCTGATTTATGTGTTCTTCCTGTTAGATTGTTTCCCCTATATTCTTCTTCAGGATATATATGCCCGCTACAAGTATTTAAATAGAAAAGCAGTTGTGAAGGCTTGAAAAACCCACCTTAATCTTTAGGTTTCTAGTCTTATCTTTCACCACCACCTTCTGTGATACTTCGCATCTCTGAGTCCAGAGTATCTATAGGAAAAATAAAAATAAACAGCTGCAGAAAGGTAAGGCAGACAGAGTTTGGGAGATAGATACACTAGCCTCATTAGATGGAAAAATGAAAAATCTCTGCGTTAAACCACTGTTGGTCATCTTGAACCTTCTCACTACCTTCCACTGTTACCTTACGCTTCCAAGTGTAGGATCATCCTTGTGGTGCAAATGTAATTGTTTTCTGCCTTTTTCATTGGTCCCTCACTTCGAAGGCTATTAGGTAATAATTGTTTCCACTTCTCTACGTAATTTACCAATTCATTGTCCCCCTCACTCTGTCCAGAGATTTATTAAAATCTCGTGTCATCTTATTTTTTCTTTGTCCTTGTGGGTTTATACCTTTTTAGTCTATCACTCTCCTTTTATGAAGTTTTGAGAAGCAGAAGTGATAATTCTCTGTAATAAATCTGCCGCATTTATCTGATTTCTGTCAGAACTTCTAGGTAACTAATTTCACTGTAAATCATCCCATACTGCTCCAATCCTAAGTACTTGATATCTTTGAACCCATATAGTGAATTAGCAAGATTCTGGGGGCCAGGATTTGGAAAAGAGTGCTAAAGAATGATATACTGTGCTCCCTGTCATTAAGAGACTCTTCAACAGCATTTAATGGTTTGTCCACGACCTTGCGAATGTCTTACAGACACTCTGTACACACACAGGGCTGTCTTCTCCCATCTTCAGAGTAGCACTGGCATAATTTCTGTACGTTAATGAGACTTCATATACTACAAAGCCATTTTTGAGAAACAAATTAGCTGAAAATAGAAGCAATTATATTTTCATTTTAGATTTGTAATCCAAGGAACTATTGAAAAAGAAAGTACACTTATTTTAAATGAACTTATTAGACTAAGGTAATAGAGTTTACTGACCATTAAAGAAAGGAAAAGGTGTGATCTAATCATCTGAGTTCTTTTATGTTTCTTCACCTTTAAAGGGCAGATAAGATCAGAAGTGAAAGAGAATGGCTGCTTTTGTTATGACAGTAATGAGCTCAAACAGGCTTAGATAAAAAAGACAGTAGATACGGGGTCACAGAGCGGTGAGACTATGAATTTATTCATTGAAATGTGACCATGTCCTCATAAAATAAGATGTCATCCATACAAGTGTCCATTGCTTTGTTGCACAATACTGCTGTCTAAGGAACTAATCCAACACTGGTTTATGTATGTGACTGAAAGTACGAAAATTATTAATATTTCAAAGAGAAAACTAGGATGGGTTCAGTCCTGAGAAGAGTCATCATTTTGCTTTTTGTTAACACTGTAATAACAAAGAATATGTTTCTGAAAAAATATATAAGATTTTTAAAATAAAACATCACATTTTGAGTTTTTAAAAAGAATTAAGAGGTTTTGGGAACCAGCAGTTAGCGTAATGGCTATGTCGCTGGACTCCCACGTAGTCGACCGTGGTTCGTGTCCCGGACCCGGTGGCTTAAAACTCACGCCGGGCGCGTGTGCGTGCGTGCCCAAGATCCCGAGAGGAGAATGGAGGAGAAGGGATTGCGGCATGACCATCCCCCCTGGGGGGTGATTTCTCGCTTTCTGTCTCTGGTCTCTCTCTGTCTGTCTGGCGAGCGCACGCGCCCTACAGTGAAAATCTCTCCAAAAAAAGAATTAAGAGGTTTCTTCGAAATCTTAAGAGAGTTAAATTCTCTGGAGTTCTGAAACTGGGATTAAAACATTGATTTTTAAAAAATATTAGATTGTTTAGATTCTTGAGCTCTATGGTGTTTTCTTGAGGTATATAATATTTTCATATATCTATCCCTTTGCTAATTTCTAATCTCTTCAGTTTTCTTATTTCTTTTAATGGTCCAATTTCACAGATCATGAATAAAAATAACAATTATTGCTAAAATTAAACAAGAACAGGTTGCAAATAAATGTCAGTTAATTTTCACAAATACTCCAAGCTTAAAACCAAACAAAAAGCCAAAAAGAAAACCCATTAAAGTGTTATAATGTTAAATCCCCTCTCCATCCTCTGTGGGAATTACTTAATTTATCGTCAAGAAAATTATTAAGGTTTTGATTTCAACTTTCTAACTTAGGATATTTTTTATTTGATATATTCAGAGGAGGAATACAATTTTAGAATATATAAGAACATTATTAAAAAAACACAATTCTGTTGTACCTTGTAAATAACGTGCACATAATTTTGGTATGCATTTAAACTGTACAGAAAAGTGCAAGCAATTATATTACAAATACTCATGAACTTATATAATACTAGTTATTCAAAGAAAATATATATTTAAAGTCTTTTTTTTTCTTTTTTAAGAATTATTTTATTTATTATTATTTTCTTTTTAACTTGGCTAGAGAGAGAGAGAGAGAGAGAGAGAGAGAGAAAGCAAGTCACCAGGTCTGAGAATTGAACCATGGTCTGTCATGGGGGAGCCCAGCGCCTTAACCACCACACCACCTGCTGGCCCGTTAAAGCCCATTTTGTATAATGTCTTAATAAAATTCTCCAACATAATTCTCTAGAAATAATCAAAAGCCTGAAGTTTGTTTTTATTTCATTTGATAGTGCTTTCTAGAAATCCAGCTAATTACTCTTTTGCCCTCTTATTTATTTATTTAATGTTTTACTATTTGGTCATTGGAAAAGTCATAAAGTATTCATCTATGTTTTTCTATGTAAAAATGTGTCATGGATTTTCTAATGACCTAATACATTCTGTTCTTACTGTTATTATATTTTTAGTAATCTTCAGTTTTATTCTTTTAGTTTTGTTTATATCTACTCTTTTATTATCTAAATCTCTAATGCACAACATTTTCTTCCACATTTATTAAAATATACACTTAGAACAAGAGAAATATTTTCACTGACCATTACTATTCCACATTACATTGAGATTTTAAGTTAGAACAATGAGGCAAGATTGCAATCTTGTGTCTGTTAAATGTTTTTTTCCTGAGCTCTTCCCCCCAGCCCATACGTGCAGTCTCTGGTACCTACACGTGTCCTCTCTACTTCTGTGTCTGAATCTTTCCATTTCTGCCATGGGGTGCAGATATTTGGTATATGTTAAACTGGGCACATTACCTATTTGTCTTCCATAGCCTGGCTTATTTAACCTAGAATTAAATTCTCCGGATTTGTCTACTTTGTATCGAATCAGAGAATCTCACTGTTCTTTATAACTGAGCAGTATTCCACTGTGTATATGTGCCACGTCTTCTTACTCTAGTCATCAGATGTTGGACACTTAGACTGAACTAATCTTTCAGCTATTGTGAATAATGATGTAATAATCTCAAATATTCAAATTAGAATGTATTTTTAAAATGTTAAATTATTTAATTTATAAGGATTTTTCTTACTTACTTTTTAAGATCTATCCAGATTGGCCCAGCCATGGTAGCATGCATTGGTTAGTACTGCTACTTGGCAGATTGAAGCCACATGGGAAGCGTGGGTTCAGTTCCTGGCTTCTGCAAAAACCTGGACATAGCAGTGAGTTCCTCTAGTCCCACCTATTTAGGAGGCTGAGGCAAGAGGTTTGTTATATGGTAAGACCATATCCAGAGAAAATTTTAAAACAACCCACTGCCTTAGCATTACTTGTTTTGCTTTTTGGGTAGTTTCATCTGACTTTGTCTCTTCCTCTGTGTCTTCTCTCTCTGTCCCTCCCCACTCACCTCTGTCTAGTGATTGCATCCACCTGAGCCGCTAAAACCCCTCAGCCACAGCCTGGTCTAGGTAAATCGCTTGTACTCCTGCATTGCTGTCTCATAAATATTAAAATTCTGTAGCAGAAATAGCGAGTGGCCTGGTTCTGGTTCTTATCATGAGGCTGTTTCCTAAGCCCAACACTTCATGCTCAACATCCCTAAAAGGTGTTTGACAGCAAGCTTCCCCGCTTTCTTTCTTGCTATGAATCCCTTCTGCATTCCCGGTTTTGACCCGGAATCCTCTAGATCCCCCTCTTAGGCAGAGCAGCCTTACTGCCCATTTTTCTGCGGCACCTGAACACCTGTCTTTTTCCAACTACGTCTAGATTCAGAAACTCATAAATTGTAGCTTCTGTCCTTCTCACTTGTAATAATTTGTTTTCCATTTTTGCATAATAGAATCTGTTATCTTGTTTAGAATTTGGGAGAGATTTTGCATTTTTTTTTTACTTTCGTTCTTTATGTGTCATTGTTACTTGTTTAGATGAACGAGTAACATTTTCCTAATGCAATATATTGGCTAAGAGTGTGAACAATTTTTGGAATATTTTGTGAAAGTATTGTAAAGGGTAAAGTAGAAGCAAAAATCTAAAGAGATTTTTATGATGATATAAATAATTTTTTGTTAAAGAAATTATTAGGGCCAGCAGGTGGCATGGAGTTTAAGGCATTGGATCTCACATGGCCGACTGTGTGGTTTGAGTCCCAGACCTGGTAGCTTGAAAATAACAGCAGGCATGTGTGCACATGTGTCCAAAAATCCCAAGGAGAGACTAGAAGAGAAGGGATTTTGGGTGGCCAGGCCCCTGGGGGGAGATTTCTTGCTCTCTCTCTCTCTTCCTCTCTCTGGTGAGCAAACACACCCTATTACACAAGTAAAAGAATGATCAGATAATGTTTTTATTTTTAGGTAATATGAATATTCGTTTCACCTTATGAAACATTTTTATTATATTTTTAAGTATACATTTCTTTACTATTGTATCATGTGCATTGTGATGTTCAAAATACCATGAAATTCTTGGCTGTTTTTCATAGCAATTTGTGAGTGCACCATTTGAAGAAAAATTAGTGGAGCTAATGAGCACAGTTTGCTGAAAATCCTAACTTCAGACTTTCCTGGGACCAGCAGTTAGCGTAATGGCTATGTCGCTGGACTCCCATGTAGTTGACCGTGGTTCGCGTCCTGGACCTGGTGGCTTAAACTCACACCGGGCGCATGTGCATATGTGCCCAAGATCCCGAGAGGAGAATGGAGGAGAAAGGATTGCGGCGTGGCCATCCCCCCTGGGGGGTGATTTCTCACTTTCTGTCTCTCTGTCTCTCTCTGTCTGGCGAGCGCACGTGCCCTATAGCAAAAACAAAACAAAACAACACAAAAAAAAAACTCTCCAAAAAAAAAAAAAAAGAACTTCAGACTTTCCTTGTTACTCTCTGCAGGTGATACTTAATGCCTAAAGGACACAGAACAGAAGTGTGTGTGTTTCTTTTAGCTGTAAAATAGTTGTCTGATTCTTCTAAATTAGTCAACATGAATTCTCTCTGGGCAGGAATACTGACTCAAGAATCACCATAATTTGGAATAGATTATGAGCCACTAAAAAAAGTTTGCCTATCCTATTCTTTCTCTATTAGTGGAACTTTGTTCATATGAAACTAAAATTTTGCTTCAAATCTTAAAGGGCAGTTATTTCTTAGTGTATATAAAATTCCAAATCAGTTCACCTTCACTACAAAGTTCGTTTTTAAAAATACAATATTGATGGGTATAACATTGTCAGCTCTCTTACCTCTATATTCTATCTATATATTTGAATTGCAAGCCAATGATATCTAAATATATTCAATATCATATTTATAAATTTTATAGCCACATAGTCAGATCATCATTTTCAGAACAATGCTGTAGCCTTTTGAAAAAATGAGAGAAAATGTGACATTTTACTCCATGAATTAATTAGATCCAAGAACTTCAAGTCATTTAATCTTCTCTGGATTCTCATATGTTTCACTCTGGTCTTTCTGACAACTATTGACGTTTTCCATCTTCTCACTTGAATTCTGTCAGAAAGACTTTTCTTAATCAGCTGGAGGAAAGAAAAACGGGAGTCTGGTTTTCATCACACATGGAAGCCTTTACTGCTCAGCTAGCTGATACGGAGAGGTCAATTTCTCAAAGGAGTCAGCTTATAGTCAAATACTCTCAGAACTGAAACTGTCACACAGCAGCATGCAAGAAAGGAAGGCACTTGATATGACAGTAGTGAGCTGTTTTACCCCGATGCCCTTCTGATTTCCTTAAAGTTATTCATAAAATGTGAAAACCCACTAAAAACGAATTCAAAGTTACAGTTTTAAAGGAAACTGACCATGAATACAAAAGTTCTACGTAAAGTAAAACCAAAAAGAAAGGCATGTATTCTTTGCCATGTGTTCTGACAGATTGAAATGCAGGGCAAGAATGAACCAATAAAAATCTGTTTTGTTTGTTAGTTTATTTGTTTTGTTTCATATTAATGAAAGTCATTCCACATAGATGACCTTTGCAAGGCAGCTTATGTACAGATTAATTGGACAATCCTATGACATTCCCTTTCTGGAAAAAAAAAAAAAAAAGAATGTCCTTAGGTATTTTGGGCTATTATATAAAATAGAATAATTATTGCTAGGTTTTAAAATGATCTCTTTTTATGCTATAGGCTTTCCACGTGAAGATTTAGTGAAGGTACATCTGTTTTAGATAAAAGCATTTAAGTGTCAGGCTTCCACAGCTGCTAAGATAACAAGAAAATCCTCAACACTGGAGAGAGACCTCAGGAGCTTCTGACCCCTACCACCAGGGGCTTTAGTCAGAACAGCTAGTCTTTCTCATTATGTTTTGCAGCACGTATTTTATTTAGCTAAAAGTCGTGGCTACTCCAAGTCCGTTTCTACTGGCACGCCCATCCCGTTAGCAACCATCATCCATACGTCTTCCCTTTCCACAGCGGCACATTCGTTACGATTGATGAACCTGTAATGACACAGCGTTATCCCCAGAGCCCATAATACACGTTGCAGTCTGTCTTGGTGTCGTACAGTCTGTGGACTTGGACAGATGTATAATGTTAGGCACTGTAGTATCTTACAGAGCCGTTTCACTGCCCTAAATATAGTCTGTTCTGATTTATCTCTCCTTCCTCCTTAAACTCCAAGTCACCATTGATCTTTCACTGCCTCCACAGTTACACCCTTCCCAGAATGTCCTGTGGTTGGAACCCTACAGTATATAGCCTTTGCACACTGGCTTCTCTTACCTAGTCATAGCATTTGCGTTTACTCCATGTCTTTTCATGTTCTTATAGTGCACTTCTTCTTGGCACTGAATTCTATGCCCTTGTCTGGATGTACCACAGTTATTTTTTTCATTCACCTATTGAAGGGCGTCCTGGTTGCTTCCCAGTTTGGGCAATTTGTATTTCCTCTTTTTGGATTTTATTTTAGCTTAAATTTTATTCAAAGGTATTTCAGCATATTACAATGGTACTATGGGTCTCTTTCAATTGTTTTTTTTTTTTTTTCGTGGTTATTTTGTTGTTTTGTTGAATAGAATTTTTACTGAATGCTAAAAGTTATGCATGCAATAAGTTATCATCATCTTTCTATCTGTAATCTGTATTTTTAAATGAAAGCTTTTAACTCATTTCAATAACGAATATATGCTGATTAATATTACACACTTATGACTACTACATCTTTCTTTTAAGATTCTTCAAATAATATATATGTCGCGCCTAGAGAACCAGAGTTCTATATCCAGAGAAAATATTCTTCAGTAATGACAGTTAAATTAAGACATTTTTTATTAAGAAAAATTGAGATAAACTGTTGGCATTAAATTTGCTCTAAAAGAACTTCTAATGGAACTTTTTCAGACAAAGGGAAATGATAGCAAAAGCACACATAGAATAAAAGGAAAAATAGTACCAAGAGCACCTAAAACTCTCTCATATACTGCTAGAAGGAGTGCAAAGTGGTGTACCTATCCTGGAAAAAGGTTTGGCAGTTTCTCGTAAAACTGAACATGTAACTACCATATGACCCAGCAATTCCACACCAGGGCTAGGTATGTGCCAGTGATCCAAGCTGCTTGAGATGGAGGGTGGACCCCTGCATGGAGGCCCTGCTGGGGAAGTGCCTATTTCACCTTCTCTCTTTTTCTCTCTTTCTTGGAGAAGAAATAAATGCATAAGCTTAAAAAAGAAGTATAAATGCATTAAAATTTACAAAATATTAAATCCAAAGAAACACAAAATCAATTTTACTATGTTACTTATAAAAATAAAATGTAAGGTCAAGGGACCAGCAGATGGCATAATGGATTTGTCATTGGATTCCCACGTAGTGACCATGGTTCAAATCCTGGACTGAGTGACTTGGAACATGCCAGACACATGTGCATGCATGCCCAAAATCCAGAGAGGAGAATGGAGGAGAAGGGATTGTGGTGTGGCCATCCCCCCCCAGTGGGTGATATCTCGCTTTCTGTCTCTCTGGCGAGTGCATATGCCCCATAGGAAAAATCCCTCTTACAAAAAGAAAAAAATGTATGGTCAACGGAGGGCGTGGTAGTTAAGGTGACTGGATATCACATGGCTAAATGCATGTTTCAAGTCCCAGACTTTATCACTTAAAAAAAAACACACTGGGGGGACCAGCAGTTAGCCTAATGGCTATGTCACTGGACTCCCATGTAGTCAATCGCGGTTTGAGTCCCGGACCCGGTGGCTTAAACTCACGCTGGGCACGTGTGTGTGCGTGCGTGCCCAAGATCCCGAGAGGAGAATAGAGGAGAAGGGATTGCAGCATGGCCATCCTCCCTGGGGGGTGATTTCTTGCTTTCTGTCTTTTTGTCTGTCTCTGTCTGTCTGGCGAGCACACGCGTCCTATAGCGAAAACCTCTCAAAAAAAAAACACACACACACTGGGCATATGTGCATGTGTGCCCAAAATCCTGAAAGGAGAAATGGAGGAGAGATTGCAGTGTGACCATTCCTCCTGAGGGGAGGGGGAGATTTCTCACTTTTGTTCTCTTTCCTTCTCTCTCTCCGGCTAGCACACATGCCCTCTAGCAAAAATCTCAAAAAAACAAACAAACAAACAAGAAAACACAAAAAAAAACAAAAAAAACCTCAAATTTAGATTAATTTTATTTTTCTAAACAATTATCTATCTTAATTTCAACCAAAAGCATTCTTTAATTTTATATAGATAAAAGCTTAGAATTATTACAAACTAGTTTATTATAGAAAATAAAGATCATTTAGTTCTTCATTAAAACTTACATCCATTTTTAGAAATGTTTAAAAGCTTTAGCACTGAGTGAAAGTACTGACTTGGGATCAGCAATTAGCATAATGGCTATGTCGCTGGACTCCCACGTAGTAGACCAGGTTCGAGTCCTGGACCCGATGGCTTAAACTCACGCCGGGCACGTATGTGTGTGTGCCCAAGATCCTAAGAGGAGAATGGAGGAGAAGGGACTGCGGTGTGGCCATCCCCCCTAGGGGGTGATTTCTCGCTTTCTGTCTCTCTGTCTCTCTGGCGAGCGCACACGCCCTATATCAAAAAACTCTAAAAAAAAAAAAAATGAAACTACTGATTTAATTTAAAATTAAGAATTATTTAGATAGTTAATGTTCCACTTGTCTAAAGTTAAGTACTTCCTTAAACATAAAAGTTAGTAATTATAAATGATGTCATTTATTTGCTAGGTTATAGAGGAAGAAATGGGGAACAGAGAGAAGTTAAGACTTTGAGAGATTTTGCTATAGGCCCCCTATAGCAAAAATATAGGGATTTGGTACATGCACTCATATGCACCCAGCATGAGTTTTAAGATGCTAGGTCTGGGATTTGAACCACAGTCGACTATATGGAGGTCCAGCAATGAAACTATTATGCCATCTGCTTGTCCTTTTAGTCCTTTAAATCTCAACTCTATCATTGAGTAACTGGGCAAACTAAAGCAATGCTCCTAAAGTTATGCATGATTAATTAAATCATAAAATACAATAATATTAATGTTATTGGAAAATTATAATGAAATCCTGGGTCTTCAGGAGAGTCATGATGTATTCTTTTTTGTTTGGAGAGGTGTTTGCTATAGGGCACGTGCACTCACCAGAAAGACAGAGAGAGAGACAGAGAGACAGGAAGCAAGAAATCAGCCCCCAGGGGGGATGGCCATACTGCAATCCCTTCTCTTCTTTTCTCTTCTTGGGATCTTGGACACACACGCACATGTGCCCGGTGTGAGTTTAAGCCACCAGGTCTGGGACTTGAACCAAGGTCAACTACATGGGAGTCCAGCGACATAGCCATTATGCCAACTGCTGGTCCCAGTCATGATGTATTTTTGCATAGAAAAATATGTCATGACTTTCCCAGCAGCCTAATAAAATATATAAGACATGATATAGAATATACTTTATCAATTATATATAGATATATTATTTCCCTTTCTTTTGTGGAATATAAATTTTGTGTGTTACAACCTTTTTTTTTGTTTTAAATTAAACTGATAACTAATTTTTGGGATAAAGTATAATATATTTCTATAATTTTGATGACATTTTAGGTGATAAATTTCTCATAATTTTTTTCAGATTTTTGCCATAGGGCGTGTGCACTCACTAGAGAGAGACAGAGCCAGTGAGAGAGAATCCCTTCTTCTTTCCTCTCTCTGGATTTTGTGTTCACATACATACATGCCCAGGATGATTTCCAAGCTGCTGGATTTGGGACTCAAACCACTGTCAGCAATGTGGGAGTCCAGTGCCTTAAGCACCATGCTATCTGCTGAAGTATTTCTTATTGTAGTTATATTTACCTTAAGGGAGATTCAGACTATATATATATTTTTAAAGACTCGTTTTATTTAACTTTATTTATTAATTTTAATTTGACCAGAGAGGGACAGAGAGAGAGTGAGAGGGAAAGTGAGAAAGCAAGCTGTCAGGTCTGAGACTCAGACCTCATTTGGCCATGTGGGAGTCCAGCGCCCTTAACCACCACACCACCTGCTGGCCCCAGACTCTATTTTTTCTCTTTATTAATTAAATATATTGGAGTTAAATACCTTGTTGCCTTTTGAAAATAAGTGAAAAAAAGAGATAGCATGTTCTTAAAATATTGGAAGAATTTTTAAAATGCAGTTTAAAAAAAAAAATTGGGAGACCATAGGGGTTAAGAGGCTGGAGTCCCACGTGGCTGACTGTAGATTGAGTCCCAGACCCAGCGGTTTAAACTCAGGCCAAATGCGTGTGTGTGCATGCCCGAAGTCCCAAGAGGAGAATGGAGAAGCGATTGTGGCATAGACATCCCCCTGGGGGGGGGAAATGATTCCTCACTGTCAGTCAGTCTCTCTGTCCCTCTCTGTCTCTCTAGTGAGTGCACATACCCTATAACAAAAAATCAAAAAAAAAAAAAAAAACACAAGAAACAAAAAACAACTTTTGAACATACTCCTTTTGATTGAGTATAGGGGATATTTAGGGCTGTATCACTGAAAATGCAGAGCCCTACAGTAAACATCTATCAAGACCAAATAGCTTGGCTTATGCCACTGGTCCTCATCTGTTGATGTCTAATTAAAAGAAGCATTTGCATTCGCTAATGCATGTGCTTAACTTCTACTCAAATAACTATTGAACAAGCATGTGATTTCATTTTAATCCCGATTCTCTAGTGGCTCACTTTTCACGCTTACTTAAATACCACCCTTCAGGATGAATGTTATTAATATGTACAGCACTTGGGCATTGTCTTTTCATCATAATTTATTTGTTGGGCTTTTTTTTTCACCTTTCCCCTCTTCTGATGTTTCCAGCATTTACTTAGCACACTAACTCTGGATAAGCTTGTATTCTGGAAAGGAATGCATCAAATTCCAAAGAAGCAAGCCTTATTTTTCCAAAAATTGGGTGAGTTCCCAGAAGACATTTAATGCTTCATAGTTTTATAGTCCAAGCAATAAAGGAGAGGAAACTAATTCCCTCCCCATTCTACTGCCCTCCCTCTAAATATAATTGAAACGGAGCTTTCTGTGCTCTGCTGATTTGCTTGGACATCCATAAACAATCCTGTTGAGGTGCATTTATTTTATTCTCCCCTCTGCTAAATTCGTTCTTGATTTTATTAATCTTCTGTTCTACACAATACGGCATGGATAGGATGTTACACTATTATTAGGCCAAGTCAACAAATAATCAAGTGGACAACTAAGGTAATTGATGACCAAGAATGTGAAGTATTCTTTCGACTAGAATGTTTTTAAAAATAAAGTGATTTTTTTTTAAACCTTTAAATCATTTTACTTTATTTCATTAGATGCTGAAATTATTTCTGAATAATAGGGTTGTAATTTTTCACACCAATAAAAAACATATTTACAGACCAAAAATCATCATAAATATAACAATATATTTTGCTTAGATTATTTCTAAGCTCTCCATATCTCAAACATGAAAAAGTGTTCACTTTTTGATATGTATTGCTTTTTCGGGGCTCAATTTGTAGTTCTGTGAAATTAATAATTCATTGTATAAACCAGTCTTAATAAAATTATACATTTGGCTGAGGAAGAAGGCATGTGTTAATAATTATGACATCAATAATGATTTTCACAGGCTTTAGTTTGGGCTCTGCTGTTACAACTTTTTCCCATTAACTTTATTTCACTCCATAAAAACTAGAAAATTTGCAGTGTAAAGCGAGATGCACAATTTCAAGATCCAAGAAAAGAATGAAAGAAAAGTGGTTTTTCATTTCTTTTGCATAAAGCTGTTATATTAGCAGCATTCATTTTTTAGGAAGAATCCATTTATTAGTACTTGAAGCAAGTGAATGGAAATTCTCATATAATTATCTAAATGTTTTTTCTTCAACTCATCAGAATAAGAGAGAAATCATAAGTAACTACATTTACAATGGGAAATTTTAAAAGGCAAATACAGCATAAATGTTCTATTCAGATTACTCTTATCTTTTTTACCTTCCACATTTAACACCTGAGAAATTTGATCAATTTATCTAGAAAATGCCTTAGAAGTCATTATATACAGTTTTATAAAATTGTTATATTGGGCCCAGCAGGTGGTACAGTATGTAAGGTGCTGGACTCCCCCATGGCTGACCACGGTTTGAGTCCCAGACCTGGCAGTGTGAAAGTCATCTCAGGCATATATTTGTGTGTATCCAACATCCCAGAAGGAGAAGAGAGGAAAAGAGGTTGTCGCATGGTCATCCTCCGTGGGGCAAGATTTCTCACGTTCTCTTTCTCTGTCTCTCTCTGATGAGAACAAGTGCCCCATGGCAAAAAACATTAAAAGAAAAAATTGTTTTGTTGAGACATTTTGAAGTGCTAAATAAACAAGAAAAATTAAATTTAGTACACAGAATTTCAAGGTAGGAGCATAAATTATGGCATCTCAATGTTTTTAAACTTATTTGCACACTTTTTATCTTTTTTTTTTTTAATTATCAGGGGATGCATGTGCTCACCAGACAGAGAGAGAGAGAGAGGACCGGAGTGAGGGGGAAACAAAGAGACAGGTTGTGTGAGAGAGAAAGAACGAACGAACCTCACAATGGAATGTGATCACATACCACAGTCCCTTCTCCATTTCTCCAGTTTGCCATAATTTGGGGCACATGTGCTTGGCTTGTTTCTCAAGTTGCTGGGGCCTGGATTCAAGCCACATCGACCCATGTGTGATCTGGGTCACTTAATCACTAGGCTACGGCGTTGGCCTTGTTATTTGTTTTATATAAATATGAAGTAGTTAATTGGGGAAAAACTTAAAGATTCAGGAGAGGATACACAAAGGAAAATCATTCATTCCTTTATTACCCATATACGTCTGTTAATGTAATGATGTTCATCCTCCCACTCGATATATATTCATTCAGTCAATAATTATTTACTAAGGACTTGCTATGCCTGTTCTAGATAACCAATGTTCTGCTTTTGAAGCCTACATGATGTGGCGTGTAAGAACAACAAAATGTCTGGAATAGAATATAGTCTGAAGCACAAAGAAATGACAAGTTAGCCAAACGAGACAAGAAAAGGGTGAGAGGTGGGTATTTCAATGGTGTGGTCAAGAAAGGAAGGAAGAATATGATGTTTGAAATAGAACCTGAGTAATGAGAAGGAGCCAACCATGAAAGAAAAGTTTCCAGGCAGCATGAGAAAAAAAATGCAAAATTTTATGTGGGAATATCAATGTAATGGAACAGGAAGAAAAAAAAAAAGAAAGAAAAGAAAGGATATGTAAGAAATTCTAGGAAATATTAAGTAAGGGAGAGATTGCTAATGAGGTGAAATGGAAAAGTAGCTATGGGACAGATGAGGCCATGGTTAGAAGTTTAGATTTTATTTTAACTTGAATTAAAAGCAATTGAAGAATTATTAAGACATGTGCTATATATAGTCTGCATTCCTTTTTTTTTAAGAAAAAAAAAAAAAAGCTAACTTCCCAGAGAGAATGAATGGAAAGTAGTGGGTTGGGGTAGGTGGGGAGAAGCAGAAACAGTTAAATGTGTGTGTGAGTGTGTGTGTGTGAGTGTGTGTGTGTGTGTGTGTGTTGGGTGGAGTGGGGGAGGGGTGATTCTTTTAGTCCAGATGAAAGAGGAGAGTGGTTTGGGACCAGCAGTTGGCATAGTAGCTATGTCACTGAACTCCCATGTAGTCAACTGCAGTTTGAGTCCTGGACCCAGTGGCTTAAAAAAAAAAAAAAAAAAAAAAAGAAAGAAAGAAAAAAGAGGAGAGTGGTTCGGGTTGGGAGAGTGTCTGTGAAGAAGAGAAGGAGCTAAGACAGAGTGAGAACTTGGAGCCAGCAGGTAGCATGGTGGTGAAGGCGTTGGACTCCTACGTGGATAACCACAGTTAGTGTCTCAGACATGGCTTGAAACTTATGCTGGGCATGAGTGCATGCGTACTCGGAGTCCTGAGTGGAGAATGAGAAGAGATTGCAGTGTACCCATTCCCCCTGGTGGGTGATTTCTCACTTTCTATCTTTCTGTCTCTGTCTCTCTGGTGAGTACATGCATTCTATAGCAAACAATTCTCTGGAGAAAAAAAAGAAAAAGTGGGAACTCTGTCCAAAAGTTCCTCTGTTTAAAACACAGTATTCAAACTGAAAGACAAATACCACATTTTCTCATTTATTAGTGGAAATGAAAACAGTTGATCACAAAGAACTGCAGTATGGCATGGTGGGTTCCAGAAACTGGGAGGGAAAGGAAGTTGCATTGGGTTAGGGAGAATTTGGTTAATAGACACCAACTTGTAGTAAGCAAGTGGAGGAAGCTCTAGGGTGCTATATAGCACAGCAGAGCAGCTCTAGTCGGTGACAATTCAACATGTTCTTCGGAAGAGTTAAGGGGATTTCCAATGTTCACAGAATAAAGTAATGTTTGAGATATATATTTATTTATCTCCCTATCTGATCACTACATATTGTTTGTATATATTTCAAAAACCACAGTCTGCTTCACAAATATATATAATTTATGACTTAAGAAAGGTACTTGTTAGAGATCCAACTGGAGCTATCAGATCGGGCTTAAACTAGGAGATATGTAAATGTGAAAAAATATATATGTTTATGCTGACACACACATGCAATATGTAGGTATATATATTACATTTTGTAGCCTATTTTAGTATTTATTTATTGATAATTGTTCATAAAATTTATGTGCACTAGTTCTTCCGTTGCTTGACCGGTAATTATTTCTATGTTCCTGGAGTTTTGTTTTTATTATTTATAACTATGTATATGTACTTGAAGATAATTTCGCATTATCTATTTTATTTTCATGGGCAAGATTTAGAAAAATGCAATTGCTAGATGAAAGGTTCCTATACTTTCAAAGATCTTCATACTAGTTTCACCAATACTCGAAAAGAGCATGGTGTCATAATTTCCATTGACAGTTTACAAGAACGCCATTTCTTGGTATGACTGCCTTATTAGGAACTTATTAGAGGATTTGCTACAGGTGCATATTGACTTCACTTACTACATGTAAAAAGGGCCAACATAAGAAAAAATGAAGGGCATTGTGTCAAATACCAGCTGTGCACTTGTTAATTGGAGACCTGGAGTAAGCCTTAGCAGATCTAGAATGGTAAAAATCTATGAATTGGGTCCAGCAAGTGGTATAGTGGTTTAAGGTGTTGGACTCCCACATGGCAGACCTGGCGACTTAGAAATCATGCAGGGTGCATGTGCATGTGTGCCCAAAATCCTAGAAAGAGAATGGAGAAGAAGGGATTGCGGTGTGGCCATCATCTTTGGGGGGTGATTTCTCACCTAAGCCCTGTCTGTGACAGGCTCACAAGCCCTATGGTAAAACCTTTAAAAAAAAGATGACTTTGTGAAGTTCAAATAAAATATCACAGATCAGTGAAAAATCAGAAGAAAAGAAACCTAAAGAGAACCTGAATTTTCAGAGCCACATTTGTCATTACATGTCATTATACTTACTGTTGAATAAGTTTCTTTAGACAAGTTTCAAAGCTTTGATTTTCTATTTTTAATTTAACTTTACAAATGATTAAATTTCTTAGACGTCAATGTTATCCCTTACGCACTATCTAATGATAACTATACTATCTACAAATGCATTATTAGACATTTCATTGCTTGAACGGTATCTCATACGTAGTTAATTAACTTTGAAGAGGGATTATAATGAGTCCTTTATTTTCGTATCATAGAAACATACTTACAAAAAGGAAGTCTCTGTGTGTATTTAAAATCTTACTCAGATTTTGTGTCAAGTATATTATAGATAATAATTTTTTATTATAGATAATAATAATTTTTCAGGTGATTATTATTGGCAGTAAATTTTCTCAGCTAGAAAAGAGAAGTGTGTATCATAAGTTCTATTTATTTTTCTTCTTAATTTCCATTTATAGAAATGAATTCTTCCTGACATTTCTTTCCTTTATCAACATACTCTGTGTTTAATCTAGAATAAATATTGGACTACTTAGGGTTTCATTATTTTTTCCCTGGAAAATTTTAAAAGTATCTTCTTTACATTGTCAAAGTAGCTAATAGTGTACTTTTTTTCTAAAGGAAAATATAGACCATTTTAGGACATAATATACATGCTATAAATAACTACTAGTTTAATAAAAACATGTTGATTGATCTATTTTAAATAATAGTAAACGTGGGACCAGTAGTTGGCATAATGGCTATATCGCTGGACCCCCATGTAGTCGACCATGGTGCAAGTCCTGGACTCAGTGGCGTAAACTCATGTTGGGTGCGTATGCATGCATGCCCAAGATCCAGAGAGGAGAAAGGAAGAGAAAGGATTGCAGCATGGCCCTCCCCCCTGGGGGTTGATTTCTCGCTTTCTGATTCTCTGTGTCTCTCTATCTTTCTGGCGATTGCATGTACCCTATAGAAAAAAAATCTCTCAAAAAATATTAAAAAAAGTAGTGAACCTTCAAGTGACATTTATACAAGTAAGCATTCAGTTATGCATGCATATATATAAAATGTTTAAATACATGTATTCACACAACTATATTTCCATTTAACAATACAGAAGAAGTAGAATCAGTAAGATGTTTGTTGTGGTCAGAGCTTTCCAGCATAATAGTAATATTATAGCTAGTAAAATCTATATAAAATATAGATTGTCAAAATTTGTACATATATATTGTGTTGTTGGAAAAGTTATGACACATTTTTGCAAAGAAAATCATAGAAAAAAGATGTTATGGCTTTTCCAACAACCTAATATATATGCATTTATGAAGAGATATACATAATATATATAATATATATATAACATATATTATATATATAGATATAGATATATGTATATATAGATATATCTATTATATATACACACACACACACACACATATGTATGTAATAACTATGATAATTTTATTCTTTTCCTGGAATTCTATTTTGCCCTATAATTCTGTTTAATGGAAGAGTATCAATATTTATCTCCTCTTTTTTTTTGGAGGGGGAGATTTTTGTTATAGGGTGCATGCACTTACCAGAGAGAGGGAGACAGAATGTGGGAAATCACCCCCCAGGGGAGATGGCCACATTGCAATCACTTCTCCACTCTCCTCTAGGAATTTTGGGCATGCACGCACACACAACCAGCATAACTTTCAAGTCACTGATCAGGGACTGAACTGTGGTTAGCCACGTGGGGGTCCAGTGACGTCAACATTATGCCACGTGCTGGTGCTTTTCTTCTTTTAATTATCTACAAATCACACAGGAGATCTTCAAAAAGTTCTTAGAAATGCATATTATAGAAAAACTATGCATGCATTTCAAAATTTTTTAATTCCATTTTCTACAAACTTCCTGAAGTCCTCTTACATATAACTTGGGTTAAAACATAACCATTGCATTAAATTAGGTCACTCTGTATGGCCTAATACATGATATTTCCCTATGTACTGCCCCTCTCTTGACAGCTGAGATGATTATGCTCATGCTCCTGACACTTCTCTGTTCTGATTCATAGTCTGTAGTTTGGTTATTTTTGCTGTCATATGAGATTCTGGTGAACAGATGTACCACAATGTATTAATCTAAGATACAAAGGTTCTTCAGGAAGTTTATCAAAAATGTATATTATTAAAAAAAGCATGTATTAAAAAATTTTTTTGCACCAAAATGTGCTTTCATTCCATTCTTCCATAAACTTTTTAAAGTTCCCTTTACGATCAGTAGGCCTTTTGTTGCATTCCAGTGTTTGCCTACGCACAATGCTGATAGGAATACTCTTCTGTAGATCTCTGCTGTGTACGTACAAGAGTTTCTCTAGGGCATTTTATTTGGAAGTATTAAATATGAATCTTTTAACATTTTATGTATTATTTTTTAAAGGAATTTTTAAAAAATTTATCTATTATTATTATTTAAAATTTCTCTTTTTCTCCAGAAAGAGACAGAGAGAGAGAGATAGAGAGAGAGGGAAAGTGAGGGGTCTGGGACTTGGACTGCAGTTGGCCATGTGGGAGTTCAGCACCTTAACCACCATGCTACCTGCTGGGCCCTAGATATATGGATTTTTAAATTGGTTAGGTAATAAATAAAAGGTAATTCTTTTTCAAAGCTGTATCAATTTATATACTCACCAACAACGAAGAGTTCCCATTGTTTGTAATATTCTATTTAGTTAGTACACAATAGTGTTTAAATTATTTTATTTATAAAATCTAAAGTGTTTTTAATATTCATTTTTGTATTTAAATTTTAGTGACAGGTTTTAAAATTTTGCCAACGTGGACTATTGTATAATATTATCTCTGTGTTATTTTAATATGTATTCAACTGATTTCTAGTGATGGTATGCATCGTTTTGGTTTATTGGCCATGAGATTGTCTTCTTTGGGTTACTTTACATTGTTCTTTGTACTCGATGTTTAAAACCGCTATCTAGCATTTTATCAGGTATGTGTGTTCGCTGTCACTATAGCCTTAATAATGCTGCATAACAAACAAACACCAAACCTGCATGGCGTACAGAGTAAATATATATTTACACCATCGGTTTGAGAGCTGGCAGCCTAGGTTAGGCTTGCTGGGAAGTTTTCCTAGTCTTAGCTGGGTTCATTCAAACAGCTGGCAGTTTGTTGAGATTTGGCTCATCTATAGATTGCAAAATGGCCCATGTTCCTATATACTCCTCAATTAATCACTTCTCTTTTTTGAATATTTAGTTGAGTTTCTAACTGCTTGCTGTCCGTAGCAGAGCTGTAATGGATATGCTTGCAAAGAAAATGTTTTGCATGTTAGGAGGTTCTTCATATAAAGAAGCACTCACTATAAAATTTCGGTAGCATCATGCACACAAGATATGACATTTTATTGATCCTGTCATGTAACTTTTGAAAGAATTCTTTCATTATTAAAAATTATTTTCCCACAAATGTTACATGAAGAACCATTTCTCCCACTGTTAACACTCAGTATTATCGGTTTTGAACATTTTGACCCAAGTAATTGGTTCAACATATATCTCATTTTTATTTTAGCATTTTTTATTGTCAACACAGGTTATTTCTAAATAACCACAGAGAGGGAGAGAGAGAGAGGTATGGTCACACCACAATCCCTACTCCTCCATTTCTCCATCCTGTAGGAATTAAGGGGACACACACACACACACACACACACACACACACACACACACACAAATTGGCTAGTCTTTCAAGCCATGGGGACCAGGATAGGAACCCAGGCCAGCCATGTGGATACGGTTTCCCTTGACCACGGGTACAGGATGGCTCTATCTTCCCTATTTGCAATGTCTTTAGCAATTACAGTCAGTATCTGTAGGGTGATTATTGTAGAAAAATCCCCACGAATATTGAGATCTCCTGATGTTTGAGTCTCTTTTACAAAATAGCATGGTATTTGCATACAACCTGTGCATGCTCCTATATATTTTGGGCTATCTCTAGATGATTTATAATATCTAATCAATGTAAATGCCATGTGAATAGTTTATTAGCCTGTATTATTTAGTAAATAATGGCAAAAATTATATATGCAATACAGTGCAGTACAGATACGAGTTTTTCTTCAATCTTTTTGACCTGCAGTTGGTTGAAGCTGTGGATGCAAAATCAGTGATTACAGCATGCTAAGTATGCTGTCTCAGACTCTTTGCAAATCTTTCTATGATATAATTTGTCTTTTCTTATTGACTTGCAGGAGGTTTACATTTTCTTTCAATCTGTGCTTTGATTTAGACATTGATTATGATGAGTTTTGTCATGCACAGGATTTTATTTAGTCATATTTGTCAGTCTGTTCCTTTAGAGTTTTTTTTATGATTGTGTATTTGTTTATTTTTTTTGTTTTCCTTTTTAGGAGGATTTTCACATACAAAATACATTGTTAAAGACACATGCTTTTTTTAAAAAAAAAGTCCTCAGCATGCAAATAGAAAAGTATTATATTGCTGGTTTTGTTCTTAGAATTTTTTAAAAGTGTTTGCCATAGAACATGTTGGCTTATCAGAGAGAGACAGAGACAGAGAGAGGAAATGTGAGAAATCACCCCCTGGAAGGATGGCCAGGCCACAAACCCTTCTCCTCCATTCTTCTTTTAGGATTTTGGGAATGCACCCACATGTACCCAGTGTGATTTTCAAGCCACCAGCTCTGGGGCTTGAACTGTGTTCAGCTATGTGGGAGTCCAGCACTTAGCCACTATGCCACCTGCTGGTCCTATACTCTTAGGCTATTTTTTATTGAGATTTTAGGTTTACCCAGAATGTATTGTTGTATGTAGATATAAATTGGAAATCAACATTTTTTCCTATCTATTTTTAAAAATACCTGTGACAAATTTTTATTTATATGTAAGGATGGCTTTGAACTTGACAATAAATACAAATCCATTTAATTAAATAATCACATTCTCAATAAAATCTTGTAAACATTTTAAGTCCATTAGAAACAGTCATCAATCTAACATACTTTCATTTTTATTTATAGTCTCAGACATCCCCTTCCTTTTTATCTGTTAATGACTCCCACATTTTATAGTTTTGTTTAATGTTTTTCATTTTTATTTTGGTTTTGTTTTTGCCATAGGGTGGGTGTATGTGCCCACCAGAGAGAGACAGAGAGAGGGAAAGTGAGAAAGAATGCTCCCAAGAGGAATGGCCACACTGCAATCCCTTTTCTTCTATTCTCCTCTTGGAATTTTGGGCACACAACACATGCGCCTGGCATGATTTTCAAGTCATCAGGTTCAGGGTTCAAACTGTGGTTGGCCATGTAGGAGTCCAGCTCTTTACCTATCCAGCTCCTTAACCATCGTGCGACATTCTGGCCCCCCAGTAAATGTTTATTTAAAATTTTCTGTTTCTTCTCCTATTTCAATGAAATATTTCAGGAGGCAAAAGATGACCAAACTATTTGCATTCTTTCAGCCATGATGAAAATGGATTTTTAATTTATATTTTATACTATGAATTATATGTAATAACCTTAGTTCTAATCTCATCCCTAAGGCCCCACTTTCAACACCGTAGTCTGATTAAATTTTTATCATCTTAATCCTGTCACAATCAAATCTCAACACATATAAATTAGGAAGCACATAACAACCATAGCATGTATTCATTCAGACAACAGAAATTATTTTGAAAAGTAATCATGCCAAAATCTGCTTTTACATAGGCATTTATTAAATCTATATTAAATAGTTATAATAATTAAATGCACCTCTTATAGTCAAAATCATTTTATAAGGTATTAATCTTGTGGAAAATATTCTGCATGTTTGTGCATCTGTGTGTGTGTGTATGTGTGTGTGTTTACATATGCTATTGCTGTTCATCCAGTCATCATCTCTAAATACCTTTTCCTTATAAACAAAATCCTAATTTTCTTTGCCCTGCTCTGGGGGAATATAGTTTCCTAGCTTCAGGGACAAATCTGCGAGCGTGAGCCTTTCATGACCTTTTCCTTATCAATTGTGAAGGGTCTAAGATTTTACCCTAATTCCTACCTCGTAAGTTAGCCACCACAGTAGATTCTGGAAGACACGTTGTTCCTGAGTCGGAGATGGAAGGATCATATAACACTCACCCCATTGGCAGTGGTTGGAGTATCAGCCACTTTAGCTCCGGTTCTCTCAGCCCCCATCTCCACTCAGGTGCTTAGAGGGTCAGCGGATCTCTAGACACACAGTACGGTGGGTTTGGGAAGAGAAAGTCTAAACTTACGCTTTCTCAGTCTTCTATGGGGTGTTGTAAACAAGCATATATTTGCTCCTGAAGAAACCAGTGTGTCTTTCAACGGTATAAGCAAATCTGTTCTTTATCCAGAAGGAGAAATTATTTTTGTTGTAATTTATATTTATTAATTTATCTTTTATTTTTGCCAGAGAGAGAACGAGTGAGCAAGAACCCCCCACACACACCCAGGGAATGATCATAGCCCAAATCCCATCTCTTCCCCTTCTCCCTTCTTTTGGATTTTGGGCACGCACACATGCACACATGCACACGCTCTTGGCCAGTTTCTCAGGCTTCCGTGCTGGGACTGGAACCCTGCAGTCAGCCTTGTAGGATCCAGCGGCTTTAGGTAGCACACCACTGGCTGACCCTGAGAAACTCTTTGGCCAGTCACAGCTGTTCTTTATACAGACATCCTTGAAGAAACAGTCAAAGCAAAGGTTGGTCAGCACCTCTGCTCCCCTCCATGCCAAAGCATGGAGACCGAGGAAGTGTCTCCCAATGGCCATGTGATGACCATATGGTATAATTCCGTCACTATAAAACTGATGAAAAGTGAGTTAGAAGACCCTTGAGATTTTCTTCCCCGTACAAGGGGGAACACAGGCGGATCTAATCTTTGTGTAGATGTCAACCTCTGCACGTACACCTGGAAGTGTGCGGGCCAAGCTGTGAGGACCCCACTGAGAGGCGCGCATGCTGAGTATGGATGCACAGAGAGACGAGCACCACACATGAGCTCCAAATTGCTTTACTTACCATCTCCAAAACTCTCCTGCCTCCACACTTCTTGCTACGGGAGGCAGTGCATTCTCCACTTATTACACGTGTCACTTTGAATCGAGTTTTCTGTTACTTGAGTCATAACATATGCTGCTGAAAGCCCGGATTAGACGAGTTCACGGACACTTGGAGAGTTTTCATAATTGGCCAAGATTTTCAAAAAGATGAAATTACTATTCAAGATCACAAATATACTTATTGTGTATAATTAGGCTCACATCTTCATGTCTCTATAAAGTATGTGATCTTTCTGCAAATTCAGACAGGAAAAAGCTCACAATTTTTCATGTCTACATTTTATGATGACTCGAGACTTTTTCGGGTTGTGTTCTTACACAAGTGCATTAAATAGTTCCACGTGCTGGCTCACAATCGTGTGATCCCTAGTCTTCTGCATCAGAAGTCCAGATGCACACAGCTTTCAATAGGCATACCCTGCTACCCGAATCTAATCATTCCCTCTGACATGCTCTGCTTGTCTTACATGCACATGAATATATCATGCCAAGGCCCATACATGGAATGCCTTTGAGTCCATGTATGAAAACCCTTGCTATCATTCCAAAAGCTAAATGTTTGCATTATATTTTACCCGTATTCAACAGTAAACTTTCATAACATTTACATTTGAATAAAGTGTCTTTGAAGTGTTTAATGACTTTCCTAAAAGCCCAGCTTCCCACAGTTGCTAACAGCAGTATTACCCATGTAATTCATTTCGTCATCCAATTTTCTGCACTTCATCTATGCCACACACAATGTGCAATAGATACTCTCTATGCCCTACTCATGCTTCCTCTTTAAACAGATGAAGTTCCAAATGCCAACATGTTCATCCTTGTGCCTTGGGATTTTCTTTTTTTATTGAAACTACTGAAAGGTAGAATACATATCTTTGGAACCACCAACCAGCAAGTCTTAATAAATTAGTGTCAGGAGTTGGTATGTTAATAGCCTAGTTTCTTTTACGTATTAGGTAGAATAACTCTCAGATAACAATCCTACTTGGGTATTTAAAGCACTCCTGTAGCTTCACTATTGGAATATGGAGGCCAAGACATAAGGGGGATCCTGGCTAAAGGCTGCTTGGAGGAGCCAAATTGTTCTCCAGACCACGAATGCTTCCCCGGGATGGACACATTTGCAGATGGCTTACCTCTCATGCTCGTGTCTAGGCCTGTGAAGTGAAAGCCAGAGCAGTAGCAAGGCCAGAGGAAGCCTTCACAGTGCCCCTTTCCTTGGTCAGTGCCATAAATCAGATGCCATACTGTGGACAGAATTGCAGGGATTAGAGCCACTCTCATTAACTTAATGCATTCAGGGAGCATCGTACCAGGTACATGCCTGTTTGTTTCACTAATCTGGTCCCTTCCAAAGACTATGAGGGTTGTCTCCATGGTGCAGCAGTAACGCACTGTTCAAGAGAAGCCAGATCCCACTTGGCAACCCCAGTTAAAACCTTCGGCCAGATCAGCTTGAAACACACTGGGCGTGTTTACGCCGAGATCAGATGGGCTGGAGCACTGGAAGAAAGGCACCTTTTTATGACCAGGCCCTCTGAAGGTGTCGTCTCTCTCTTTCTCTTGCTCTCGTGTGCACATGCTCTATCAGGAATAAAGCAAAACGTTAAAAACCCACACGGATTATAGTAGTGACAGTAGACTACTGTGACTTATTCACAAGCTAGTCCCAATCACAGCTATTCTGACCGCACAAGGGCTCTCCACAAAGTTTCCGGAAAAAGAGTATTGAAAAAAGTGTGCCTGGATCTCAAAAATCTTTCCACCAAAATAAATTCATACTTTAATTCCGTTTTCCACAGACTTTTTGGAGTCTCCTCCTACAGCTCTACCTCATTTATCAGATCATTTGGAAAGTCGTGAGTTTTGTTATGTGTGCCACATTAAAATACTGGGCTCGAATCCTGGCAGGTCTCACTAGGAGTGTCCTTAGCATAGACCCTCAGGATTTCGGGGCAAAGACATGCCAACCATAGCAGACAACCTCTCTCCGTTTCACAAGCAGCTCCTGCTCTGCTGAGCCCGAGTCCTGTCTGGGCAGCGGAGCACCAGGCACTAGGAGGGTATGCAGTCAGAGCTGCATGTTGTGAGCTGGGTATTATAAAAGCTGCCAAGTCACAGAGGCGATTGAGCAGGTGCCAGCGTCCATCATGCAACTGGAATTAAGAGAGATTTTTGCTATAGGGCACATGTGCTCGCCGGAAAGACAAAGAGAGACAGAGAGACAGAAAGCGAGAAATCATTCCCTCTGGGGGAATTGGACACACCACAATCTCTTCTCCTCCATTCTCTTCTTGGGATTTTGGGCATGCATGCACACGCACCCAGCATGAGTTTCAAGCTGCCAGGCCCGGGACTCTAACCATGAGGCCATCTGCTGGTCCCATCATACAACTGAAATTAAACCTTCAAGCCAAGCTGAGTCAGGTTTGGAGGACATGGATAACTCCCACATGCAGATGACAATGCCATCTGCCATTGTAGCAGATGTCCCCCTGTGCCTATACCTGTGGTCACTTAGGGCACTCCTATGACCAGATACTGGAAGAGAGAAAAACTGAGGCCTGGTTCATTGAGGGCTGGAGAG
The DNA here is from genome assembly GCF_000334495.1 of Tupaia belangeri chinensis. NCBI lineage: Eukaryota > Metazoa > Chordata > Mammalia > Scandentia > Tupaiidae > Tupaia > Tupaia belangeri. The sequence continues at coordinate 6,625,088 of NW_006159859.1, forward strand.
AGATTGGCACAAGCTTAAGACACAATGAGGCTCTCTAAAATGCAAGTCTGAACGGCAGTGATGAAGGAAATGCAGACAGAGCTTCAAATAATCAAATTGGTCTGGAGCAAGGGCTGACTTGAGATGTTCACAGGACTTTAACAGCAGCAAATGGCTTAGCTGGCAGGTCAGGGACCTGAAAACATCATCTCAGCATGAGACGAGCTGTTGGCGGGGGGAGTGTGGATGTACCTAGGGGAATGGAACTCTATGTCCCTTGCTGACAGTCGCTAAAGAACCTCCACTGCCAGAGAGACAGTGTATAATGAAGTGGAGAGAGAGAATTGGAGAGGGCAGTGGCACCACTAAATTTAGCACACTGAAATGAAACTTAGGACTACGCCTGGTTGGTCCATAGATCAGCAGGCAATAAAGTGCCTGTATACCAGAAAAGAAAATTGATCCTAATTAATAGGAATTAGGATTGCTGCTTTGTCATGGGAGAAGGGAGATATACTTAGAAATGTTTCGTGCCTCCTTGTTTAGTAACATCTGCAGACGATACGGCAGCTCTGCAGAGGGTGGGGCAGCATAGCAGGGGCTCAGACCCCTCGGGCCCTGGGTGTCAGTTCTGCCGTTAGGCAAGCACCCTGGCAGTGCTGGCTCAGGACGAGGGCCGCCTGGAAGGAAAGACATAGGGGAAAAGAAGATAGGTATCAGGTGTGGTCATGGAAACTGGTCTGTTCCACTAGCCCTCCTTTGTCACACCTCTTCCCCTTAAAATAGTGGCCGGCGGCCATATTAAAGAAGAAACAATGGCAGGGAATGAATTTAACATGAGACCTGAGTGGCTCTGAGCAGTGCAAAATCCAGACTTTTGCTGCATATGTTATATCCCTTGGAACGTTTTATGCGCTCAGGTAAGCTTCCAAATGCCAATATCTGCAGACATGTGCCCGAAGGCTCTTTTTCTTTAACTCCGGAATGCTGCAGTGCTCACGATAGTTGTAGGCGGTTGGGAAGTACCAAAGAATTAGCAGTGCTCAGTCATTACCCCTCAGTAGCTGGCATTTAATTACCCAGCTCTCTCGCTTCTCAGAAAGATAATTCTGAGAGCCAGGCTTTGGATCATTTTTTTTCCCCCAATTTTTCCTAGCATTTAACATATGGTGGCCCACTTAACAGTTCACAACTTAATGGCTTCCCCTTTTATATATATATAATTTACCATTTCTTCACCAGAGCTCCCTGGACTTCCCAAGTACACTACCTTCACTGCACGCCTTGACTCAACGTCTACTTTTGAGAGAACCCCAAATAATACTGTATGTTATGCTAGATGTAGTGGTAGATGCATAGGACTAGGGTCAAAGCCTAGGAAACGTCCCTTTGGGAATTAAGGACTGAGACCTAAGAATATAAGTATAGCACATATGGTAAGAGCTAAATAGAAGTAAGTACAGATACTGGAAAGGAACAGAGGAAAACACTTAACATCCAGGAGAAGCTAAATGAAAGAGAAACAGCTTCATGGAGGAGGTGACATTCCACCAGCGCCCTGAGGACGGAAGAGTAGACACAAGATGTGAGGCTTAAGGGAAACGTATTTTCAGATAGATGGTAAACACGTAGTCAGTATTGGTAATTATTCACACCTTTAGAGATCAGCCAGTCTCAACTTGGAGCGTCTCTGATGTGAGTCATTTCCTGTAGAAGGGGGCCCTCGTGGACATTTTCTGAAAAGCCAAGGGCCATTGGCATCTGTGCTTCTTGAGCCTCAGCAACTGCTGCTCGCAGAGAAGTTCGTTTCCTTCCGTTCCTTGTGAAGAGAGGTTAATGGATTTCTTTGGCGTGCTTTTTATGAGCAACTTGCCGGAAAATGAAATTTCCTAATTCCACAGTTCATCACCCTCATACCTGATTGCAGAAATTAGTGCTTAGAAGTGGGAATACAAAGTGAAAGAGT
>NW_006159859.1:6627101-6653155 GCF_000334495.1 Tupaia belangeri chinensis
AGTGTAATTTCCTTCAGCGCGGAAACTGCTCTGAGACGAGAGACTTGATGCTGTTTCGTGATGTAATGTCTCCTCGTGTGAGACTGTCAGAAGGAAAGAGCGGAACGAGTTATATTTTTTTTTCCTTTTCTCTCATGGAAAAGAAAGTGATCTGAAATATTCCAAGGGTAACAATGATCTTCTAAACAAATTATGTATTTCAGTATTTTCTTGAGGATTAATGTACCAGACGTCTAAAATGATTTCTTCTTTCCTTTCTAGACTCACATAAAAATGTAGCTTTCCCTGTAGTTCAGTTATTCAGTGGTTTTCCCTGTAGGTCACTTATTCAAAAGGAGCCCTTTTCTACTAATGTGCGCTAGTCTACGTGACATTGGTTACAGGAGGATTTGTTCTTTCACAAATGACTTGCTTGGTCTGGTACAAAATGATTATGTATAATGTTTCAATAGCTATTTTTAGGTGAATAAAAGGAGGATCCAATTAATATCATTAAATGGCACATGAGCCAAATACAAATTAGACTCTGTAAAGAAAGATAATAAGGGAAATTATTTATGTCTTCCTTTCTAATATAAGAGAAACAATAATGGAAGCAAACATTGTCTTTGCTTCTTTCATAACTGAGTAGTTCCAGGGAGCCAAGGAAGTCAGTGGAAAAGTTATTTGTATATTAAAACTCAGGCTCGGGTCCAGCAGTTAGCGGAAGGGCTATGTCGTTGAACTCCCATGTAGTCAACCGTGGCTCAAGTCCTGGATCTGGTGGCTTAAACTCATGCCAAGCGCATGTGCATGTGTGCCCAAGATCCTGAGAGGAGAAGGGAGGAGAAGGGATTGCAGTGTGGCCATCTCCCCTGGGGAGTGATTTCTTGCTTTCTGTCTCTCTGTCTCTCTCTGCCTCTCTGGCAAGTGCACGTGCCCTGTAGCAAAAACCTCCCCCCAAAACAAACAAACAAACAAACAAACAAACAAAACCTCAGGCACTGCCTTGCTCTGACAAGAGTAATTTTACAACCCACTTCTGAAAAATGAAATTTCTGTTACCGAATTCTCATGGTCTAACAATGTCACATATCAAAAAGAATTTATGAAAAAAATTAATTTTTTAGGGTTTGGGCATGTGAAAAATGGAGTTTCAGACATTGACATTTCTTCAGAATATTTTCTGAAGCATTTATCATTGAAAATTTTTTTTGATAATCCTTTTTGTAAAATGCTTTCTGCATGTCCTAAGTTGGTGGAATGAACGTGAAGAATATGTAAGTGAAAATATCTTTCACAGAGACATGAAAAGGAATCTTTGGTCAGGAAAAGGTTTAGAAGTAATGCAAATATACTGAGTAGCATGTATTCTACAATTTTTTATGTGTGTAAAATTTACTCAAAAAATGTATATTCAATGTTTATCCCCAATTGTGTGTTAGTTAGCCGAAACAAAACTAAAAAGAGGCAGGGGGTAATGTTTCTCTTGTACATGGAAGAAATAAGTAAACTTTAAAAAAATTATACAAAAAATAGTAAGTTCCAGAACATAGGTCAACATGATCATAAGATGGCTGCATTCTGGAAGGTTTTAAAAGACACAGACAGAGGGAGACGTTGCAGACCTGCAACCCAGAACAGCTCAGAGCAGTGAACTCTTCAAGTCTGCAATAAAAAATGGCCTCCAATAAAATGACATTGCAAAAAATGTGTAAGATACAAAATGGAAAGAGTAAAAATGTTGAAGAGGCAGAACTTGAAGAATGTGTGGTGGAAAAAGTACTGGACCAACGCATAGAGAATGGGAAGGTGGACTATTTCCTGAAGTGGAAGGGATTTACAGATGCTGACAACACTTGGGAACTGGAAGAACATTTAGATTGTCCAGAGTTAATGGAAGCATTTCTTAATTCTCAAAAAGCTGGTAAAGAAAAACATCGTTCAAAGAGAAAATCTTTATCTGACAGTGAATCTGATGGTAGCACAGCAAAGCAGAGGAGAGATGGTGCTGACAAAGAGGCTTTGCCAGAGATCTCGATCCTGCACGAATAATTGGTGCCACGGACAGCAGTGGAGAGAGGATGCTTCTCATGAAACGGAAGGGTTCAGATGAGGCAGGCTTCGTACTGACAAAAGAAGCAAATATGAAATGTCCTCAAATTATAATTGCTTCTTTATGAAGGGAGACTTACTTGGCATTTCTGTCCAGAAACTGGAACTACATATACATATATACACACATACATACACATACATATACACACACACACACACACATATACACACACACATATGTAATCTGGGTCTTGGATTTCGATTTACTAGTGTTGAGAAATAACTACATTGATATGTCTTGAAAGTAGTATTGGGAGAGTTGGAGGGAGCTGCATCCCAATCACTGGTTACTTGGAACAAATAAGTTTTCTGTAGTTGCTTCCTTATGGGAAAAGAGCGTTTCACACCTGGTATTTTATCCTCTGTACTGGGGAACAGGTTTTCTAACCGTTGGGGAAATGTTCTATCGTCATTCCTCAGTCAGAACTTGTGTTTGACTCGCATACCTCAGTACCTGTCTGGGTGTTTTGTTTTTTGTCTTTGTGTGTGTATACATAAGATAATAAGTAAATGGCTTTCTGTTTCTGAAACTTTCACTGAAACAGAAACTGTGGATTAGCTCCTGTTTCTGAGTTACCTTCATTCTGAGCAACCTCAGAATAAGAAATAAGCTGCTCCAAATTAAATCAAAAGTTTTCTGGAAGCCATAACCTTTCAGATTAAATAATGATTTTGTAATTGGGTGGTCTAAATTGGATAACTTAAAAGCAAACATATCAAAAAAAAAAAAAAAGCAACCATATCAGATAGATATAACTATCTATCTATAGTTATATAAATGCAATAGTTTATTTGCAGAATTCCTGAAAGGAGAAATTGTACTATTACCAACAAGCTCCCATCCCAGATGCCAAATCCCAGTGTTCGGCTAAGAAAGACTTAGTTAAGTAGGCATTTTAATCCTCTAGTGAACTTTTCCTTTACAAGAAGTCGAAATCCTTACGCTCTATTGACTAAAAGGTCATTATTCATGAAATGTCTAAGATTTGGCTCATGGGGACCTAATCAGATGGTTAAAGATGTTAGCAGTTTAGGACTTGCTGGCATAAGTGAGTGAACAAATCTGTGATCTAAACTATCGCGCTTGTTTCTTTTCTTAACCCCAATTCGTCTTTTAGGTGTAGGCCTCAGTCTTTTCAGTATTTGGGTTACCGGTTCACCCGAAGCAAGGGAAACCAAGAACTCTGTGGTAATCAGACCATACCCAGCTGTATATTGTTTATTTTATTGTGAATACTGGTGAGCAGTGGTCAATAAATAGTTTTATATTACTTTTTAAAACAAAAGACACTGGGATGCATTTTATCACCTTATACATTTATTTCTATATTGTAGTGTGCTAGTGTTTATGAATGCCACACAAACAAGGGTACCAGTTTAGCACAAACACACTGACAGTTGCTTACATAGAATATGGCCATGTCCGCCAAAAGCCCTGGGCACCTTGGAAATCTAAAACCCAGAAGAGCTCATTCTCAACAAGAGCAGGATCTGTGTCTGTCTCTCAATGAGGGGCAGGTGCCAGATATGTAGTAAGTCCTCAATAAATATCATTGAAATAGCAAGGTGAGGGACCAGCAGATGGTGTCATGATTACGTCGCTGGACTCCCACGTAGTCCATCGCGATTTGAGTCCTAGACCTGGTGGCTTAAAACTCACGCCAGGTACATGTGCATGTGTGCCCAAAATTCCAAAAGGAGAATGAAGGAGAAAGGATTGCGGCATAGCCACCGCCCTGGGAGTGATTTTTCACTTTCTGTCTCTCTGATGAGCACTTACAGCGAAACTCTCTCTCAAAATGAAGGATAATCCTAATGGTCAACAGTCCATGGACATGGGCCAGCAGGTTTCATGGCGCTTAGTGCACTGGATTCTACATGACCAACTCAGTTTCTTGGGTCCTGGAGCTGGTGGCTTGAAAAATCCCATGGGACACATGTGTGTGTGCTCTGAATCCTAAGGGGAGAGTCTTTGAGAGGGCAAACCCACCTAGGGGGTGATTTCTTACTTTTCCTCTGGCAAGTGCACATATGTTATGTCAAAAATATAAACAAAAACAAACAAAACACAGTCCATGGACAGAGTTTCTATCCAAAATGAGCCATTTTTTTAGAGCAAGAATAAAAAATATAACACACATAAATGCACATATCGAATGGAATGCTGTGCTGAAAAAGTACTATTTTGTATAATTTTGTATTTTTTATTAGCTATGAATAGTGTATAGAATTATGATTTCTTGGGCTAGCCCATAGCCTGGTGATTAAGGCAGCTGGATCTCACATGGCCAACCTTGCAATTCATGTCCTGGACTCTGCAGCTTGAGAAACACACCAGTTGTGTGTGCATGTATCCCCAAAATCCTGAAAGGAGGGAGGGATAGAGGAGAAAGGATTGTAGTGTGACCATTCCCCATGGGGCATGCTTTTTGCTTTCCTTCTCTCAGACTCTCTCTGGCAAGTGCCCATGCCCTATGGCAAGTTAAATATATATTTTTTTAAATTAAAAACTGAAGAGGTGTGACCTCTGGGAAGAGATTCAGATTAAGATCATTAGGATGTGGCCCTCCATGATTAAAGCCGGCTGGGTTGCTATGGAGATGGAATGACACCAGCAGAGACACATGGACACAGATGCACACGCTCCTATCCCCAACATATTGTAATGCAGCCAGAAACCCCCACCAAGACCTGGACCCCAGACCCTGGACCTCCAAACTGGGAGCTGAGTAAATCTCTATTGTCTGAAATCACCCAGACATAGGCATTTTCTGTTATTAACAACAGATTGAACAAGAACCACACTAAATTCAGGTTAGCTGTCCTTACTTTTTATGTAACATCATACCCCTATTTTATTTCACCTGAACTACTGCAGTATTCTTCCCATCTATAATAATTCCCCTTTTAAGTCATCCTACATGTATTACATTTTGAATAAGCATTCTAAGGGGCCAGCAGATGGCGTAGTGGTTGCATCACTGGATTCCCATGTGGCCACCTGCTGTTTGAATCCTGGACCCATTGGCTTGAAATTCATGCTGGGCACTTGTGTGTGCAGGCCCAAGATCCTGGGAGAAGAAAGGGAGAGAAGGGTTTGTGGCATGACCATCCCCTCTGGAGGGAGTGAGATTTCTTGCTTTCCCTCTCACTGTCTCTGTCTCTCACTGTCTCTCTCTCTCTCTCTGGCAAGGGCACATGCCTTTAAGGCAAAAACCTCTAAAAAAAAAAAAGAATAAATATTCTAAATCATGATCTTGTTAGACCCCCACCCCCACACTGCTCATAAAACAAAATATAAAGTTTTAGCATGGCATTCAAAGCATCTCTCAACCTAATTTCAGTCTTAGCTTTCTACTACTCCCTCTCACATTCCCATATTTTGCAATATCCCTGTGTTCCTGGGATATTTCCATCAGTGTTCTGCTGCCCTGGCCCTCTCTCTGCATACAACTTTGATTCCTCATTTCCCCCCAGGGGTCTCTTAACAAAGTCTAATTTGAATTTATATTATAAAAGGAAAGTAAGGATGCATGCATGGGTATGGGCCAACTTGCATGGACACTGAAATTATCCCTTACTTTTGTGCACTGTGGTAGGACTGGTGCTTACAGTATGGTTTTAAAACTCTCTCATGTTCCTTGGCTTGCTCATTAAGACTTTCTACCTCTTCCTGGATTGATGGATGAGAAGTTCTGTGTCATCACCGTGAAGACCTTGTGCCACTGCAGCGCCTTGTTTACATTACCTGCAAGGTGACACGTTACATGATTAAACTCCGTCTTGCTAAGGGATACCTTGTCTTTGACAAGACCCAAGACCAGCATGCAAAATTAATTTTATGTGCCGATGATTTAATCTTTTCTCAGTTTTTATTTAATCATCACACTTAGTTTCTCATGTCTCAATTTTGATAAGTAATTCGTCGTGTGACTATAAGAGGCCAGTTCTTTTGATTAAAATGCTTCCTATGCACTTTAAGTTGTGAGAATGAATGCGAAGAAGATACGTAAAATGTATCTACCACAGTGACATAAAGATGTAGAGTTTTTAATCAAATGATAAAGTGGGTAGAATTTTAATGAGATGTCTTGGATGTGGGTTCCAGTTTGATGGACTTGTAGTACAGGGCAGTTCACTTATCTTCAGTTCCTGGGGAGCATATCTAATATCATTATTCTGAGTAGCAAATGAAACCCTGAACATCTGAACACCTTGAAATTTTGTGCTACACAAATGGAAAATGTTACTGAATTGCATCTTTAGCGCAATGATATCATGACTTCAGAAAAAAATAAATAAATAAAAGCCAGCCAGGTGTAGGGGTTGAAGCAACTGGTTCCCAAATAGCTGACTGGATAGTTCAAGTCCCAGATCTGGTGGCTGTGAAAACATGTCACGTGTGCCCAGAATTATGAGAGGAGAATGGAAGAAAGGGGATTGTGGTGTGACCATTCCCCCTCGGGGTTGCTTTCTCACTTTTCCTCTTTTTCTGTCTCTATCTGGTGAGCAGACGCCCCTATAGGAAATTTTTAAAAATTAAATGCAATGGGTTTTAATGCTTATATAGTTATTATGATCTGAATGACCGAAGAACTGATAATAAGTTTGCTATCTTCTCCCCACCACTGGGTTTAGTATAAATATTGAAGAAGAAAAGTCTCTGGGGTAGGAAAAGTGTCAGTGAGGGTAGAGGCATGAATACATGAGAACTAAGCTGTAACTGCTAGGACTTCAATTTCGTAGGTACTAACGAAACCTCTGTTAGTTTTAATTTGCTGCTATAACAAATCACTATGCACTATGTGTCTTAAAAGAACACAACAAACAAAACACACAAACACACACACACACACACACACACACACACACACAAAAGACACATTTATTTTTAAAGTTCTAGAAGTCACAGTCTGAAATGAGTCTCATGGAGCTAAAGTCCAGGTTTTGGAAAGGCTGGTTCTTTATGAAGCCTGTAGGGAAGAATGCATGTCATTGCCCTTTCCAGCTTATAGAGGCCACCTATATTCCCTGGGTCATGGCCCCATACCCCATCCTCTTTCCACTGCTTCTATCACATGACCTTTGCCTCCTTTGACCTTTTCACATCCCTTGACCTTCTTATAAGGATGCTTGGGATTACACCAGGCTCAGATTCACAATCCAGAGCTTCTCCCGTTTCAAATGCTATAACAAATCACTATGCACTATGTGTCTTAAAAGAACACAACAAACAAAACACACAAACACACACACACACACACACACACACACACAAAAGACACATTTATTTTTAAAGTTCTAGAAGTCACAGTCTGAAATGAGTCTCATGGAGCTAAAGTCCAGGTTTTGGAAAGGCTGGTTCTTTATGAAGCCTGTAGGGAAGAATGCATGTCATTGCCCTTTCCAGCTTATAGAGGCCACCTATATTCCCTGGGTCATGGCCCCATACCCCATCCTCTTTCCACTGCTTCTATCACATGACCTTTGCCTCCTTTGACCTTTTCACATCCCTTGACCTTCTTATAAGGATGCTTGGGATTACACCAGGCTCAGATTCACAATCCAGAGCTTCTCCCGTTTCAAAATCTTTAATCTGATCACATCTGCACAGTCCCTTTGCCATGTAAGGTAACATCCTCAAGTTTGGGGGACTAGAATGTGTATATTTTGGGGGAATATGGGAGAATATTACTCATCCTATCAAAGGAGGCGAGTATTCCACCTTCAAATGGTCCATAGACCACTGACAACACTGCCCCCACTGAATTATGAATTTTAACACTTTGAGTCATTGCACAAACTTGAGTTGAGTATTACAGAAATTACTGCTCTACCTTCAGTACTTTTTATTTTTCTGTTTACAACTAGAGAATTCCTAGTTAGAAGACTACTTCAGTAGAATGACCGTCCTTCCTTACCCATTAATGATATTCTGATAAGCTCTATTGTTGTTTTTCTTTTTTAATAAGTTTGGCCCCACTTTACTTTGTGTTCGCTGTTGGTCAAACTGATTTTGGTGATCGTGACATCTGTGTTCGCATCCCCGCTGGAATGAAGTTGGTTTTGAATGGGAATGCCAGTGATTGAAAGCTTTCAGTCGGGAAGAACTGAAATAGGATCAAGCGAAAGCTGTAAACCCCGATTACAGCATTGCCTAGCAACATAGTTACAGGTTTCCACTACACCAAATGATAGGATCACAGAAAGGCATCACAGGAAAGATAGGAAGGATAGGAACTTCTCAACTTACAAAGCCCCCTGTCCTCTCAGCCTTAGGGAAACACAACCGTGAGCTGTTAATATTTTTGGCTATGAGCATTTTATTCTGTACATGTCTGTGTTTTGTTTTGTTTTGTTTTTTACTTATTTACATAGCACTCAATATTATAGAAGCAATCTTTAACAAAGCGAACAGAATAAATACATTACTTACATTATTAGAAATAACTGAGAGCAAAACTTATGACAGAGGAAAATCTAAGTGTCCTCCAATTGTTGTTATTGTTTTTTTTTTAAATTACATTTATCTTTTTCACAGCCTTGAAAGTATTAACTCAAACACCGTGGTTTATGTCTCTTTTTCAAAATCTGCAGTAGCGCTATTAAAATGATTAATATTTTATGACACTTTAGAGTTCACAAAGCACTTTCAAAAATTTATTTCTCATATATAATCTCAATGGCACCTGTGACATTTAAATGTTATCTACAATAACAGCAAGCAGAGCTGACTTGAAGGCCTTGCAGCTTTTCTATTCCAGCAGCCCTTTACCAAGAAAACAAAAGAGCTTCTTATGCTAGAAATAGACTAACTGCCTCTGGTTTCAACTGTCCAATCTTATGTAATACAATATGGGGATCGCATAGAGAATCTCACTTTAATATCAATGACAATGGTGCCCTTATGTAACGTGTACTGCTAGTTTGAAGCCAGTGGTCTTTACAACGTTTGTCCCTCCAAGGTCATTGGAGGTTCAGGTTTTGCAGGACATCATCACTTACAGTAGAAGATGTAGGGTTTTCTCATGAAACGAAAGGGCCAGTAGTAATGAATGAGACTAGGATGGACACCTCCAGGGGAGGCGACTGCATCGTGAAGACCGTCACCCTCGAATTGCTCAAGTTTGTCTAAGCCCCCAGCAAGAGGCCGGCATGTAAAGTCAGGTATCTCAGAGCTGGAGAAGTACAACCTTTCAAGGTTCCAGAAAGCTGGAATTTTCTAGTCTTCTGCTCAAGTGTTGATACAAAAATTCACTTTTCTTGGTCCTTAACCTCAAAACATGAATCCTGTCTCACAAGTCCATCGCTGTGCTGGAGTCCTTTCAGAGAGCAGCACCCAGAAGCACCCAGTTAGGCCCTGCCCAAGTGTGACTTTCTGTAGGATAGCAGAGGACCAGCGACCCCCTCACTGCTGACCCGCTGACCATGACATCCAGCGTGTACCAACTGATGCCCCAAGCCTTCTATGACATATAGATGAGGCTGTGCAGAGAGTTAAAACCAAGAAAAAAAAAATGAAAAAGGTTAAAATGAGGCAAGAGAAGGCTAAGTAAAGAAAGGAAAATATAAGATACTGAGACACTCTATTCAATGACTATGTTTTTCAGCAGATACATAGAGATCTTCAAAAATTCATTCTGCTAGTTTGGAAAACATTTCTAAAGAGTATTATTGCTATTATTATTGTTATTTTAATTTGTCAGAGGGTACATGTCCTTGTGGGAGAGACAGACACAGAGAGAGAGAGCGAGAGAGAAAATGAGAAGGCATCCCCCTAAAGGGGAGCATACCCCCAAATTTTTCCTCTCCCATCTCTCCCTCCTTTCAGAATTTTGGGCACACATGCACCATGCCCAGAGTGTTTTTCAAGCTGCCAGGTTCGGGACTTGAACCATAGAGTTGACCAGGTGAAATCCTTAACCCCTACACCACTGACTGGCCTCCATTGTGATTTCAAAAGGTATTTACTAATATTGCTAGAAGTATAGTCTTAAGCAAAATTATATGTATATATTTTCCTCAGTTTCACATGTATCATCTGTACTATCAATATAATCAATCTTAAGAAGGCCAGTAAAGATGATAACTTAAAGTAATGATGCTGAATAAGAAACAGAAATCGTTGCTACACAATTAGAAGATTCGTGGCAATCTCCAAGACTAATTTTTTTTCTTAACTCAAATGAGAAGACAAGGAAATCTTAAGACTGCTTGACAATATTTCAGTCAGGAAAAACAAAAATTGAAAAAGTCATAAAATCCCAGTAAAATACCTAAATTCTAACTTTGCAATGTTTTCCCACTAGCAATTACAGAAGTAATTGCAAAGAGTTCTGTTTCCTTCAGATTAGCTTTTCTTTCTCTTTTAATTTTTCTAACTGGTGGATTTTGACATAACAAAGGAAATAAAATTGTCCCCAATCTTCTGTTTGGCACTAAAGAATACTTTGGGTTGAATAAATAGTAACTTCATGGTAATTTTACAAGATGGTCCACATTTTCAAATGACTATTATGATTTTTGAAGAAGTTTGTATAAGCTAGAATTATCCGTTATGGTCATGACCATTACAACATATGTCTCTTCTCAACTGATTAAAATAGTATTTAAAACTGTCTTTATTTTTCTTTTTAATTGCCAGATAGTATGTATGCTCACTAGAGAGAGACAGAGAAATACAGAAAGAGACAGAGAGAGAAAGCATCCCCCAGTGGGAGGTGGTCACACCACAATCCCTTCTCCTGTATTCTTCTATATTTCTCTATCTAGTTGGGGTTTGGGACATGCCTCTGGCAAGCAAATATTCTCTCTAGCAAAAATTTAATAGAAAAATCATAATGGTAATGACTTTTATTGTCTTCTCTTTTCAGCTCTGTCACTGTAGTCTTTAAGTTTTCAGTGTTTTCTTTGTTTGCTTGTAATGAAGAAAGATTATTTCAGAGATGCAAAGTGACTTCATAACTTAAGCTTTCTCAGCTCTAATAATGCCAAGTGATGAATGTTTCTGGGGGGTATTAAAATGCTCCATAACATTTAATGCTTTAGTGGTCATTATGGGCTCTGAGAAGGATTAAAATAAAGAGGTCAGCTTAACACAAATCAAGTATTATTACCAAAGTACATAACACTAGCTGATCGAAAACGAGGCACCAGCTTTACGTGTGAGGGATGCTATGTCTCCCAAAAGGTTCAGAATGTGTTTTCTGGTTTTTGTTTGTTTGTTTTTATCTTTTGTTTTGTTATCTGATGTTTCTTTTCAATTACCAAAGGGCATGTGAGAGATGGGAGGTGGGGTAGAAATCACCCTAGCGGAGTGAGGGAGCACTCCTCACAGTGCATGGTCATAGCACAATCCCTTCTCCATTTTTCCATTAACTGGAACACGTAAGTGCCTATTTGCAGTGTGTTTTTCAAGACACTGAGTCGGGACTCGAACTGTGGTTGTCCATGTGGGATCCGGTTTCCTTAATCACTAGGTTAGGAGGCTGGCTCTATGTTTTCCCATTTTATGTGTTATAGCAGTTCACACAACAAATAAATGAAAGTGTGTGAATTGTGTAATATATACACACACGATACATATATATCTATATGCAGTTTAATCATTATGAAAATATACTCTAAAATTGGCTATAATGGGACTAGAGTCATATTTTATAGTTATCTCAGTGAGGAGATCATAAATTGTAAGTTCTCTCTAATTTTTAAAATATTCTAAATTCTTTTAACAATTCTAATCCTTAGTATATTCTAGAGGGTTGTTTTTCTTTCTTTTTCCATGGCTTAGATGGTTCAATTCAAGTAGTATAAACAGCCTATGAAGTCTGCTAAAAGACTTGCTGAAAATATTTTCCCAGTTCTGAATCACCCTTCGTGGTGACTGTGTAAAACTCAGTCTCAGTACAATGTTTTCAACTTTTAATGCTGGTAATTGGGGAAAAATAATAATAAGACAGAGCTGGAGGGTTTTGCAATAGCACATTAGACAATATAAGAAAATATCTATAGGGAAGTTATCGTTTTCCAGTGTCATGTAAAATCCATCACCAATATCGCTAATATCTTCTCTCATGTATAATTTAGCGCAATAGATCCTATATTCGTGATTATAATGTAATTATTCTGTTCCTGGTTATGTTTAAACTCCACTGAATTGTTACTGTGTTTTTAATTACGGAAGTGTTTTATTGGAAATGTGGTTTAAAACTAAGATATTTTTTCATAACATTTTATTTTTTATTTTACAAAGAAATCATTGCCACTTATCCATAGACCATGGTTTTAACATCTTAAAATTATACACCTTTTTTTCCCCATTAGCTTACTGAACCATATTTTTGTTCTATTCCTGATGAAACGTTCATGATGAAAATAGAAAAATACATACAAGATTCAAGATAAGGTGGGAAAGAGAAGTAGGACATAAAAAGCTTGTATAAACAACTTAAAAAATGATTTTAAATTTAGTGGATCCTAGGGCCAGCAGATGATGTAGCAGTTATGTCATTGGACTCCCACATGACCAACCATGGTTCAAGTCCCAGACCTGGTGGCTTAAAACTCACGCTGGGTGTGTGTGCTTGCATGCCCAAGATCCTAGAGATTGTGGTATGGCCATCCTCCTCGGGGGCGGGGGAGGTGATTTTTTACTGTCTTTCTCACTGTCTCTTTCTCTCCTCTGTGAAAGCATGCACCCGAGTGCAAAAAAACTGTCTAAAAAATTTAGTAGGTCTTATTAAATAAATCCTCTGTATTTTTACTAATTTGTATATTCTGAACAAAGCAATATTGATTCTAATAGGATAACAATAAATACACAGCCTTTGATTTAAATTTTAATGCCAAGATATAAGAATCTAATAATTTGTGCTACTTAAAATTTCTGAGATAATATAAATGAGATCATCTTATTATTATCTTATATTTCCAATTTGAAATAACACACACGAGAATTTGTTTTTCTTTTGCTAGAGGATACGTGCACTTGCCAGAGAGACAGAGAGGGAGAGAAAAGAGAAACAGCGCCTATGGGGAATGGTCACAATGATCCCTTCTCCGTCTCTCCCTCCTTTGGGGATTTTGGACATGCGTACACATGTGCCTGGAGTGTTTCTCAAGCCGCTGTATCCAAATCTTGAAATGTGCTTTAGGTCACGTAGGAACCAACTGCCTTAACCACCAGTCCCCAAAGCTGACCCTGGAATTATTTTTACAAATAAAATAAAAATTAATAAACAGATATGATATTCCCTTACTTATTTCAGTAGTTTAGTTATCAGGCCAATACATTTTATAGTATGACTAAGTATATACTCAGTTTTAATTTGACATTTCAGATGGTGAAGCCCTTTAGCCTCTCAGAAGACCTCCCTTCCAAAGATAAAATGGAAAAAGAAAAATCAGAAACCTACTGTGGTTCCCTCCATAACTGAGTTAAGAATATGGACATTGTGCTTTTTAGCTAAGCAGGGAAATTATGCGTAAGTGTTCGGGTTGTCATTAGAGTCTGTGGTTAGTATCATTACCGTTGTCCTCTGCTTCTTTCTCTCTTACCAGCTTTTCACTCCACATTTTCCACATTTATTGTGTTTTATTCATCTCTCTATGTTTTCACAGACCTAGGAGGTATTTTTGTTTGCAAATATTTTGTTGATCATCTTTATAATTTTTACTAAATAAGTGAAAGATGCATCCTAAGTTAATCTGGTAACTATAACTTGTTTGTATTCTTAGATTTTTTTTTCTTTTCTTGCTCTAGTTTTTTTTTTATATTATATCTGACTTTGCTAAAAATCATCCTTTGTAAAAGTGATTTATCTAATTCAACGTCTATTTTAAAAATTTAAAGAGATGAGCTATAACGTTGTTTCTCTAATGTTCTGTAGTTCTGTGGTTTATAAAATGCTGGTCTAAACTTGCTCCGTTTACTCCTATCATAAGTCTAGGATATAATAGGGGAAGATAATTTATTTCATATATATGTTAATATAATACATAAATTATATTGCATATATATTATATACATATACTGTTTGTCCCAGAATCAGAAGAAACCAGAAGTGAGGGTTTTGTGAAAGTGGATAGAATTGAGATTTAGGATTATGTTTGAACCCCAGATTTGGCACTAACTAGTCAAATGATCTATAACAAACGATCTCAGTTTTCTCATTTGACAAACTGGATTAACAACTAAGAAAAATAGAGAAGATTAAATATACATTAATCTATTATTGGGGCCAGCAGGTGGTGTGGTGGTTGAGGTGGGTGGATTTCACATGGCTGACTGCATGGTTCAAGTCCTGGACCTGGAGGCTTGATAAAAGTATTTTCCTTCACATTCGATTCTAAATATTACTTTTTTTCAAATGCATCTTTTAGTTAGAGGGTATTGCCTTGATAATACAAAAATCTGAAATAATTCTGCTGTAAGCAATTGTTTGCAGTTCATTTTTGTTGACTCTTACTGTCAGTAATTAATTTATATGTTGTGTTTGCCAATGGGATTTATTCCCTAAGATGTCTGACCTCCCTATTTCTTAATTTGCTCACTTTTTTCTATCTCTACATTCACCAGCAAAGTCTGAGATCCAGTCAGTCATCAGCCTGATCATGGAGTCTTGGATAAATTCTAAGATATCTGGTGGAAGTCATGATAAGTTGACAGGATTATTTATTAATTAATTAATTATTTATTTACTTGTTTAATTATTTATTGGGGAGGAATGATCACAAGAGGAAAGTATCATTTCCAGAATTCTGAAGAATTACTAACCATTAACTTTGAAGTGATAATAATCTTTAAAGAACCAAAAATTTATCCCGGAACATGAGCCTAAGAGGCGACTGCAACTGTAGAGGTATGAGTGTAGTTTGGGATGGCATCTGTTAGAGTGAATTCAGTGTGTGCACCAACTTATTCCTCAGTTTTTCTCCTTATTTGGCAATCACAGAAGCATTCCTTTGACTATTTTCTTTTGAATTAATATGTTTATTATGTTAGGAAAGGCCAAATGAAATTTCTGGAACTGATCCCCCACTCGTACCCCCACCATTACTTTGTTTTAACAAAGTAAAATCTAACAGCAGTACTATGTCCCTGGAGAAATGGCTAAATATAATACCATCATGAGAGACTTGAAAGTTGAAAGGACATTGATTTATAGCAGGTCTTCATTTTTTTTTTCATGGTTCAAGTCCTGGACCTGGAGGCTTGATAAAAGTATTTTCCTTCACATTCGATTCTAAATATTACTTTTTTTCAAATGCATCTTTTAGTTAGAGGGTATTGCCTTGATAATACAAAAATCTGAAATAATTCTGCTGTAAGCAATTGTTTGCAGTTCATTTTTGTTGACTCTTACTGTCAGTAATTAATTTATATGTTGTGTTTGCCAATGGGATTTATTCCCTAAGATGTCTGACCTCCCTATTTCTTAATTTGCTCACTTTTTTCTATCTCTACATTCACCAGCAAAGTCTGAGATCCAGTCAGTCATCAGCCTGATCATGGAGTCTTGGATAAATTCTAAGATATCTGGTGGAAGTCATGATAAGTTGACAGGATTATTTATTAATTAATTAATTATTTATTTACTTGTTTAATTATTTATTGGGGAGGAATGATCACAAGAGGAAAGTATCATTTCCAGAATTCTGAAGAATTACTAACCATTAACTTTGAAGTGATAATAATCTTTAAAGAACCAAAAATTTATCCCGGAACATGAGCCTAAGAGGCGACTGCAACTGTAGAGGTATGAGTGTAGTTTGGGATGGCATCTGTTAGAGTGAATTCAGTGTGTGCACCAACTTATTCCTCAGTTTTTCTCCTTATTTGGCAATCACAGAAGCATTCCTTTGACTATTTTCTTTTGAATTAATATGTTTATTATGTTAGGAAAGGCCAAATGAAATTTCTGGAACTGATCCCCCACTCGTACCCCCACCATTACTTTGTTTTAACAAAGTAAAATCTAACAGCAGTACTATGTCCCTGGAGAAATGGCTAAATATAATACCATCATGAGAGACTTGAAAGTTGAAAGGACATTGATTTATAGCAGGTCTTCATTTTTTTTTTTTTTTGAGAGAGAGAGGTTTTTTTTTTTTTTTTTTTTTTTTTTTTGCTATAGCATGCATGTGACCTCGGGAGAGACAGAGATACGGAGAGACAGAAAGTGAGAAATCACCCCCACTAGGGGGAATAACCATGCCACCATCTCCTCTCTTCCATTCTCCTCTCAGGATTTTGGACACACACGCGCCTGGCCTGAGTTTCAAGCTTCTGGATCCGGGACTTGAACTGTGGTCACCCATGTGGGAGTCCAGATTTGTAACCATTACACCATCTGCTGGTTCCATAGGTCTTCATTTAACTCACCTATTTGATGTGTTTAAATGCACCTTGAGGAATGACAAGAATTATCCTAAACATAATCAACTGATGATGCCATTGTTAGCTGCTGTATCAGATATCGTTTCATTACGAATAATCAGCAGAGTGCTTTTATCCAGATACATAGTATTGATCCCAAAGCCACTGTTGCTCTGGCAGAGGGATTAAGCTCTGTCATGTCAGCAGACAACAGTAGCATCTAGATATCTTTCCCTGAATCAGTCAGGACACAGAGCATTGGTGGCAACGTTCTGTGGTTTCTGCACCACTCACGCCCTGGTGTCTTGCAGCCAGAGTAGCTTTTCCTGATCTTGGCTTCCATGGCCCTTCCCGTGGTTGGGTTATCTTCTAACTCTCTGTTTTAAATTCCCCTCCTGTTGCTTTTTTTTAAGCCAGAATGGTGTCTTTTCCTGACTGAACCTTGACCAACTTAACACAGAGCTTTTCCCTCTCCAAGTTTTCTCAGTCTCTATAACTAAGACCTTCGTATAGCCAACTGTTCCAGACATTCTTGACCGTATCCTTTCTTTCTTTTCAACCCTACATCCAATACTTTAGGAAATCCTGTCAGTTCTGCCAAAACAATATATCGCAAAGCTGCCCATTTCTTTCCACCCGAGGCTTCCATGACAACACCTGACATCTTCTTCCAGGTGAATGCTGAAATACATCCTGTTTCCCTGCTCCCTGTCTCTGTTGCCTATGATCTGTTTTCTGCTCTGTGGCAAAAATAATCTTTTGAAAATGAAAGTCCGATCAGTTTTGTGTTTTTCTCAAAATCATCCTATGACTTCCCATCCTATTTAGAGAACAATCAAATCGTTTACCATTGAAAACATCCTCTGAGTTTCCATGCTCGTTTTCCACTGTCATTCCCAGATCGTCTCCTTGTCTCGTAAGTGTTTGTTTGTCACAGGTCACATGTAGGTATTCTTGTGATCTGGAGTACTCTTCTCCTCAAAGGCCTCGTGACTCCCACCCTTCCTTACCTCAGTAAATCTTACCTTCTCAACCATTTGACTGGCTGCCATTATTTTCTCAGAATTCTATTGGTTTTACAACATAAATTGATTTAATTTTTGGAAGAGTATTTTCATTTTTATTTTTTATATGTTCTACAACATTGTTCCAAAAGGCCATGTCAATTGACCCTCCCAATAAGAAGAAAGTGAGCGTAACTATGCGCCTATCCCCCAAACAGGTGTGATGAACATTCAAGAAGAAAAAGAAGAAAAAAATCGTTGTTGGTTCCATTTGCATTTCATAATGCTTTAGCTAGTAAAGTTGGGTCTTTTAAGTATATTGGACACTCATATTTCCTTTCCTGTAAATTTATCGTTTGAATCATTTCCCCTTGTTTAGTAAAGAATTTAAATTTGTTCAAAAGGAGATCTAGTCTTTGCCCTTAGCTTTTTGAAAGTAATCTCTAAATCGTGAGCATTCATACTTGATATAAATACCTCTGTTTAATATGGGGCTTGCCACACCAGATTGTAATTTAATAATGTGATTTAGCATGTAAAGGACACAAAAACAGGACCTGGCATTGTCCACTCTGAGTATGTAAAGCACCCACTATATTGCCCGGGAAGTGTCTCCTGCGGTCCGTATCACAATCCCTGAAGGATAATTTAATTCATCTTTTATGAAAACAAAAATTTCCACTTTAATTTTAGGCCCAAATTCTGAAATGGGAAATAGGTACTCAGTATATAATTTAATCATCACAATACGAAACATAGATGTTATATACAGTAATACTCTATTAATTTTATTTTTTGATTGCTGAGGGTGTGTGCATCACCAGAGGAAGACAGAAAGAGAGGGAGAGGGAGAAAGCACCCCCTCATAGGGCATGGTCATGCCATATCCCTTCTCCATTTCTCCATCCTGTGGGGACTTGGGGCACACACGTGCACTCCCACTGTGTTTTCTCAAGCTGCTGGGACTGGAGCTCGACCTGTAGGCATCAATGTGGGATGTGGGACTCCTTAACCACTAGGCGATGGGGCCAGCCTGGTTTTTCCTTTACTGAGGATGCAGTGAAGCCCACAGTCAGGGGCTGACTGAATTCCTCCTATTCTTTCTTTGTACAGTGTTTGCTCCTCTTCTGGTAATAACTAGTATTTCCATTCCAGTTGGTTGTGCCCTGAGAGTCACTTTGTTGTGTCAGGGCGAGACTGCTCAGACTGTACTCCCTGTACTTGTCCCGCTGTCAGATTGTAAGTGGAAGAATAGCAATCACATCGCCAACGCTACTGCCTCTCCCTGGGGTGCTGTGCAAGTGCCTCCCTCTAATTCCAGGTACCCGGGCATGTTTTCCTCCCAGACTTTGGATGGGCTAATGCAGCTCTGCTTGTCGTTCCTGTGAATCGGTGCCTATGTTCTCTGTCACAAAGCGATGAAAGGAGAGTTTATTATATTCCACTCTTCCTGGCCGAGGAAGGAACTTCCTAATGGGGTCTGAGCTGAAATCAGATTCTCCACTGGGCAGGAATAATAGGCTTCAACCCTTTATGTGCAGCACCATGAAACAACCTCCTTCTGCCTACAGGAGACATTTTGCCCTCACTGCTCCTTTTGTGACACACCCCGTCTGTCAGAGTTACATGCTTATTTCATGGGAAAGCAGGGAAGTCCTTTACAAAGAAGTTACACTGTCAGTTACCTGACACTCTCTTTTCCTTCCTCATCTTTCTGAACTTCTTTAACTCGAGCGGACATTTCACGCTGTTTCTATAGGCACTGGGCATACCATCTTTAGATTCCACGACTCTGCTGCATGCAAAGCCCTGTACTGAGAATAATCATACGTACCAAGAAGCTTTGGAGTGGATGCATAGCTTCAAGCCTAGACTATATAACAGGGCACAGGCAGTGATCCGAACTAGAGATGCAAATGTGGAACACATCAGGAGGGTGGCCAAAGAGTGTGCTTTTTGGTGAATCATAAAAGGCACAAGAATGAGAGCACAGACAATGGAAGAGGTATTTATAAATGATATAGAGGTGTGAAAATAACCAGGAAAGCATGTTACTATGGAAACTAAAGGAATACAAAGTTCGAAGAAGGATAAAGTTGGCAATGTTCTCACAGTGAGGTACAGTGTAATGAGGACTGAAATTATCCTTTGGATCCGGCAGCGAGGAGAGTGTTGACACCCTTCGTGAGAATGGTCCCGGTATGATCAAGTTGTAAAATGTACCACAGAGGGTGAGCTGAGGAAGTGGACACAAAGCATGAGGGCCACTCATTTAAGAAATGAGAGTGGCGGGACCAGAATATGGCATAATGGTTACGTTGCTAGATTCCCATGTAGTCAGCTGTGATTCGAATCCTGGACCCGGCCACTTAAAACTCATGCCAGGCATGTGTGCATGCATGCCCAAAATCTCAAGAGGAGATTGGAAGGGAAGGGATTATGGCATGGCCATTTCTCCTGGGGCTGGTTTATCACCTTCTGTCTCTCTGGTGAGCACACATGTCCTATTGCAAAAAATCTCTCTTCAAGAATATGAAGTCAATAATATTAAATGGCCTAAATTATCAAAATGATACAATCAGCACACAAATGGTAATCTGACATAGTCATTTGAGGAAGAAAATTTTGAACAATCAGTGGAATATGTTTATAAAGACCCAAGAAAGTTTGCATCTAGCATAGCAATAAAGCTGTCTGGGCTTCACAAGTCTTTACCAACATTTAAGAGTCCAGATACTAAACTAGAAAATATATTTTCTTATGTTCATTGAAAGTCGGTTTTCCTGGGTGATTCTATTAGAAAGTTAAAGTCCCAGCAAAATGAAAGTTGTGAGAAAGTAGTTTAGATCACCATCCAAATGCACTCAGAAGTGTGATGTTAGCAAGTGCCCAACTCACACAGCACGTACTGTGTGTAGAACACCTCTCCAGACCCTCTTGAGGTAGCTTCTGTTCTTATCTTCAGTTAATAGATAAGTAAAACAAAGACAAGGGTCAGCAGGTGGTGTAATGGTTAAGGTGTTGGACTCCTACATGGCTGACCATGGTTCAAGTCCTGGACCCAGAGGCTTGAAGTTCATGTTGGCCACATGTGTGTGTCTGCCCAAAATCCTGAGAGGAGAATAGAGGAGAAGGAATTGTGGTATGGCTATTCCCCTTGGGAAGTAATTTCTCACTTTCTGTCCCTCCAGTGAGCACACATACCTATAGCAAAAATCTCTCTCAGAAAAGGAAAAAAAAAATAAAAAGAAAGAAAGAAAGAAAAGAAAAGGATAGGGGAAATAACTTGTCCAAGGTCAAATGGGTGCTGGAGATATGATTTGACCAAAGAGGCCAAATCTAGAGTCCATGCCCTTACATACCAGCAGATGAATGACTCCATTATGAGTATAATACAATCAAGGACCTCTTCTGTAATTTAAGAATTGCTTTATCTGTAAAATATTTTTATAATACCTACTAAATGGATATTTATTATTTTGTTTTTCATCTGCCTGTTGAACAACACAGTTGTTGATTGTCTGATGAGTTCTAAACACATCTTTTATACAAGTTGAAAATGGAGTGTCGTTAAAGCTGTAACATTATTTTGAGTCACATATTGCCAGCTCATATTTTTCACGTGAACACAGCATACCCGGTCTAAGCCAATATCTACCAGTTCTTAGAATTAAGTACATTGCAACAGAGACCATAAACTATTAATTCCATTTTCTTCTGAAGAGACTTTAATTCCATTAATTTTAGTTCAAATTTTTGTTTGCAAAAACAGAAACTCCTTGACCAAAACAAAAGGAAAAACAAAAAAAGTAATGTATTACAAAAGTAAAGGGACATCTCACAGGGCCCAAAGACAGCAAGAAATTTAAACTGTAGGGAACAAAACTAAAATCAAAAATGATAAATGCCCTTCAGCTCCTTTGACTTCTTTCAATTTCATTCCTACCTAGGAGTTCACTTACATTTCAAAACACCCACATGAAAAGAAACAATCTTCTCAGCTGCCAGGCCGATTAGGAGGGTGATCCTTGAGAAAGCTTTTACCACTTTTCCTTCTGGACTCATCGACTGTGGCCAGGGGTTTCATGTAATAATAAATACTGCAGGTAGCACCTTCAAAACTCATGTAGACAGAAAGAAAAAGAGAAAATACTATAGGGGCATTGTGGGAAAATGATCCAATATATTTCCATTATACCATTTGGCAGAAACATGAAGTGAATTAACATTTCTCAAATCCAACCTTCACCCAGCAGGCTATGTTTAGAGTACATGTAAAGAAACTCAGAATAATAATAAAGCTCAGAGAAGAATTATGTTAATTACTTTGTAAATGATAATAATGAGGAGGAGGAGGAAGGAGGAAAGATGGGGGAGAAGAAAAGGAGGATGAGAGGAAGAAGAAGAAAAAGGTGAATAAAAAGATGGGGATGTGTGTTAAACTTGTTCTGAGGTTTGGTTTTGTTACTATCTGACACTGACATTATGGAGAACATGGCCATTGGCCACCTACTTCTGATTCTCACTATCATTAGCTAAACAAACTGCAGAGTTACACACGCTGGGTGATCTTTTGCCTATCCACTCTGGGATGAGTTCCCTGAGCTTCCTCCAGATTGATTGCATCTTAGGGAACTACTTTCTGTGTATACACTTAGACTCTACTGACAGTTGGTTGGTATTAGTTATGGTACGTAAGAGGTACTTGTGGGAAGAATGCTGAGAGGATAATCCTTAGGACAAAGCATGAGAGCCTGGGACAGAGAATCCCAGCATCCTTAAAAGGCTTTGCAGGGTATCCTCTGAAGACAGGGGATGGTAGTGGGAAGTGAAACCATGAAAAGGGCTTTCTCAGATCCTGGTATATGACCAAGGCCAGGAAGCAGTTGTTAATAGCAATGAACGAGGCAGGTTAGATTACTGTGATGGTCAGGAGGGGCAGATTGGCAACCCGAAGTGTTTTGATTGAGTGGAATTGTGATAGTGAGTAAGTGATCATGCTGTCTCTAGGGAGGGAAGAAAGAGATGGGAAGCCTACACGTGTCTAAGTGGATTTACAGAGCTGGAAAAGACTAGGTTTGGTGAGCAAAATATGACTTGGGTGACTGCAATGGAATGACGTGGTGTGTCACTGTGTTTAATTTTGTACACTTAGAAGCAGTTGAACCATTGATTTTTATATAACAGAGTCCTCTTTAAACACACTCAGATTTTGGAGTGCCTGTTCCCATTTCATTAAAGGGTCTTACTGTTTTCTATTTTTCGTGTGCTTATTGTTCACATGTGTCTCCTCACAAGAATGGGGAGAATGGACTAGAAATTATGCTGTGACGTGTACCATCAAAATCTAGAATAAATGAAATCAGCAGATGGCGTAATGATTACCGACTGAACTCCCACATAGTCAACTGCGGTTCCAGTCCTGGACCTGGTGGCTTAAAATTTTAATTTGCACGTATTTGTGCATGCCCCAAATCCCAAGAGGAGAATGGAGGAGAAGTGACTGTGGTGTGACCATCCCCTGGTGGAGGTGGGGGGGAGGGATGATTTCTTGCTTCCTGTCTCATTTTCTCTTTCTCTGTCTCTCGGGTGAATGCACATTCCCTATAGCAAAAATCTTTTTTTCTTAAAATAAAATCTAGAATTAATAACAGTACAGGTGAACACATTAAATAAAAGACTTGGTTTCTGGTCTCTTCCAAACTAGTATTCTTCTGCATGTTTTTGTAAATACTTGAATAGGAAAGAGGAAACAGATAAGTCAGCATATAGCAACCAGCCATCTTAACCCATAGGTCACCCGAAAATTTTGCTGTAATAAGTGAATAAGAAGATGAGTCGGATTCATATTCAATTCCAGCAAAGCACCCTTTACTTTGTCCATGCCTATAGTTCCATTGGGGTTGGCACAAGCTCCTCCCTGTCACACCAAGAATAATATATAATTTTGGAAAAAGAAATCCAACCCATACTTTTGATAATGGACCAACAATGTCACTGTTTAAACACAATGAAAATGTATTTATAGGCCAGGCCCATGGCCTACTGGTTAAGGGAGCTGGATCCTACATGGTCAACCCTACTTTGAATCCTGGCCCTGATGGCTTATGAAACACTCCAGGCATGTGTGTCCCAAATCCTGACAGGATGGAGAAATGGGAGAGAATGGATTGCAGAGTCATCATACCTATTGGGGGGTTGCTTTCTTCCTCCCTCTCCCTTTCTCTGTGTCTCTTGGCAAGCATACCTTCACTCTGGCACTTTTTCAAAAAGTTAAAATGTATTTCCTACTTTAGAGAAACAAATGAGGCATTTGATTAGATATATATGGGCATTTATACTTATGAAACTATTCCTATTTTACATATTTTTTGTCATATAGCAGTTTTAGGGATTCATTATTATATGGTGTGAAATGATAGAAAAACTGAACAGTAAAGACTATGATAGGAGTGAGGACCTTTTTATTTATTTATTTTTGTTTGTTTGTTTATTTGAAAGTCATTTTAACTTTGTGACACTGAAATGTTCGTTTTTCTTACTGATTCATACAGAGGTGGCATGTAATCTTTCAAAAATGAGTATTTTGTGGCACAAAATTATGTGGGCACCTTATGAAGTAAGTAGGAAATATTATATTTAAATCTTACTAAAAGTACAGCATTTTTTTAAAAGAAAGATTTCTGCTATAGGGCACGTGTATTCAACCAGAGAGACAGAGAGAGATGGGGAGAGAGAAAGTGAGAAATCACCCCCCCACCTTGGTGGGGGAGTGTCGGCCATTCCACAATCCCTTCTTCTCTTGGAATTTTAGGCACACACACACAACGTGTCTGGCATGTTTCAAGCCACCGGGGCTATGGCTTGAACCATGGTCTGCCATGTGAGTGGTCAGGGCCTTATCCAGTACACCACCTACTGCCCCCCTAAAAGTACAACTTTGAGGAGAGCGTGAAAACACTTCTTTATATATATTTTTTCTCATAGGTATTACTCATGAAAGATAAAAATCTAATACCAATCTTGATGATGCATGTAGAATTAACATTAAGCACACCAAAACCATTTTTGGCAGAGAACAACATAAACATTTTAAATTCTTCTGTAATGATGACCTGAATCCTGTTTAAATAAATTAAACAAAAATCAAATGCATTTACTTATTAACTATATGAGCCGAACTGTAATGTAGTTTTTTTTGATAATGACCTCATTTTTTTAGAGTCAGAGATAACCTTGTCAGATACTTTTTACTGACCTTAAACTAAGATTGTTTTCCTTTGAGACATGTATCTTATGTTTCAGCACCAAGAAGTTTGTAAGGATTTTTGACTCCTCAAAAAGGAGTCTGAGAACCTTGCACACTAATGATATTGGTTCAACTTTGACAACCTTGAAATAGATGAGGCTGAATGTGAAAAAAGTGCTTTGCAACTTTTATAAAGTTTTCAAATGATTAAAGGACACCTTTGGAATGCGAAACACGGTCAATACAACACAGCATAATTCCACTGTTGATGCATTCTTCTGTATATATTTTATTATTAGGTTCCTTTTTATCTCATATTTCTTTTTTTTTTTTTCGAGGAATTTTTTGCTATAGGGCATGTGTGCTTGCTAGAGAGACAAAGAGAGACAGAGAGACAGAAAGCAAGAAATCACCCCCACCAGGGAGGATGGCTATGCCACCACCCCTTCTCTTCTAGTCTCCGCTCAGGATTTTGGGCAAGCATGCACATGTGCCTGGCGTGAGTTTTAAGTCACTGGATCTGGGACTTGAACCAGGGTCAACTACGTGGAAGTCCAGCAATGTAACCATTATACCATCTGCTGGTCCCCCTTTTTACCTCATATTTCAGTTTATCATGTAAGGTAGGATAATTGTTGCTTTTTATCATGGTCACATTTAGAACTCCTGAAAATAGTAGTTTGCATTCATTATATATAAAATACAAGTTCATTTTTTATGTTTGAGTGAATATGCTCTTTTTGTCATCATTAAGACAGCAATCATAAATTTTACATACGTCTCAAATCATATACTGGATCCTGCTTATTTGATATTTATTAAACTCATGTAATCTGTGACCCTTTTGAATACATATTGTTCTAATATTTATAAGAAAAAAATGTCATTAATCATTCGTGTTAGGTAAGTTCTTCTACTAGTTTTGTATTACAAAGTAATAATACATGTTCATCTTGAAGAATTGAGCAACATCATAGAAACTATTTTTCCTGGTTCTGCTTCATTCTACTAAGACGAAGCAAGTCTCTGTCGCCTCCGTAAAACTGAACATTCAGGCTTAGGCTCCAGGTCATTTGAACTATTTCCTCACCAGTGTCTACTGACTCTGTAGTCATTCTCAAACTTTAATGTGTCAGTGTTGTTTAATACTGCCATTACAATTTAACTAGATAGTAAACAGAACAAGATTACTATATGGTTGGAAGAAGATAATTACTTTCATAAAAAATTAAATTGAATACTATGGGAATTATAAATAATAGAGATTTGTTTGGGGAAAAAAATCCTGACAAAACAGCTACAGGGGAGATAACCATAAAATATCAGC
>NW_006159859.1:6653173-6679192 GCF_000334495.1 Tupaia belangeri chinensis
ATCTCTGAAAATTCTCAACTCAGATTGCTGTACAGATGTCTGTAAGTCCTTGCCACTCAGACATGAAAGCAAAACTTGGAATCATAAACATAAAACAAATTTGGCAATGTCATATCAGTTGATGGTGGTTCATTTTGCAATGTTTTCTTTGATTTTTTTTGTTTCATTTTCACTAGTAATAGCCTATCTGACTATAGATAACAGACAGTCTTAATGAGAACACTAGAAACTTTTTTTTTTTTTGAGAGATTTTCACTGTAGGGCGCGTGCACTCGTCAGACAGACAGAGAGAGACATAGAGACAGAAAGCAAGAAATCACCCCCCAGGGCGGATGGTCACGCCGCAATCCCTTCTCCTCCATTCTCCTCTCGGGATCTTGGGCACGCACGCACACGTGCCTGGCGTGAGTTTTTTAAGCCACCGGGTCCGGGACACGAACCGCGGTCGACTACGTGGGAGTCCAGCAACATAGCCATTACGCTAACTGCTGGTTCCCAGTAGAAACTTTTTTTAATGTTGACCAAAGACAACACACTGAAGTGTTAGTCTTACTAAATGTTTATCAAAACAATTATAAAGAACTAGCAGAACTACTAACATGTGCACAAATGTTGACATTTCTTTTCGCTTTATTTTCAGGCTATTTGGGAAAAAATTTACTCCGTGTGATTATTTCACACTTGAAATCTTGCCTAGGGACTAGCATTGTTTTAGTTACTTTTTTTCTTTTGAGAGATTTTTGCTATAGGGCATGTGTGCTCACTAGAAAGACAGAGAGAGAGAGATAGAAAGTGAGAAATCATTCCCCAGCTAGTATGGCCACGCCCCAGTCCCTTCTCCTCCATTCTCCTCTCGTGATCTTGGGCATGCACGCATACATATCTGGTGTGAGTTTAAACCACTGGGTCCAGGACTTGAACCATAGTCAACTACATGGGAGTCCAGCAACATAGCCATTAGGCCAAGTGTTGGTCCCTCACCTATTTTTTTAAACATATAAGAAATAAGCAAATATTCAATACTACTTAAAAAAAAAAAAAAAAAAAAAAACTAGCTTCCATTGAAAGTTGTGGAATAAGCCTGAAAGTATACCATATTATTGATGTGGTCAGTGCCAAAGCAAGATATTTTCTACTCAAAACGAATTACCTTTAAATAGGTTACTATATACTTTGAAATATTTATTTCTTCATTATTCAATATACTGAAATCTAGCCAATCATTCTCAACCAGAATGAGGGGCACAGGTTTTATATTAAAATCATCTTTCAAATTATAACTTGAAATTCTGGGAAAAAGCTAAGACAATTAAAACGTATTTTAGAGAAAGGAGATTTTATATGTTATAACACTAGTCATCAAAGACTACAAGTTACACTTGACTCTATAGTTTATAAAGAGTATTAAATCATAAAGTATTGCATTATTATGTAAATGACAATATTGCATACAAAAACCCGGTTATCACAGATAAAATTTAGGAAACTTGGAGATACAGTGCTGAAGTCTTAGATTTATTATTTATATGGCTAAAAATAGTGGGCCATATGGTGGTCCAGTGATAAAATACAGTGCTCTATGAGGCTGTCCCACGGGGAAGGTTCCAGTTTGAATCTGGGGTCCCCCCTGAGTACGCTGGCTCCACATGTGCCCGTAACCTTGGTACTGGTTGATGAATTGTGACAGGGAGACCCGATGAGGGTGTCCCTTCTCTCTTTCTGTCTCTCTCACTTATCCAAGAAGTAAATGAATAAACTTAAATAAATGAAAATAAATAAATAAGTGGCTAGAAATAAAGCAGGAGACATAATGTCATTTCGTAAACATCTGTTTTGTTAACAAATAACTTCATTACTATCTTATTGGTAACATCATCATTAAAAATTATACACAGAAGTTTTTTTCCACATTGTAGATTCTAGTTACTAAATTTTTGATAATAACTTTCTCCCTGTTATGGATACTAAAAATGACTAAAATTACTATCCCCTATTGTATTGATGTCACAATGGCTTCAGAAAACCAGTATTAAATGACCAAAATTGGCATGGACGATAAAAATCTATGTGTTAGGCATTCTGCAACTTCCATAGTTAGGGTTCCCTAAGATCTATCGTTCTGGGCAATTTGGATAAGGAATGGATGCCAAGAATAAACTGGAAATCAAAGGTGTTCCTTGCCTTTCCTAAATGACAGTCATTCCCATCCTTCCTCTGAAATGTAAGGAACCTCAGTCATGTCAGAGTTCAGCTACTCACACCCTTAACTTTACTACTCAGAAAGTATCGGGAAGGCAATTGTACCCACAGAATTTATTGTGTGGGAGTGGCTGCTGCGAAGCTGGTGCCTGAGGAGAGGGATATTATATTAACTGAGTCATCACAGAGGAAAGGATGGAGGCAGCTCCTGAGATGACTCAGCATAGAACTCTGGCCTTGTCCGGAAAGGAAAGAGAGGACAAGGGGATGCAGCGTGACCATGCTCCATGATGGGTGCTTTCTCTTCTTCCGCTATTTCTGTCTCTCTCTGACAAGCACACAAGATCTTTAGGAAAGTAGTAGTAATAATAATAATAATAATAATAATAGCACTAGCAAGAATTACTTGTGGACGAACAAGAGGGAAATACCTGTCCAGTAATCTGTAATCATTGGATTAGTCTAATTTCTTAGAATTCCTGATTTCCTCTGAACAAAATTTAAGGTAAAGAGTTGGAAAAAACATAATTCTGAAAAATAAACATAAGTAGCCTCCGATTCAAAGTGTAGCAAAAGGATAAAGAGTGTAAGTTCCCCAGAGACCAAACACAGAAATTTCCAAGAGTGGAAAGGCCTCCCGCAAAACCCCTCTATTCAGCCAGAAGAACAAGGTTTGCAAGATGACACACTGGGGGATTTTCTAGAGGTCCCTCCTCTTCCCATTGGATTCACAGGCAGAAATATAATCACTTAAAGAGTTTTCTCTTCTGCCCCAGTATTTTGTAATGAGCTGCTTATGAGAGCTGAATGCAATGGGTCAGACCAGAGAGACTGGCTCTTGGCAGGGAGGAAACTATTTGAATATTAGAGATTATTCAGAACTTCAATATGAAGGAAACATTCACAGCATAAGCAAAGAACAGAACCTAAGTATACTCCCAAGTCTGCACACGGCATCACCTGAGTCCTTTTCTTGAAACCATTTTGTCCTCCAAACACATTTCTCAACTACGAAAGATCAAATATCTTTTAAAAACTGAAAAAAAAAAAAGATAATTTCTTTTACATCACATTGCCCACCACAGTTCTGAACAGAGCCAATTACATTATTCACGTGAAAGACAAAAAGCACATTTCACGCCTACAAATATTTTGAATAAAAATTATATAGTAGCATATAAATGAGATAACACATAAATAAAATATGCATAAGCTGTGAAACAAAGCTTTAAGGAATAGAACAAAATTTTCTAAAACCATGTCTATTAGAAGTATAAAATTATTAGAAGACAAGGCTCGAAAAGATCATTTTAAAAATTATAGCAGATGTTATTGTCTGTTTTCTCCAAATCTACCTTCTTCATTTGTACATTACCAAATGTAATTTGCCATAGGGCTCATGTGCTCACCAGAGAGAGAGAGAGACAAAGAGAGACAGAGAGAGGGAAAGTGGGAAATCACCCCCGTGGGTGGGGTATGGAGATAGTTCATGGCACAATCCCTTTTCCATTCTCCTCTCAGGAGTTTGGGCATACACCCACCTGCACTTGGCATGAGATTTAGACTGCTGGGTCCAGAACTCAAACCATAGTCAGCCATGTGAAGGTTCAGCACCTTAACCACTACACCACCTGCTGGCTCCCCCTCTCCCTTCTTTTTAACATATGCCCTTGGTGCTTGAATGTCAATCAGTATCAGTGCACTAGGGGAAAGACAATCCTTTCCCCAAACCATGGGAGGAATGGTGTTGAATCTGAACCTACCTGTATCTTCCCACTCCTTTTGACATTGAGTGACAGGTAGGGTCACATGATTCCATGCTCATGAATGATACAAGCCAGTTGGACAAACACGCTGGAGAGCTTCTGCCATACTTTCTTCTCAGAATACAGAAACATCCCCATAAGGAGACACACCTCCTTCTGTCCTCCAACACCTTTCTATCTTGTTAGCGGCTGCAAACAAATCTGTAATCATAAGTGAAAAAGCCTAAAGAAGGGGACCAGCAGTTAGCGTAATGGCTATGTCACTGGACTCCCACGTAGTCGACCGCAGTTCGCGTCCCGGACCCAGTGGCTTAAAACTCACTCAGGGCATGTGTGCGTGTGTGCCCAAGATCCTGAGAGGAGAATGGAGGAGAAGGGATTGCGGCGTGTCCATCTCCCCTGGGGTGTGATTTCTCGCTTTCTGTCTCTGTGTCTCTCTCTGTCTGTCTGGCGAGCACATGCGCCCTATAGTGAAAATCTCTCCAAGAAAAAAAAAAAAAAAAGAAAAAGCCTAAAGAAAAAAAAATCAAC
The DNA here is from genome assembly GCF_000334495.1 of Tupaia belangeri chinensis. NCBI lineage: Eukaryota > Metazoa > Chordata > Mammalia > Scandentia > Tupaiidae > Tupaia > Tupaia belangeri. Next base: position 6,657,670 of record NW_006159859.1, read on the forward strand.
AGAGGGAGAATTGCGAAATGGCCAGATAAAAAGAGCCTGTACCCTTGACAGTATCATTGTTGAATTATGTCCTGAAACTGTCTACCTTTCATGAGTAGTCAAATGTTCTTATGGTTTAAGACACTACTGGTCAAGAATTTTGCTACCTGGAGCTCAGTGTATACATATAGATAAGGCGAGGTGCACAGGGAGAGACAAAGCCAAGACATTGAAGCTGATAACAATGAGTAAATTATACTTATCTATTAACAGAATAGACAAAGCTGGCCTGGTATCCACTACATATAAATAGAGAAGGGCTAAGATTTTAGCAAGGGGGAAATATACAGGTACAGCATCAGAGCAGTTGGAGAAAAAATAACATGTTACCAAATGCAATTTGAATATGAGAAAGATTACTGTAACATAAGTACAGCCCCCGAGACATACAATGGAAGTGTACTCAGTACCATAAAAGAAATATCCTTGAAATGAAAAAGCAGATCTGTAGGCAGAACAAGTACACTACAGGCCTGTAAATGAGACATATTAACATATTACCTTAACTGACTAAATTTCCGGGATTAAAAAAAAAAAAAAAGTTATTTTAAAGATATGTAAACAGGCAATGAAAATCTTCTGTAAGGGGGAAAATTCTCAGCTTCTGAGTCCTCCACATTTCATTACAAAGTTATTTAGTTAAAAAGTGACAATAATAACAATCGTCCATACATGGAGGGAGGAAAAAGGTCCAAAAATTGTTCAGATACAAAAGAAGAGGGCAATTCCTCAAGATGAAAGATTTTAGGAGATAAAGAACCTCTACTTTGTTCTTATAAACAAAACAAAATCCCCGTAGTCCATGACAAAATCCAGTTGACGAAAGATAAGATAGGAATTACTATAAAGAAACTGGTACTTTGCACTTTAAAAAAATAAAGAAATAAAACATTAGTATTGGAAATAAGACCAGAATTTGGTACAGCAGTAGTGCAACTGTACCCACATGGGAAAGGTCCTTAGTTTGAGCCCCAAGACCCTCCCTGAGCATGCTGGGTGCACGCATGTGCTCACGATCTGGGCTAGCTGAGACTGAGGGTGGATTATGGCATGAAGAACTATTGGGGGTCTCTTATCTCTCTCTCTCTTTCTCACCCTCTGCCTCTCCATCTCAATTGGAATAAATAAATAAACTAAAAAAACTGAGGTTATGATAACTGAGAAATAAACAGGCAAATATGCAGAAAGGTATAATAACAAAGCAAATGAAAACTGCAAAGTAGTAAGGGAAAGGTATATGGGCAACATTCAATGTACGGACTTGCCCACGTTTCATCATTATATGCAAAGACTAAAATACCTTGTAGTATTTTATTTAAAAATAACATTTATTAAATAACATAATTGTTTACTTCTAAACTTAATTTCTAAGCCTTTTCGTTAGAAAATTTTATTAGTAGCACTCTGACCTCATTTTTTTCTGTTTTTAATATTTTATTGTCTTAGCTCTCTTGCAATGTAGATTGCCTCTTCTCTGATTTGGAAATGCATAAGGGCAAGAGATACGTGTATGTGTGCTGTACATGCATAGGTGTGTGCATTCATACAAAAATGGACGTGTTTTCTTTCATTTACAATATTTTCTCCCTAGATGTAAACATTATTTTACCTGTATATTTTACTTAATTTAGCCAAACAAAAAAAGAGAAAGAGGTATGAAAATGCATTAAAATATTTTGCCTGGGGGGCACCAGCAGATGGCTTAATGGTTAAGTCACTGGACTCCCTTGTAGTTAACCGTGGTTCAAGTCCCAGACTGATCCAGGAACTTAAAACTCATGCTGGGTGTGTGTGTGTGTGTGTGCTCAACATCCTGAGAGGAGAAGGAATTATGGCATGGCCATCCCCTTGGGGGGTGGTTTCTCCCTTTCTTTCTCTCCAGAGAGCATATGTGCCCTATAGCAAAAGTCTTTCTTTAAATAAAAAATAAAAAATAAATATACATACATACATATGCATATACATATACATGTATATTTATACACATACATATATGTGTATTGCCTGTGGCCAGCAGTTGTTATGATGGTTAGGGTGAGGGTGCTGGATATTTACATAGCTGATCATGGTTCAAGTCCCAGACTTGGTGGCTTGACAAATCACAGCAGGCATGTGTGCATACGTGCCCCAAATCCCAAGAGCAGAATGGAGGAGAAGGGATTTCGGCATGGCCGTCCCCCTTGGGGGCTGATTTCTTTCCCTTTCTTGCTCTCTCCAGTGAGTGCGTACATCCTAATCCCCCCCCAAAAAAAAGCCTGCATTTCACTCACTTCTTTCATCTGTACCCCATTGTCTACAACTTAGTTACATGCTCACACCTAGATGCAAAGTAGACAAATGAAAGTAGCCTTTTTCTTGGCAGTTCTGAGTCCCGCTATAATCTTGAGGTACAGTTTACTGATGACAAAGAGAGGAAGAGATCAGGAAATGATGAACAAGCAGCTGCCACATGTGGCTTCCTGTGCACCGTCTTCCTCTAGGAGTTAGATAGCTGGCTTTCAATAGCAAAGTTCTCAAAGCAGTCCTGCATTAGTATTCATCTAACTACTTTGATATAAAACAGAGCAGCAACCTTAAATCTATCTGACAAAAGACACGGTATCTCCACTTGCTTCCCACCCCAACCCTTTCAACTTTACAATGTCTTTTTGTGGTATCTGAGGTCAAATCTACTTTCAAAAATATTTTTTTTTTATCAAATCAGCCCCATAGCCTAACAGTTAAGGGAGTTGGGTCCCACATGGCTTACTTCATGGTTCAAATCACAGACCCAGTGGCTCGAAAAACACATGGGACCTGTGTGCGTGCCCCCAAATCCTGACAGGATGGAGAGGAGGAAGACTTGCACATGGCCATGCTCCCTGGGGGGGTGCTTTCTCCCCCCTCCACCATCCCCACATCTCTCTTCCTCTCTGGCAAGTGCATATGCCTTCTGGCAATGAAAGAAATGATAAAAAATAATTTCTTTCCTTTTTTCCCCATGTTATTTACAGCAGGATCTATCTTCTTAGGTGGCAGACACCTAATGTCCTCAGTAAACATGAATCCAAGCCAAGGAAGGTCACCGGAGTTCATACCCCAAGATGAAAACAGAAAGTATTAGTGTTTCACTAAAATATGTGTGTGGGTTGCCTTGCTCTCAGTGGGCTCGTGCCACAGCCGGTGTGATGTCCCTGACATCAAACTCATCGCAATGGCACCGTCGATAACCGTAGGCCTCCTTGTTCTCTGAACCATGTCTCTAGGCCTCCCAAATGTACTGTTCATCTATTAGGTCGTTGGGAAAGTCATGATGTATTTTTCTATGCAAAAATGTGTCATGACTGGAACCAGCAGTTAGCGTAATGGCTATGTCGCTGGGCTCCCATGTAGTCTACCACGGTTTGAGTCTCAGATCCGGTGGCTTAAACTCATGCTGGGTGAGTGTGCGTGTGTGCCCAAGATCCCAAGAGGAGAATGGAGGAGAAGGTACTGTAGCGTGGCTATCCCCCCGAAGGGTGATTTCTTGCTTTCTGTCTGTCTCTCTGGCGAGCCCATGCACCCTATAGCAAAAACCTCTCCAAAAAAAAAGAAAAATGTGTCATGACTTTTCAGACAGCCTAATATTTTGAACAGGTCTTTGCAGTTATCAAAAAACACGAAAAGGCGCACAGTTCCTGAGAGAAACCAGAATTTGCGAAATGCCGCAATGAAGGAACCGTTGTGCCCCGTGCTTTACGCGACCCTCTGCTCTCTAGTTCAAGTCAGCCAGGGCCTTCTGCCACTACCGGAAACTGTTACGGAAAAGCCGATGAGGTTGGCCCACGGTTCAGCTGAATCAGATTTATTTACTTATGTCTTTGATTACTGGTTCTGATAGATTTACTCAGATTCAAGTTTTCTCGTTTCTCCCCAGTCATAACTTCCATTTCAAAGGCTAAATTTCTGTATATACTTAATTCTCTGTTTCTCTCTCTCTCTCTTTTTAAAAAATTCTGGACATGCTTCTAAAGTTTATTTTCGAAGTTGTTAATGTGAATTTCTTCACTGTATGTCTCCTTTTTACGCCCTCCGGTGAACATTATGTTTGGTAATTATTTCCCATTGAATGTCATGCTTTTCTTATCCAGGCCTGTCCTCATTTAACAGAACTAAAGCTTTCTTTTATATCACTAAGAATAAGAAACAAATGTGTTCTACATTTTCTTTTGTGTCATAAACTCAGTTCAGTTCAGGGGAGGATTTTCTTCTGAGTCATTTCCATTACACTCCTCTTTCCATGTGTTTCATAATGCTTTCTTGTATACCAGTTGACATTTTCATTAAGTCCTGTTAGAACTTGATTTGTAGTAGTTTTTTTTTTTTTTTTTTCATGCTGTAAGGATGGCTGATGTATCTTTAAATTCCTTCTCTTGAATTTTATTGCAAGGGAGAGAAATGATCCAGGTCCAGTGTTTGAGTCTAACAAGGACGTGGGTTCTGAATTCTGTTTTGTAGTGGCTTCCTAGGTATGACCAGACACCCTAGTTGACTTGAAACTTGAGGAGAGATCATTATATAAAGCAGGTAGCACAATGATTCCTTCAGGGTGGCATTTAGCAAATGCTAGTTTCCTTAGTAACTATGAATCTTTTCAAACTTTCCAATAAGTGCAAAGACCTACTCAAAACTAGGTGAAAGGTACATTTCTACAAGGCTAGTGTCTTGGTTCAGAGGACAGTGAGAAGTAGGTGCGGGTTGCTGCTGTGCTCCCTGAATATACCTGATCGCGTTAATAGCTGTAGCTAAAAAGCTGGAAGGCAAAATCTGTCCAGTAAGAACTGGAGAGTTTTCACTGTGGCTTCCCATGGCAGCATCAGTGGGAGCAGTTAAGGTCACAAACCTGGAGAATTAGTTGGCCAGAGGTGGCACAAACTGCCAGTAGAATCTGGTAAGAACTATTCATAGTACATATTTTTTAAAAAAATGTTTAATTTTCAGAGAGCACCGGCACTCCCCAGAATGAGAGAAAGGGAGAAAGTATCCCCCCCATGGAGTGTGGTCACACTGCAGTTTCTTCTCCTCTGTCTTGCCCTCTCACCAGGATTTGGGGCACACACACACACACATAGCATGCTTTTTAAGCCACTGGGGACTAAGATTCAAATTGCAATTGGCCATGTTGGATTCATCTCCCGTAACCACTAGCATATGGGCAGGCCCTATTTTTTTAAAGCGTATTTATTTATTTCTTATGTGTATACACATATGCGTGTGTGTGTGAGAGAGATGGGGGCAGAAAGAGAAACAGAGAGACAGAATGAGAGAGAGAGAGAGACTGCTAAACAGAAAGAGACAGGCTAGGCTGTGATCCAACTCTTCTCTCAGCCAGCCTATATCAGATGCTCGTGCCCGGCGTGCTCAGAGATTCTGGGACAGAAGGCAAAGTCAGGCTCTTTCCTGGTGTGTCCTCATGCCACCACCTTGCCCCATTCATGCAGACCTCGTCAGTCAAACAAAAGGACAGGGAAGCAATGGGGAGATGACTTTCAGTTCTAACTCATCTTCTTGAACACACACCCAAATGTGAAATACACTCCCGTCTTGCTTCCCCTTGTAGAGATGTTAACCTGTCTTTCATTTTTAAATAGAATATTGGCCATTTTATTTTAAAATCACCGACTAGCCCCTAATCCTGACTGTTTTTCTTATTGGTGATCAGGTATGCAACTTTGCTCAATTTCATGTCATATTAGAAAACCTGCCAGAGCTCTGGTACACAATTTCCTTGGTGATTTTATAGAGCATCTGCTATTACAAGATAAGCACTATTTTTGTTTGTTGTGTATACCAAAATACTTCCTTAATAAGGACCCTAATCAGAAGAGTGCTGGATATTCTCCCTGGCCTCCATACGTGGTTCACTTTTGATCTGCAAGTTGCCACAAGATGAAGCAGTTCCCAGCGTCATGTCACAAAGGGCTACCTCACTCTCACAAGCCTGAGGTCAGCAAGAGCCGTGAGGCCGGCAGCCTCCTAGCTCCATAGATTTATTTATAGACACTGAGCTTGTTGCCCAAGTACAGAGCAAACGTGTACGAGAGAGCCAGAGAGTCCCTCTGAAGTACTCCTGAAGGCGAGACTGAGCAGAACACTGACATACCTAGAAACTTGGAGAGACCATGGGCCCGTCCTTCAGTGTGGCAGGTAAGGGCTGTGTAGAGGAAGCCTGATCCATCATGAACAACCATGGTTTGAATCCTACCCTGTGGCTTGAAAGATACATGTGCAGGTGCCCTGGATCCCAACAAGATGTAGAAATGGAGGAAGAGGGATTGCAGCATTACCACACCTCCTTGGGAAGATGCTTTCTCTCTCTCTCTCTCTCTGGTGAGTGCACACAATCTCTATCAAAAAAAAAAAAAAAAAAAAAAAAAAAAAAAAAAAAAAGAAGGAAGGAAAGATGAAAGGATGGATAACATTCTAGCAAGAGCATTCTAGCAAGGAGAATGCAGGTTGGAAGGGTGGTAAGCCAGGTTAACACCAGGCCAAAGACAAATTATGTGACAGAGTCCGGGAGCAGTAGCAAGAACATGAGTGGGAAAAACCTGAAGAGTAAATGGAGGAAAGTGTCAAATCTGAAAATATAGATAAGAACCAAGAAAAATGACTCATAGGATAAGAAGTAGAAAACCACTGGGGGAGAAAAGTTATAGATTTTCTATGCAAAAATGTGCCATGATGACCCAATAATTAGCACTCAGCCCCAGCTAACTGTCACAGTATGCTCACGTATGTGATGGTTTTAGCCCAGTGGCATCTCAGCAAAGATGCACAGAGATTAGCATTTATTATCGTCTCTTGAGTTTTAAAGATTTTTTATGTGACCACCCAATAAATATAGAGCTCCAGGTTAAAATATTATGAAAAATGTAAGCTAAATGAGAAAAATTCCTCTGAATACCAAAACTACATTGTTTTATCAAGATGTATGTGTTTCTTTGGAGTGTGTGTGTGTGTGTGTGTGTGTGTGTGTGTGTGTGTACAGAATTTTAGCTTTTTTGAGAGAGAGATTTTTTTCCCCTATAGGGCATGTGTATGTGCCAAAGAGATAGAGAGAGACTGAGAGAGAGAGAGATCACCCTCCAAGGGTGATGACCACAGCACAGCCCCTTCTCCTCCATTCTCCTCTTGAGATTTTGGGCATGCATGCACATGCACCTAGCATGAGTTTCAAGTCACCAGGCTGGGACTTAACCTCAGTTGGCCATGTGCGAGTTCAGCGCCTTAACTACTATGTGACATGCTGGCCCCCAGAATTTTAGCTTTTTAGCAGGATAGGCTAGAAACATATTAGAGTGTTATCTTTTGTTTTAACAGTCCTTGGCTTAAATATTTTGTGGTAGAATTAAACTCCATCATTTGTACATTGGAGATAGGCTGAAAATTATTCCTGAGTAAAATATAATAATATATTATGATTAATAATAAATGGCATATTGCACATATCTTTAATAGAAATCTTATAAGCATGTTCATTATCAAGTTCCTGTTGATTATTTTAAAATGCTTTTTGATTCTTGTTCTATGGATAAGAAAAATGAGGGTCAGAGAGGAGATGAGTACTTGAGGTGCCTGGGTTTGTAGGTAATAGAGCCGGGATTTTAAATAGGTATTTCTCAACCTGAACTTATGGTTTCTCTACTTCAGTCTCCGTAAGCCCTCCAACCCTGAGGTAAGCTATAAAATATGTCCAAAGTTTTTATGCCTCAAGTATCTAGGATACTTAAAAATACAATGGAAACTTTGAGAGGAAACCAACTTCTTGGTGAAGCTGGAAGAACCAGAAACACCCGTCACATCACACATCCGAAAAATGCCAGTCTGACCATCTGGAAAACGGGTTAGCTGTGCCTTCAGGACTGTTCCTGGCACACGTCCCCCTAGGAACTCTTCCACGGCATACTCACTGGAAGGATCTCTGAAGATGGATGGGTAATAGAGGTGACTCTTAGTTTGCCTGGATCTGAGCAGGCCACAAAGGCAATAAGGAATATGTGGGGAAAGGTCATGTGATCAGTGCAACAGTAGCCTTCAGATCTGCCAGAGGGCAGTCTGCTCCTGACACTTGCATCCAAAGAGAAGGCTTTACTTTAAGAAAAGGGTCCTTTAACGCGTGGAATCGGACTGGACACAAACAGAGCTGTGGTTCAGGGCTGTGCACTGAAAGCCCGACCCCTCACTGGCCACCTGCAGTTCCAATCTTGGGCCACAGAGGCTTGAAAAACACACTGGGCTCATGTGCGTGCCCCAGATCCTAGCAGGGAGAAGGAATGGAGGAAAAGGATTGTGATAGGACCACGCCCCCTTGGGAAGAGCTTTCTCTCTGTCTGGCAAGCACATGGGCCTTAAAAAATAAAAAAAATAAAAAATAAAAAATAAAAAGCCACAAATAAAATACGAAACAGCAGAGTAGGAACTAAACAAATCTCCGTCATGTGCAGGAGGAAGGGAAGCGCTCCTGTAAACTGCCAGTAACTGCTATAGCCCCTCTAGACACCGATGGTGCCCGGAGAGTGGGCGTGGAGCCTGGTGTGAGCTTAGCAGTGTCTTTGCAAGTCCACTGTCACCTTCTGTTGCCACAGCAATATATTCACTGTAGCTGAAGTTCACCCCAGTCAAGGAGCGAATCAAAGCATAGTTACCCATAGCTCCATTTTCCTCCTGGGCTTTTTTATTTCTTTTTTTTTCTGGGTCAATATAAGTATTTTAAATATTTTTTAGTTTGGACATTTTTATGCAACCACTGTTAATTCCCCAATTTCACAATTTAATAAGCATTTAGTATTAATGCACTAGAATTTTCTCAAAGAATTCACTCTCCTTAAACTCATCAACCCAAGAAATGAAATTTAAACTATGCCACGGGTTAACGTATGGAACTATTGCATTGAACCGAGTAACCCGTGACATGCAACAATAAAACAACTTTTTAATTTTTGTCTCTCATTGCCTACTTAGTATTTTCCACGGGGTTGATTTTTTTCTTGCCTGTGAATAAAAATTTAAGAATCACTTATAACATTTCCAATCGTTTATTGGCAGTATGATTCCCTTTCTCAGTTGGGTTCATAAAGCATGAATAAATTCAGTATTTAGAGTACTCAGACTTGAGAATTCCAGTTTCAGAGCAGAGATGGAGAGAGCTCAAAACAGCCTTACTTCCACCCTGGCATAAAGAAAAAGCTGAGAAAACAGTAACTATTAATAACTTTTCTTGCACCTATTAGGGAAATGAGGTTTCAGGGGGGGAAAAAAAAAAACAAAAAAACTAATATGAAATCTGGGAAAAGACAGATGTCTGTAATGAGAAACAGAGCCTGATCATAAATATGGCAAAGCTTGCATTAAAGTCATACTTGGTGGTCAAATGTTCGCAAATACCATCTATCTATCTATCTATCTATCTATCTATCTATCTATCTATCTACCTATCATCTATTATTGTTAGAGGCTGTGTGCACTCTCTAGACAGAGACAGAGAAAGGGACATAGTGGCACCTCAATCCCATTTCCAGTTCTTCATTATGCTGGGATTTGGGGCACACACTTACATATGCCTGGTGTGTTTTTCAAGCCTCCAGAGCTGAATTCAAAGCCATAAGCCACGTTGGGTCTGTTTTCCTTAACCAGTAGGCCACAGAGCCAGCCCTAGTTTAAGTTTTTGAATTAATTAAGGGTTGAAAATTATGTTTAAGCTTAGAGTTTCTGCACTACTCTTTATATAAAATGTTTGCATAATTACAAAATAATTGAATAAAATTTAACATTTTTTTTGGGGGGAGAGATTTTTGCTATAGGGCGTGTGCGCTCGCCAGACAGATAGAGAGAGAGACATTAGAGACAAAAAGAGAGAAATCACCCCCCAGGGGGGATGGTCACGCCGCAATCCCTTCTCCTCCATTCTCCTCTCGGGATCTTGGGCACACACGCACACGCGCCCGGCGTGAGTTTTAAGCCACCAGGTCCAGGATGCGAACCGCGGTCGATTACATGGGAGTCCAGCGACATAGCCATTACACTAACTGCTGGTTCCCTAAAATTGAACATTTTTCAAAATCATAAATATCGTGTAGACATTTTGTTGTCCTAACTTATAGGTAAACCAATATATTAAATTTAAGTTGTCAACATATTAACTAACTAGTCTCTTCATGAAAAAACAAATTTTATTTTAAAAATTCTGTATTATACACTATTCAGAGAAAAATCAGAGAAAAAGCATGTAACTGTTTTTTTTTATTACTAAGTCAGTTTGATTTGGCCAAAGTTTCAACCTTTCTCATATGTATTTGGATTCTTTCATAAAAAACTCTTTTGAAGTTAGCAGTTTCTGAAAGAAGCAATGTATTTTAAAAACTATGGAATTTAAATAATTGAAAGTTTGTTTTCTTTATTTTCCTAAGTATTTGAAGTAGGAATATTAAATTCATTTCAACACACAAGAATCTATGTACCAGTCAGATCAGAGCTTTTTGTTTTTATTTCTGCTGTAGGGTGCATGCACTCTTCAGAGAGTGAAGAGAGAGAGAGAGAGAGACAGACAGACAAAAACCCTGAAGTCACCACCTGGGGGGATGACCACGCTGCAATCCCTTCTCCTCTTAGGATTTTGGGCACGCACACACGTGCACCCAGTGTGATTTTTAAGCTGTTGGGTCCAGGATTTAAACTGCATAGCTGGCCACTGAAGATCTGGTGCCTTAACCTCCATGCCACCTACTTGCCCCAGAGCTTTTATAAAAAGCTTTTCTTAAGGATAATAATATGATTTAATATTATCTCCAGAAGTTGGAAAATATTTCACACTCCTACAAAAAGCAAGCAGTTTTCTGAAGTATGGATACAAAGACAATGAGTGCTTCTCGCTCAAGAACTTGTATGACTCAACAGTGGAAAAATGAATAACTTGACTTAAAAATGGGCAAAAACCTGAACAGACATTGTTTCAAAGAAGACATAACAATGGTCAACAGGTAGATGAAAGGTACTCAGCATCATCAAATCACTAGGGAAATGCAAATCAAAACAACTGTGAGATAGCACCTCACCCTCACAAGGAGGACTAATATCAAATTATCTTACTGGCCTTGCGCAGACCAGATTTTTACACATACGTAGAGCTGTTGGTAGAGACCATCCCCTTGTTCAGAGAAGAGACACAGATTCAGTACTCCAAGTTGTAGAGACACAGCCCTTAACCATGGTTTAGATAAGAGAGGGAAACAATAACAGACTTAACCAGAAACAAGAACACAAAATTAGAATATCAACAACAGGGGCAACAAACAGAAATACAATGAAGATAAAAGTTAAGTCCTAGTCCTGCTTGGACATTGCTCTGAAAACTAAGAAAACATGTGTCTGGGCTTCATTGCCAGTGAGGGGCACACAGACAATTAACTTTAATGGACCCCATCAGGTTAATTCACTTGGAGGATTTTAGCCTCTTGGTGAGTTTCCCAAAGAACTCTCGAATTATAAATTCAAACCAGAGTCATATCAATAGAGAATGAATACAGTGAAGTTTTATTAACTCAAAATGAGGGTACAAGCAAAATGTCAACACACGTTGGAGAACATTTGAGGAGGTGGACATTTATGAGCATTATTTTTAGATGAAAATTTTACAATAAGAGTATTAAATTAGAAATAAAACATGAATAGCCTACAGAACAATATAACCGCAGCTATCAGAGTTATCTTTTCACCTGGACAGAAATGTACAAGGTCACTTATAACCTTTCAGTGTATGTTTTTAGAGCAATTAAAACACGAATGTATTCCCCTGAATAATAAAATACCCTTTGAATGTGCCTGTAAAATAATGTTCTGAGAGTTGACTTATTTCCAGGTTTTGGATAATTTTTCTAAATACTGTATAATTTAGTCTTTGTAATTAGTGGTCATTAGCATATTTTATTTTAAAATGCAATCATGTAGTAGGGATTCTTATTCAATTCTAATTTAATCCTCCAAGTGGATTAACATGTTGGAGTCAATGAAAGTTTATTGCTGCATACCCCTCTGGGACAACTGAACCCAGACCCATTCTCTTGGCTGACTTAAATTAGAATATGTTTCACAATATATTCATTTTCATCTTCATGAAATCATTATCCCCTTCACTGTTTCCAATATTTCATCTTTACATATAATTTATTAAAAGATGCTCAAGAACTTGGGGGAAAATTATTTTAATGTAACCCAATTTATATTATTAGACTTTTCTAATACGTAGGACTCAGTCTGTCCTGTTTCGTGACTAAATGATTACTACTTTGAAATAATCCTGAATTAAGGTTTGTTATTATTACTATTTTAACACTTCCTTTTAGCTAATATTAAATTACTAATTAAGTAACCCTTACTTAGATTTATGGACAATGTATAAACAAATAGAGTTCCCTTCACAGTACCAATGACAAAAGGGTTCAGTAGTAAATCATACAAAATCTAAAAAAATATATTTAGTGATCTGTCTTAGATAAGAAAGAAGCAATGTGAATAAAAGATTTGAGTAACATATCGATTGATATATACACATATTCTGCCAGAATTTCTGCTACATATCAACATTTATTAACTTGATATAAATTTTTGCCATACACATACCAGAGCTGTCACAAAATTTAGATTTTTTAATGCTGTTATTTATTATTCTGATTAGATATTTACAACTAGCCCTCACTTTGTCACTTCCTTTCATCTAAAACGTAAAATGTAAGTAACCCAGAATATTCAGCTCCTCAAACACAGTATGTTTGCAGACATTCCTTTGCAAGATTAACTTCACTCAGCTGGTTGATAACATAAGGAGGTAGGTGTCTCTTTCTGTCATTTCTGTTTAGTGTATTTAAGAAACAGAGAAAGGGATAATCCCAGGAGGTCCCATCAGTAATGAGCACTTTGACGTGTTTCACATATCAGTTTCATTATTTTGTCAAGAGCATTATTCTGAAACAAAAGAATCCTGAAGAAAATGTCTTGCCTCTTTCTCTCAAGATAATAGATTGCGAGGCTAAAAGAGCATATAGAGAAGGAATCCTAATCTTTATCTAATTTTTAGAAACAATTGTCTTTTCTTATCTCACACTGGCACACATAGAATGACGTACGTCATTAAGTGAGCGTCCATTTTTAGGGAGGGTTATTTTCATAGTTTCACACCTTGTTTTATTCATCATATTCTTTTTTTAAAAATAGAGTAAACTGGAAGTCAAATTAAGTAAAAATAAAAGGGAATTGTGCTTATTGGTATCCTAATTGTTTTTATTATTACTGTTATTACCTGCATTGCAATTTAGTCATGCTGACTTCTTGAGAGTAATGGGAGACATGCTTTAGCGTGCTAGGAATTGTCCGTTTAGCTCCCAGAGGAAAAATGAGGGGTGAAGGTATTTGCCAATCTCTTCTACCCTGGTGGAATTCTGAGAAAGATGGGGGCAGGCTGAAAAGAGCAGTGCTTGATTAATGACAATGTGTTCTTTGAAGGCTTTATGAAAATAAGGAATAAAAAGAAATGAAATAAACCAGATTTTGAGATTCATGTGCTGTCTTAAGGTTGGTGGAAAAAAAATTTTTTTTTTCTAATCCACGCTGAGACTTTATTGTAAGGTTGCAAAGAGCTCATTAGGCAAGAAATTCTTGGAATCAACTTCTGGTTTATAGCAATTAGCTGTTTGAATGAAGCTTTGCTTTTTGTAGCAATTAACTTTGTGGGAAAATCCCCTATTAAATTATCTTTGGATAGTATTCACCAAACTATCAGCAATTGTTTTCCCATAACTAAGTCTTTGTTATTCCTTTGGCCTTTGTATTGTGTTGTTGTTAATAGATTTTTTTCCTCCATGTAGGAGGGCCAACTTCCCATTGTCATCCAAGTAAGCCTGGGACCAGAAGGATGGGGTTATAAATGCAGCATGTATACATTCCCCTCCCTCTGGTGGCTTAGCTGTGAAAGGCAGTGAGGAATTCTGACTGCCACAATTCTATCTTGTGACTTGTCGGTTAAACACCATTTCTTATGCACGCTATGTATCTTAGAAGAGAGAAATCAAATGATGTTCTTTTAAAAATGGACAATTTAATTCATATCACAAGTCCTCAAAAATTAGTTCTAGGTTCTTAAGATGAATGGAGACTGATTCATCCAAAGAGAAGGGGCATATATACTAAGTATTGAAACATTTAAATACAAAAGCATTTCACATAGCTACCCTCATCCATATTGGCATTTGTTCTGTCTGTATGTCTCTAGAGCTGATTCTGGACTATCTGCCCATGGAAAGCCAGCTTCTTTTCTCTTCACTCCCTTTGTCATTGTGGACAGGGTTATTCTCTGGGTACAGAGAAAGATATGATATAAGGCAATTTCCTTTCAGTCAGGAAGCAAAGGAAAGCCCACCTAACTACTACAAGAAGACTTTGGAAAGAAGAAGACAGGCAGGGCTAGGAGACGGGGGGTGGGGTGGGGGGAGGCTTTTCTACCACCCTAGAAATCAATTTTGGGTAACATGTTTGGAGCTGGACAATATTATCTAGACCGTATTACGAGGCACCTGAGAATACCACAGCCACAGGCTTGTTTCTCAAGCATAACTTGATTGTGTCCCCCTGGAAGAAGCCTAATGCTGGATCAAAGTCATTCCAGAGAGAGATGGACAGATGTGTTGGCGACATTGTGCTTGGGTTCTGTTGCCTTTAGAGGAGATAAGGAATATTGGTAAAATTCCTACTACTTCTGAAAAAAAATGGAAGTGCTGAAAGTATGAGTGGACATGGAAGATTAACATAGCCACCAAGGCCTGTGTTTGAACCAGGAGAATGCAAGAGATAAGGTTCTTATTTGTTTGTTCTTAGAGATTTTTGCCATAGGGCACATGCACTCACTAGAGAGACAAAGAGAGGCAGAGAGACAGAAAGCAAGAAATCACTACCTGGGGGGTGGAGGAGATGGCCTGCCACAGTCCCTTCTCCCATTCTTCTCTCAAGATTTTGGGCACACATGCATACACATGAGTTTTAAGTTGCCAGTTCGAGGACTCAAACTGCAGATAATCATTTGGGAATCCAGTGCCTTAACCACTACACTACCTGCTGACCCCAAGACAAGGTCTTCTAAAAATTCAGCAGATACCTAAGATTATGAAGTTTCACATAGGGTGTCTAAAACAGGGTCCTGAAGTCAAAGAAGATCTAAGCAGAAGACATCATATGGAAAAACAGACAGCACGTGGGCCTTCCTCTTCCATGAGATTATGAAGACCCTATGTCCCTGAATTTGAGAAGAGTGTAACAGTTTATTTTTGCTCTAATGTTTAACATGAGGCGCTAAAGGTTCAATTAAAATGGGGTATAACAAATATATTTTTTCTGTATAAATTTGGATTTGTTCTTACATTGAAAAATTTACTTAAAAGAATCAAAGATATCTTAAAACCAAGATTTAGATGAGAAGAGATATTTAAATTAAAAGAGACTGAAATACTCATACATTTAAAAATCTTAAGTCCATGGGGCCAGCAGGTGGGTGGTGTTTAAGGGCACTGGACTCCCACATGGCCGACGGCAGTTCTAGTCTCAGGCCTGGTGACTCGCTTTCTCTCTCTCTCTCTCTCTCACTCTCACTCTTGCTCTCAATTTGTCCCTCTCTGATCAAACTAAAAATAAACAAGTAAGTGGGATCAGCAGGTGGTGTAGTGGTTAAGGCACTGGACTCCCACATAGCTGACCACAGTTCAAGTTCCGGACCTGGCAGCTTGCTTTCTCACTTTCTCTCTCTCTCTCTCTCTCTCTCTCTCTCTCTCTGTGTGCGTGTGTGTTTGTGTGTGTGTGTGTTGCTCTGGCCAAATTAAAAATAACAATGAATAAAATAAAATAATCATTAAAAATAAATAAACAAATAAGTAAATAAAGTTAAATAATTTTAAAAAACCCTTAAGTTCTATTGTGACTATAGTCAATTATAGTGAATTATAAACAATAATTTATTTTTATTTCAAAATACCTAGAAAAAAGGATTTCAATCTTCCCAACACAAAGTAATGATAAATGTTGGAGGTAATAAGTATTGTATACAGTTATCAAAATATCACACTGAAACTCCTAAATATGTGTAATTATTATGTGTCAGTTGCAAATGTTTAAAAAAGTCTCTGCCTCTCCTCAGCGTAACAGTGATGCAGACACAGAGCTCGTATTAAACAGGGTTAGAGATGAGTAGAGCTCTTTTTCTTCCTACCTGAGTGTAATTTTGAGATTTCACTATACAAACAAAATCTGAAAGGATTTAGGTATCTACATATATGGTGACAGATAAAAGAAAATAAGTATTTTTGAAAACAATATTTGTAAATACAGGCATCCACATAGAAGAAAATAATCCATGGATACAATATATTGAATTCCTGGAATACTGTCGATGAATAACAGTACTATAGTTAGTTAACTGCAATTCAGAGAAATGAACAATTTGAATCACAAAATTACTTTCTTTTTAAATTAAGGGAGCACATGAACTCACGAGAGAGAGAGAGAGAGAGAGAGAGAGCAAGCGAGCGAGCATTCCCACCATAAGGCAGGGCATGCTTCAATCCCTTCTCCATTTCTCCATCCAGTCAGGCCATGGAGCACACAGGCATGTTTTTCAAGCTGCTGGAGCCAGGATTCAAACTGTGGTCTGCCACAATGTGGGATTTGGCTTCCCTTAACCACCAGGCTATGGGGCCATCCCCCAGATTACTGACACTTTAGCATTTCTTCCTTGTTCACTCTTCAGATACATTGACCTCCTTTACACTGACCAGTAATTCTGTAGTGAGCTATTTTTAGGACTTCCTTTGTGACTTTGAAAGACCATTTGCTGAGTATGAAAATACAATCTTAGTCCAGCTCCCTCTCTGTCTCTTCTCTGTGGTATGTTGCTGGGTGTGCAACCATAGGGCAGATCTGGTGTCTTTTGACTCTACTTTCATGTCATTTCCAACACACTGTCCAGGCAATAAGTGCTTGAAATATCACTTCCAAGTCCAACCAAGGCTAGAACTTTCTAGAAGGATGAGCCTTACTCACTTCTGAGGATTACTAGAAACTTCTCTCTGTTCTTGTTGGTCTTTTGCTTCTGATGACGGGAAAAATCTGTCCAGACACAGCCCCAAAACCCTGCAATGCATGTTAGTTTTATTGCAAGTTCGAGCTGATCTTGCTAAGTGGCAGGTATAAATGATCTAGATGGAGAAACTTTGTGGGATTTATGTTATGTTTTGTTTTATTCTGTGTGGGGAAGACAGCATAGCAGGCTTTATTAATAGGTAAGAAAATCCCCTCTAGGATGGTTCCCTCTCAAACATTCTCTTTGCAATTCTTTTTTTTTTTTTTTTTGGAGAGGTTTTTGTGATAGAGCGCGTGCACTCGCCAGACAGACAGAGATGGAGAGACAGAAAGTGAGAAATCATCCCCCAGCGGGGATGGCCAGGCTGCAGTCCCCTTCTCCTCCATTCCCCTCTCGGGATCTTGGGCATGCACACACATGCGCCCGGCATGAGTTTTAAGCCACCGGGTCCGGGACGTGAACCATGGTTGACTACATGGGAGTCCAGCGACATAGCCATTACGCTAACTGCTGGTGCCTCTCTTTGCAATTCTTGTCCCCACTTCCTTTGTTTTCTATCTTTCTATCTAGCTTCCAAGATCAAGGGTCCCAGCCCAGAGGTCATGGGCCAGTGCCTGTCCATAGCCTGTCAGGAATGAAGCCTCAGAGCAAGATCAATGGAGCTAGCAGGTATTGTGGGGGTTAAGGCGCTGGACTCCCACATGGCCGAACACAGTTCAAGTCCCAGATTTGGAAGCTTGCTTTCTCACTTTATATCTCTCTCTCACTTTCTCTGGTGAATTAAAACAATAATAATAATAATAAAATAATTAAAGAAATATTTTTAAAAAGAGATGAGCAGCAGGCTAGGGAATGAAGCTTCGTCTATATTTCTAGCTTTTCCCCACCCCTCACATTACAGCCTGAGCTCCGCCTCCTGTCAAATCAGCATTGGCTTTAGTTTCTCGTAGGAGCAAGGACTGTACTGTAAGCTGCACATGCAAGGGGTCTGTGTCACCTCCTCTCATCAACCACCCTCCAGTCTGTGGAAAAATTGTCTTCCACGAAACCAGCCCCTGGTGCCAAAAAGGTTGGGGGCCATGGCCCTAGATCTCTTCCATCCAGTGTCTCACCATCATCAGGAAATGTTCTCTCTCCCTATAACAGAGGAAACTCTTTCTAACTTCCACAGTGGCTCCCCTAGTAGAACGGCAAGGAAGGCAGATGTCTTAGTTCTGTCTTCCACACAGGAATAAGTAAATGAATGTTTTCAAGCATAGAGATAAAAATAGATAGCATCAAGCAGAATTTTTAAAACTGTGTCACGCTAAACTGTTCAATTTCCTGCATGTGCATCTGATACATCAATAGATGGAGACCCTCCCATGTGAGATGTTAGATACAGTTTCAGTACCATCATGTGCCATTCTAAGTGGTGGTGAGAAATGGTCAATAATACGCGTTCCTTATTACAGAAACCACATTATCCATATAAATGTTATTAAGGAGAGACTAACAGGAGGCCGTCTCAGTGTTTTGGCTTTCTTTGTAAATAATGACACTAAATGACATGCATCGATGTTTTGTGTCACTGGCTTAATATCCCCAGGTCAGGGCAACAGCGCCATGACCTGTCATTTGAAATCTGAATTTCCTCACAGATGTTCTTCAATAGCAAGCAAATGATCATTTTCCAGCTCTCAAATATAATATTTTTAAATACCATATTTACTTTTATCTTAAGCATGATAGAAAGTTCACATTAAAGTGTAACATTCACTTTAATGTATTGTTTGTGTATGACTTTGCATCCATTTTTATCTTGAGAAATTTTAAATTACTATGTATGCCTTCATATTTGTTCAATTTATTATATTATTTATTATAGTGGGAATGGAAGAGTCCCTCTTAATTTTATATGTACATAAAACAACAGTCAAAATAATAGCAAAGGGGCAATAGACTGCAAGGCTGTGTTGCTTCCTCTCACCAACCACCAACCCTCTCCAGTCTGTGGAAAACTTGTCTTCCACGAAACCAGTCCCAACCAAAAAGGTTGGGGACCGTGGCCCTAGATCACTTCAATCCAGTGTCTCCCCTTCATTGGGAAATGTTCTCTCTTCCTATAATAACAGAGGAAACTCTTCCTAATTCCAGAGTGGCTCCCTTAATAGCTAAAAAACAAATAAACACCAATGAAATGTAAGGCAATGTTTTCATTGGCGTAACTGGGCAGGTTGCCCTCAGGCCTGGCTGATGCAAACCATGTCTTTAGTGCTCCAATCAGATTGATAGGTGCTAAGCTGTGGCCATATGCTGGCAAACTCAGGTCGAGTAGAAAAAGCAGCTCTCCAACAGACAGCCCAGATTTTTCACTGGCATTTATTGTCCCCCCCCCTCAGTGTTTTTGCAAACCCTACTTTGATCACTGAAACAGGAGATGGGCTGGGGCACAGAGGTCCCCGAAGGCTTCAGAGTAAGAAAGTGAAGATTTCTGGAGAAAGTCGGAGTACCAGGGAAGTAGACATAAGAGAAGGCCACTACCATTCATTCATTCGTTTAATCAATCAACACTTACTGTGCCTCGGTCATGAACAAGACATGGTTCTTTTTTTTTTTTTTTTTTTTTTTTTTTTTTTTTTGTTTTTTTCCATAGGGCACATGTGAAAGAGAGAGAAAGAGAGAGAGAGAGAGAGAGAAAGGACAGTGAGAAATCACCCCCCTGAAGGATGGCCACGCCATAATCCCTTGTCCTCCATTCTCCTCTTGGGATTTTGGACACGCACGTACAAGTACCCAGAGTGATTTGCAAGCCTCCAGGTCTGGGACTTGAACCACGGTTCGCCATGTGGGAACTCACTGCACCACCTGCTGGACCCCAAGACATGGTTCCGTGCACTAGGAATTAAGGAGTGACTGAAACAAGAAAGCATTTGGCCTCCTGAAGCATCGTTTGGTTGAGAGGGGAGACAGTAAGTAAGTAAGTACTGAAATAACGGAACAAAGCCTAGGACTGTGGAGGAGAGTGAGAACAGAAGGATGGGCGGCATTATGTTAAACAAGGTAGCCATTAAATAGTATTCAGAGAATTCATAACAATATCAAATATTGGGCCAGTAGGTGGCATGGCGGTTAAGGCCATGGACTCTACATGGTCTATTGTGGTTCGAGACCTGGACCTGGAGGCTTGAAAATCACACCAGGTGAATGTATATACAATGCCAAAATCGCAGTAGGAGAATGGAGGAGAGATTATAAGGGATTTCTTCTGGGGGGTGATTTCTCTCTTTTCCTCTCTCTTTCAGGCAAGTGCACACAAAAAACAAAAACAGACCAATCAAATATTAACAGTGGGGACTGCTATTTTTTTTCAGTTGTAAATTAAAATGACATAAGTCTAGATTACAAATAAATTTCCATTAGGTCTAAATGAAATGTTTAAATATGTGTGTGTGTTTATACTTACTTATTCCCCTATATGTGTATAAATTTATATGTATGTGAGAGGGGAGTTGATATGAAAGCCTGTTATTCAAAACTGGACCAGCAGATGGTGTAATGATTATGTCACTGGACTCCTACATAGTGAA
This sequence comes from Tupaia belangeri chinensis, assembly GCF_000334495.1. NCBI lineage: Eukaryota > Metazoa > Chordata > Mammalia > Scandentia > Tupaiidae > Tupaia > Tupaia belangeri. The sequence goes on from NW_006159859.1 coordinate 6,678,409, forward strand.
CTGCAGTTCGAGTCCTTGCTCTGGCAACTTAAAATTCACACTAGGTGTGTGTGCGTGTGTGCCCAAGATCCCGAGAGGAGAGTGGAGGAGAAGGGATTGTGGCATGGATATCCTCCCTGGGGACTGATTTCTCACTTTCTATCTCTCTGACGAGCACATGCACCCTATAGTAAAAAAATCTCTCTGTAAAGAAGAAACGAAATTGGATCATGAAAAATCTTCAACATTAGTAAGTTAACTTTTAAAAAAATATAGCTATGCTGGTATGGGGGGGGGGCAAAATTTTCTCTCTACCCTCATTTTTTTTTTTAAGCTGGGCCTGAGAATTAAATTGGTGTAAGACAGATCTCTAGGAAAAGAAAAGCATATCAATTTGTTTAATACAAGTTTTACATGACAGCCTTAAGGAAAGAATGTGGCAAGGCAAGGCGGGGGCTAGCTTAGGTAACGGATGGCCGGGTGTCTGGAAGGACGAGCGTGGCCTAACCACGCTTGTGCAGACTGCTCTCCACTTTGACTTCCTGTCCTTGTTGATAAAAGCAATCATTTCCTCTGGTATAGGAAGAGAATCTTTCACACAGGACTTTCATATTCTGCTCTTAAGAAGTCAGCGAAGGTCACGGTGATGTTCTTGAACCTGCTGTTTTTCAAATGCCTTTGCCTCAAAATAGTCAGTATGCCAGAGCAGCACACTTTGAGGAGCTACATGTACTATTGTTTATTTATTCATTTCTTCCATGAGCGAGAGAGACAAAGAGGGAGAGAGAGAGAGAGAGAGAGAGGA
>NW_006159859.1:6679449-6717880 GCF_000334495.1 Tupaia belangeri chinensis
CCAGGGGCGAGAGAGAAAAAGAGGGAGAGAGAGAGAGAGAGAGAGGACCATCGGCAGGGCCCACCCAGTCCCAGCCTCAGCCCAGCCAGCCCCGGATCACGGGCACACACATGCCTGGTGAATTCAGGGAGAATACACAAAAGAATTTCCGTAAGAACGTACATTTTCCTCTTTGCCCTGTGACCCATGTGGTTCAACGTGGCATGTGAGAGAGGCTAGAAAAGGATTTGTGAATGACGGGATGCACAGGCAAACCTTAGCCCCCTGACATCGCCCAGGGGGGCCTACCCAGCCTGCTGCTGGAGCGATGCACATTGCTCTCATATCCGATCTCTAAAGCCCGAGTCAGCCAGATTTCAGCTTAATAACGAGGTTTAGCAACACATGGTCAGAGTTCCAGCAAAGACTGGCTGAAGGAAGTCCTGCAGCAATATTTTAGTTCTGCAGTTATGATTTTCATGGGCAATTTTATGGAAATGGAGATCATCTTTGGTATTTTAATATGACTGTTAATGGATAATTATGAAGCATTTACCGTGCAATGCTGTGTATGTTATAATAGTAATTAAAATATAAAATCTTCAGAAAACGTTAAGAGATGAGAAAATTAAGGTACTCCGAGGTCAGACAACTAGTTACATAGTTTTTCAGTGGAGTCTGGCAAAAATGCAGGTCGTGGGACTTCAGAGTCAGCGATAATCGAGTAACTCAGCCTTGGTGCATCTGGTTTTGTAGCTAAATATTGTAAAATATTGTACGAACCATTGACTTTTACATTTAAAAAGCCCATATTTTTTTCTTCTGGTGAAAACAACTTGACAAGAAAAAATAATAAAGGACTATGGGCTTTCTATTGAATATGATTGATGTTCTTAGAGTTCCATAAACTTTTTTTTTTCAGTTTGCTGTAGGGCATGTATGCTCACCAGAGAGAGAAAGAGAGAGAAGAAAAGTGATACCCCCTCCCCAGGGTGATGCTTATGCAGCAATCCCTGCTTCTTTATCCTCCTCTAGGGATTTTGGGCACACATGCACACACTCCTGGCACGATTTTCTTTCTTTTTTTTTTTTTTCTTTTCTTTCCTTTTCTCCCTTTCTTTCTTTTTAAAGAGATGTTTGCTATAGAGTGCATGCACTCACCAGAGAGACAGAGAGAGAGAGAGATAGAGACAGAAAGTGAGAAATCACCTGCCCCCCCCAACAGGAATGGGTACACCGCAATCCCTTCTTCATTCTCCTCTCAGGATTTTGGGTACATACACACATAAGCCTGGGATGAGTTTCAAGCCACTGTGTCTGGGACTGAAAATGTACTTGGCCATGTGGAAGTCCAGCTTCTTAATTACCTTGGGCAACCACCATGATTTTCAAGTCATCAGGTCAGGGACTCGAACCTTGCAGTGGACCATGTGGGATTCAGCTCCTTTAACCTGCATGCCATCTGCTGGCCCAGAACTCTATAGTTTTTTGGGTTTTGCTTTCTTGGAGAGGTTTTTGCTATAGGGTGTGTGCGCTTGCCAGCCAGACAGAGAGAGACAGAAAGTGAGAAATCACCCCCAAGGGGGATGGCCACGCCACAATCCCTTCTCCTCCATTCTCCTCTTGGGATCTTGGGCACATACGCACATGTGTCCAGCGTGAGTTTAAGCCAGAAGGTCCAGTACTCGAACCAAGGTCTGCTACATGGGAGTTCAGCAACATAGCCATTATGCTAACTGCTGGTCCCACTCTATAAACTTTCAAAGAACTAAAAAAGCTATTAAATATGACAGACTCTATGGGGCCAGTAGGTGGCATGATGGTTAAGACACTGAATTCTCACATGGCCAGCAATGGTCCCTGTCCTTGACTTGGCAGTTTGAAATCAAGCCAGGCACAAGTGCATGCATACCCAAAATCCCAGGAGAAAAGATTGCAATATGACCATCCTCCTTGGGTGGTGATTTCTCACTCTCCCTCTCTCTGTCCTTCTGTCTCTCTGGAAAATTCATGTGCCCTATGGCAAAAACCTTAAAAAAACTATATAGACTCCAAAACCATATTTAGTACACATAACTGAGTTACACCAGAACCCTTTTTGCTCAGCAGGACAAACATGTAGACCCTAATAAGTTTGCCTTCATTTCTGTATCATTTTAATATGGTTTCTGTCGAAAACCACTTGCTATTACAAGATTTAAAGATAGTGTAACTGAAGGTGTCACGGACACAGTTGAATAGATAAACTAAGAAAGTCTTCTGACAGGATTTCTCTCCTAAGCTCACTACATTTTATAATTCTTTTGCACCCATGATTGCTGTCATTGACTTTCTGAAAAACCTTCCACATTTTACATTGAAAAACTTGTGCAGAAAATCTTTATTATCAACGGCAGCGAAGAGTAATAACAGTAAGGAATTGTTGAATCATTGGAAAAGTCACAATGTATTGTTTTCTATGTTTTTCTATGCAAAACTGCATTGTGACTTTTCCAATGATCTAATAAGATGATATGAAAATAAAGTTGATTTCTTGAAACTGGCAGATGGCATAATGGTTTCGCTGCTGGACTCCCACAGAGTAGACAGTGGTTCGAGACCTGGACCCATCACTTTGGGACTCATGCTGGGCGCATGTGCAGGTGTGCTCAAAAATCCCAAGAGGAGACTGGACAAGAAGGGATTGTGTTGTGGCCCTCCCCCCTGGGGAGTGATTTCTTGCTCTCTGTCGCTCCAGCAAGCACACATGCCCTATAACAAAAAATCTTAAAAAAAATAAAAATAACGTTGATTTCTTAACCTGTACAATGTCTTTGGTTCTCAAGGGAAAAATCAGCTGAGAGAAAAAAAGAACTGTGTCCTGGTAAAACAAACTGAAATGTACAGGACAAATACAGCAGATATTACAGCAAATACATTGTGCATTAAAGTCATGGTTTTAGCAGCAAGAAATCGGAATCTTATTTTTACCATGGGTAGTAACCATTTGAAGAGTAAACAGTGTTAACAGAGAGTGCCTATTCTTGGAAATCAGATACACGATCTTTCAGGAGACTGTCCACAGAGATAAAGTAGAAGAATAATGTATGCTTGTCTCTGCATGTAAAAATAAAGAAAGGCTTCAACTCACGCATGCTGTTCAACAAATTCTTTGAAAGGAAATATCCTATATGCCATTTTTAACATTCTTCTAATAATTCAAAGTATTCTCTGGTAACTTTAATAGAATTAGGATTTTCATTTAATTGTTTTATTTTAAAACTGGCATTGCTCATTATTTTGCACTCCTATTTTAAACCTATCTAGTATAAGCCTTCTGCAAACCCATCTGCCCAAAGACTGCCTGTCCAGTCTTGGACTGGTGACAGCTTTTTTTATTGACCCTGATAGTCAGGAATAATTGTCCCCAAAGAAGTACTGTAATTCCCTCTCCCTCCTTCCCTCCCGTTTGTGGTTTTTGCCTTGAAAACCTGCTTAAGGATTTTAAGACCCTGGAATACTTATTGAGACTTCTTGGCTGTGTTTTCCCAGGCCAGAGTTACACATACTTTTGGTTTAGAATAAACCTCTTTCAATATGTTACAGAGTTTCCTTATTTTTGTCACCAGGACCATGTATGACTATACATCCAAGTCTATGGTATATTCCCTTTTTTTTTTTTTTTTTTTTTTTTGGCAATTTTTGGGTTTCAAAATCACTTTGACTTACCTCTTTGGGAGAATATTACAAAGGGAGAGTATTCTCCATGGTAAAGCCCAAAGTGACTAGAGGACTCTCAACCACAAGCTGCCCAAGACATGGCTTACTATGGTGTTTATAATATATTGTAATAGCTTAAAGTGGGCCTTGATCTGCCTCAGCTAAGCGCGGAAGATTGGTCAGTATGACTCTTATCCAACCCATGGCAATGATCTCACACAATTCTGTACGAACTGGGAAAATTGTGAGGGTTTTGTCTGTATATTTTTCTTTTCTTTCTTTTCTTTTTTTTTTTGAGAGGCTTTTTGCTATAGAGTGCGTGTTTACTTTGCTTGCCAGAAAGACAGAGAGAAACAGAAAGCGAGAAATCACACCACAGGGGAGATGGCCACGCTGCAGTCCCTTCTCCTCCATTCTCCTCTCAGGATCTTGGGCATGCATGCACACGCGCCCAGCGTGAGTTCTAAGCCACCGGGTCCAGGACCCGAACCGCTGTCGACTACATGGGAGTGCAGCGACATAGCCATTACACTAACTGCTGGTCCCCTATGTCTGTATATTTTTCTATGTAAAAAATGCATCATGACTTTTCCGACTACCCAATAAAATAACTGATCAGCAAGAATGAATAGGATACTGTTCTTCCAAACCAGCAAGAATGATCATTCCGTCCCTTGCGCTCCCAGGAAAAGTGAGAATGCAGACCACAACTTACCACAAATGATGCAGTCAAATTTCCAAATCTAGGGAAATCACAAGGGTGAGTGTATCTGGATTTCAATGGACAGGCCTCACCCTGGGAAAACCATCTACCCAATCAGGGTGAGATTGACTTTTTGTGTGTGTCCTTTCTTTTTTCTGTTCATATGTCTCTGTTATACATGACCCATTTATACTGAGTTTTTTTTTTTTTTTTGAGAGAGAGATTTTCACTGTAGGGCGCGTGCGCTCGCCAGACAGACAGAGAGAGACATAGAGACAGAAAGCGAGAAATCACCCCCCAGGGGGGATGGTCACGCCACAATCCCTTCTCCTCCATTCTCCTCTCGGGATCTTGGGCACGCACGCACACGCGCCCGGCGCGAGTTTTAAGCCACCGGGTCCGGGACACGAACCGCGGTCGACTACGTGGGAGTCCAGCGACATAGTCATTACGCTAACCGCTGGTTCCCTATACTGAGTTTTGAACATGTGGAAGTCATGTATTTATTAAAAGCATGGTTCTACCTCAGGTATCCTTTTTAGTGTTATTGCAGGAGTACCTTTTAGTGAAATTATGTGTTGCATTAAGATAGATTCTTGCAGGTAAAATTAGGGGCACAAAATATCCATAAGAGCAGGCCACGGTAAAGCTGACTCAGTCTCAACATAAGGGGTCAGTGACGGAATAAATATATAACCCTTAGAAACACATCCAGGGACAATTATAATGGTGTTTAATTAGCATCCTGCAGCTTTTATAGAAGAATTATTGGGTTGTCCAAAAAGTCATGACACATTTTTGCATAGAAAAAAACATGGCATGACTTTTCCAACAGCCCAGTATTTCTTCTCTGAGAACTATGAGACAAATTCTGAAAATGTAGTTACTGATTTCTGCACTTATTGCTTATGAAAAAGAAATGGCTTCACAAATGTTTAGAGAGTTTGCTTAAGATAAACAGAAATACAAGTTTATTGTATCAATACAGAGTTTCACAACGAGGGCTCCTTTTTATTTGTTTTGTTTTTATCATAGTTGTTTGCTGTTTGGTTTGGTTTGGTTTGTTTGCTTTGGTTTTTGCATTATTTTGTAAACTACAAAGTTTTATGCGTAGTTAGCCCAAGGTATTAGTTGTAACAATAAAACATTGTTTTCTTCAAGGCCAATGTTGTTCTGAAGTTAATTCCAAATAGTTTCTATGAAGAAATACTGTCATTTGGGGGTGCTATTTTGTATGTTAAAGCTAAGGATTCTGACCATATTCTTTAAAAACAAAGCTATAAAACTTTCACTTTTGAAATAAGTCATTTTATGTCCACATCATCTGCTTTTGTGTTAAAAGGAGAAAGCCAAATTGAGTAAAAGAAGCAACTGTTGAAAATCAAGAAATTGTACTTCATTTCAAAATCAGAATTTTCTCTACCCAGCAGCCAAAATCCTAAGAAAATATTTGTCACATAGTGAAGTATTCACTGGAATTTGGAATATGTCTTCAATTTTAAGCCAACCTATCTCATTCAATATTAATACGTGAACCGATGTCATAAATGTAACAACTGAGAGATGTTTGAAATAATTGTATGGAGGTAAAAATACCATTAACATAAAATGTACATTTTACATAAAATGTAAGATAACATCAATATGTTGCTTTCAGTATTAAAAATAGATTAGTTTTTGGGCCAGTCTGGTGGCATGATGATTAAGGCAGCTGAATCCCATGTGGTCGGTCAACTGTGCAGTTGAAGTCTAGGACCCAGTACCTTGAAAAATATGCCTGGTGTGTGTGTGTGTGTGTGTGTGGGTGTATCCCAAATCCCAGAAGGAGAATGAAGAAGAGATTGTGGTGTGGTCATGCCCCCCCCCCCTCTCTCTCTGATGACTACACATGCCCTATAGCAAATTAAAAAAATGAATTAGCTTTCTTTAAAATGCTCTTAAAATAGAACTTAACAAAATTTTTTTCTTAAAATTTATTTCATTCTGGTACCAGGAGATGGCGAAATGGTTATGTCACTGGACACCCACGTAGTCAACCACAGTGTGAGTCCCAGACCTAGTGGCTTAGTACTCACGCTGGGTGCATGTGAGTGCATTCCCAAAATCCTAAGCAGAGAATGGAGGAGAAGGGATTGCAGCATAGCCATACCCTCTGGGGGGTGATGAATCGCTTTCTGTCTCTCTCTATTTAGCAGCACACATGCCCTAGAGGAAACATCTCTCTTGGGGAAAGTAAAAAAACAAAGACCTTATATCATTGCATATACTTAGTTTTTTCCTTAGTGCCAAAATCTGCATGCAGATTTATAATTCACTAGGAAGAATTCAATGTCACTTTATGGACCTTTAATTTCCTACTATCTCTCATCATTTTGTGTGCAAAAAACTTCTTTTAAACAGAATAATGAGCATTGCCTTCACAGAGGAATGCGTAACCTGTTGTTGTCCTACCATAGTCACCTGTAGTCTTAGGAGCCGTGAATGCCAAAGTGCTCTGGTCACTTTTTATATCCAGTTACATGTATTTAAGTATATCTCCCAGTTAGGGAAAAAAAGAGCCTTTCATAAACTTTTAAATAGAGGAAAATAGAGCATACGAAAATGTGTTTTTTCCTGGCACCATAGCAGGGTGAAAAAGTCGACAGCTTTTTTTTTTTAATAACTTCTAAGTTTTAGTATTCTGTTGATTTTTATTTATTTGTCTAGGAACTACTAAAGCTAGGAAAATTAGTATAGTGTTTTTGTTATTGTGTTGTTTTAACTCAGCTCTGTTCAACACAAAATACTTTAGCTCTGGTCACCAAAATGTATGTGCAGTGTTTCCGCACACACCAAGGCTACATCGAGTCGATGTCTATAGTTCACTCTGGTTCTGACACTACCTGAAGTTAGAATCAGATCACTAGGTCAGGGATCTAGTCCCCCAAGTCTGGCATCTACTTAAGATACCAATTGTGATGAGTACTTCTGACCAAAACTGTGCACCATTTTAGAGATAGGAAGGGATACAGTTCCCAACACTACCAATCACCTATGTCTATTGTCTATTTGAAACAAGTGGCTTTTCTTTTTTTAAAGAAAAAGAGAAACGTTCATCTCCCCATTTAAAACAAGATGTCTTAGTTATAAAATTCACATTAGTAGCCAGAAAAAAGAAGAGGAGAGAGGAAATAGAAAAGTTGTAAATGTATATGTTTTAATAAGGATGTCCCATGTCACATGACTGTCAAAGAGATTTATCACTCTCAGGTGGCCCAGCTAGCAAGTAGCATCGATGTCAAAGTGTTTTTAAGGACCCCACCTCCCCCCTTTTTGGTCACATTCAAGGGAAGAGAAAGCTCTATGGCCTTTCCTTATAATCCTTTCCATTGGAGATCAATAATAGCTTATTACAAGAATACTTGCACAGGAGCTGGCAGATGGTGTGTGGATGAAGGCACTGGACTGCCACATGGCTGACCACAGTTTGAGTTCCAGACCTGGTTAATTGCTTTCTCACTTTCTCTCTGTCTCTCTCTCTGTCTCTCTCTGGTGAGCACATATACCTTGTAGCAAATTAAAAAAAGAATGGTAAGTAAATAAATAATTCTTAAAAAAAGAATACTTATACAGTTAATGATCTTAAGACTGAGTAAAGGCTCAAGTTATTTAAAAAATAATTGAACAGCAATGTAGCAAACAACTTATCAAGAAAGTACAGCCAAGGAGTAAGAGGGACATACTTAGAAAGTGTTACATCAATTCGATGCCAGAAGTAAAGCATTTGCAATATATTCAAACGTAAAAGCATTCTCAGACTTAGATTGTGCTTTCAGGTATGTGTTTAAGAATGTTGAAATTATCCAAAACAATGAGAAGTCACACTCACTTAGAATGTAGTCATAGCAATGAGGTTTACCCAAAGAAATCCACACCTCTCTCATCTCTGGACAACAACTATTTACCAAAACCTCTCTCACATTAAAAAATATCTAGTGGCATAAGCTGTGAGTAATTATATATTTAAACATACGCTGTATTAAATTTCCACTTTTACACTTTATTAGAAATATCATGTTGGTCAAGCCACAGATCTAAACTATTTGTAAGTAAACTTTTCTCCTTTTAAAGATAAGATAGCTAAGGCATATTAAAGATCAGAGACCTGACCAAGAAGATAAACTTGTAAAACAGAAAAACTTGATAGCATGTAGGTATTCCTCAATTTTAAAAAGAAGTTACATTTAGTGAAAAAGAAAGGCCCAAACACAAAAACCTTAAATAATTATTACAACCTTAAATCCTTTGTAAATAATCCTATAGGGAGAAAAGGAGGTCTGGATTTGTATTCTTCCCACATTTCGGCAGTAACTACGGTAACTAACTAATGGTATTCCCAGATACATAATGCTTCTTAGAGTAAGTTCCTTCCCATGTGCCTATAAGTTTATTATCCTAGTATAATCTGAAAAATGCATGCCTCAATTCCATTCCTGTCCTTGTTGGTGATGATTTTGAAGTTCCTTTGGTCCTGATTTTCTTAAAAAGTTTATAAATAGTAATATGACTCTAACGTTGATAAAGGTATTAAATTTATACCTTGTAACTGTGAGTTTATTTATTTAATTCAGTAAGCTTTTAAAATAATCTCTAGTACATTGTTTCCATACGTATACATACACACACCCACATAGACACAGTGAGTGTGTGTTTCCATTTGCATACATATACATAAACACACAGATGTATATGGAAATACACACACATAGTGGAGGTAATTTGACACCAAAATTTACTATTATATAAACTGAATATAACCTGTAACTATATGTTAGATGATCAGATAAGTCATGACATATTTTTCTATGCAAAAATGCATCATGACTTTTCAGAAAACCCAATAGTTTTTGTATACTTAACAAAATACTTAAAAAAGGAAGAGCCAGGAAAAGGTAACCAATAATTAGGAGAAATGCAGAAAATAAAGCAGCCACATAGATAACCCAGATATTGGATTTTTATGAGTTGCATACTTAAAAATAATTATTAATAATATATGTTGCATAAAATATTTTATTAAGTATTAAATACAGAGTAAAAGATGTACAGTGTAGATAAAAATAAATGAGAATTTCAACAAAGAATTGAAATATATAGAAAAAAACTAAACATTCTAGAACTAACAAATTAAGAACTAAGAAGTTAAGAACACAGTGGGGAGTTTAAAAGCAGACCAAACATAATAGAAGATAAAATCAGCAAACATATTAACAGGTTGTAAAAAGTCATTTAAATCAAAGCAATTAAAAAAAGCTGGAAAGAACAGAAATGATGTAAGACTCACTCAAATATCTAACATCCATTTCATTAGAATTCCAGAAGAAGAGAAGAGAGAAAGTGGGGAAGAAACCTTACTGAAGGAATAAATTCAGAGAAGTTTTCAAAATTGAGGGAAACATTTGGAAGATCCATGAATCCAATTCTGCAAACTCCAAACAAAGTAATTGCACAGAAAGCAATTTGTAAATATGCTATAGTCGAACTGCTAAAATCAATTGAAAAATAAAATAAATTTAAGGCACCGAGGGAAAAAAGAAACATTAACTTCAGGGAATCAAGGGTGATCATTGATTTTCTATGAGCAACAGGAAAGCCTAACAAAATGAAATGTCAGCATTAGAGCGTTAAAGAGAGAAAAACAACTAGCTTTAGATCCTATAGCAAGCAAAAATATCTTTATAACTTAAAGTAAAATAAAAATGTTTTCAGGCAAACGAAAGTTCAAGCAATTCATCCCCAAAAGATATTCAATAGAAGAAATAGGAAGCAAAGTTTTTTAGGCTGCAGATGAATGAACTTAGAAGGGAGTACGGAACTTCAAGATAGCAATAATGAGCATATAGGCAAGAGGTGTAACAAAGGTGGGTAGTCCGAGGACCATAACTTTGCTTCTTTGAAGATGGAGGAAAGAGGCCATGAGCCAACAATCTGGGCAATCCTTAGAATCTGGAAATTGCCAGGAAATAGATCATATCCTGGATACTACCAAAGGATCCTGGCCCTGTTCCCACTTTGAATTTAGCCCAGTGAGCCCAAGTTGAATTTCTAACCTATAGAGTTTCGTGATCATTGATTTGTGAGTTTTCTTCTTTCAACATGTGTGTAATACATGGCATTCAAATCAAGGATATTGCCATATATATAATTTTCAACAGAGACCATGGCATTCTTTCTTTCTGTTAAATGTTTCTTCCCTTTGCCCCTCCCACCAACCCTCTACCATCTACTCCCCTTCCTTACAGTCTCTGATATCTATACTTACCCTCCTTGCTCTTGTATCTTCAGATCTTTCCATTTCTGCCATGAGTAAGACATTTGGTATTATTGAGAGGGGGACATACAGTGTGTGTCTTTTCAACTACTAATTCTGTGTTAATTTGTTAGAGCACAGTAGAAAACTAATACAGAAATGCAAAAGTAAAAATACAATGAGATATTATTACATATCTCCTAGAACTGTTAGGACAAAATTTTGATGAGAATGTGGAGCAACTAAAACTGTTCCATTGCTAGTGTGACCAGAAAACTCATAAATATATTATTATTGATAATAGGCATAGACCTTCTAAAGCTACAGTACACTCACCTTATAACTAAGCAATTTAGTTATGAGGCATATTTATGAAAACTGAAATATGCACACGTGCACACACACACACACACACTCAAAAGTATATGAATGTTGGGACCAGCAGTTAGTGTAATGGCTATGTCTCTGAACTCCCGTTTAGTCAACCACAGTTCAAGTCCCGGATCTGGTGGCTTAAACTCACACCGGGCACGTGTGTGTGCGTGCCCAAGATCCCAAGAGGAGAATGGAGGAGAAGGGATTGTGGCGTGGCTGTCCCCCTTGGGGGGGGATTACTCGCTTTCTATTTCTCTCTCTCTGTCTGGCGAGCACACGTGCCCTATAGCAAAAACCTCTCCAAAAAAAAGTATATGAATGTTTATATAAATTGTTTATAATAGCAAAAAAACTGAAAGAGACTTAAATCTCATTTACAGAATGGATGGGATTCTAACCCTACAATGGAATGCTACACAGAAATGAAAAAGTATGTACTGTTTATGTACACAACAGCATGGGTTAACCTCACAGATACTACATGGAGAGAAAGAAACCGGACCATGACAGTTACACACTACCTGAGACACTGGGGTAGACTCTGAGATGGACATAGGCTGGGAAGGGGCATGTAAATAGCTTCAAGATTCTACATCTTGCCAAAGTGGCATTCACACCACTCCTTCTCTCTCTCTGTAAAATCTAGGTGAAAACCTAAGATCAGAGTACTCTATGCTCTTTTATGTATTTTTATCCTTCAATTTAAAAAAATAGTACAATGTCCTATGGGATGATACATAGAAAAAAAAAAAAAACTGGCCAGAATAGCACAACAGATGAAAGACATGAACCAAAGCATATTAGTTACCATGATTAATGTAAATGAACTATAAAACCCATTTAATATGAAACATTTTTGAATAATTGAAAACTACAAGTAGGAACCAGCAAATGGCAAAATGGTTATGTCGCTGGACTCCCCTACATGGGCAATTGCGGTTCGAGTCCCAAACCTGGTGGATTCAAACACATGCCAGGCACATGTGCATGCATGCCCTCAATCCCAAGAGGAGAATGGAGAAGAAATGGCTGTGTGGCCACCCCTTTTGGGAAGTGAGTTCTTGCTTTCTGCCTCTCTGTCTCTCAGGTGAGCACATGCACCCTATAGCAAAAACCTCTTTAAAAATATGAAGTTTACAAGTAGATTAAAGTTAGGTGTAAACACATAACACAGGAAAATCACTCCATGAAAATAATCATCATCATGGGACCAGCAGATGGTGTATTGGTTACATGGCTGGATTCCCACGTGACCTACAGCAGTTTGAGTCCAGGACTCAGTGGCTTGAAACTCACACCAGGTGTGTGTGTGTGTGCATGCATGGCCAAATTTCCGAGAGGAGAATAGAGGAGAAGGGACTGCAGTGTGGCTATCCTCCCTGAGGGGTGATATCTCACTTTGTCTCTGTCTCTTTGGCAAGCACACATACCTTATAGCAAAAACAAAAACAAAAACAAACAACAAATGAAGCAAACAAAAAAAAAACACAAAACACTAAGAAAAAAAATCATCATCATTCTTATGAAGTTGAAGATTAGAACTTTATTGACTGAAGAGGAAATGTTAGCTGGTATTCTTGTAGACAAAGAAAACAGAACCAAAACAAGAAGACCTTAGAGCTTTGCTTCTGAAGGATCATTTGCGTGGAAATCAGAGTTCTCTGAAGCTGTACTTGTACCAAAGCAGCCATTATATTCTATTTCTTAAAGTAGTTTTAGATGCCAGCTCTGGCTTTCAGGATTATTTTTGTTGGCATAACTTTTGAAATACTTTTTCAGAAATCAAATCTTCTATTAAAAATATGAAAAAATATTACCTCCGTTTTATTCTGTTTCTCTAAAGTGGCTATTACATTTATGAGAAATTGTTTTGAGAAGGGTATGCTTTTGGCACCCCGAAGTTAGGCTTCATCCCTTTGCTATAATTTAAGGAAAAAGAAGAAGGGGACTTTTCTTAACATCCATCACCTATGGAAGTGTCAAGTTCAGACAGAAAGTTTAAACATATCAGTCAATGCTATATGATCAGGCAATCCCACTATTAGGTATTCATCCAAATGTTGTAGATATCATTGCTCCAGTGTTGGCAGTAATATTCATAATAGTCAAGATATGCAATTAACTCAAGTGTTCATCAACAGACAAATGGATAAAGAAAATGTTATATGTATGTGTATATATATATATATATATATATATATATTTATATACATGTAGCATTCCACCATACATAAATACATATGTGTGTATACATACACATATATACAAATGCATAGTATTCTATAGTATATATGTATATGTATATACACACATGTATTTATGTATGGTGGAATACTATTCAGCCATTAAAACCAATAAAATCCTTTCAATTGAGGCAACATGAATGAGCCTGAATGGCAGTATATTAAGTGAAGTAACCCAGGCACAGAAAGAGAGAAAAATCAAATGTAGAATCCAACTCATATGTAGAAACTAACACAGTTGACCTCAAAGAAAGTAAAATAGAAGGTGACAGAGGCTCAGTGACTGGAAAAATCACCGAAGGAAGAGGAACCCACATATCCTCCTTTCTACTGTAGGGTTTTAGTTGATGAGTAATTCCATGCCAGCTATATCAATTGGCAGGAGATTTTAGTTAGAGATATAATAAAATGACTACCAAAGGCTAAGGACGATGAAGCCCTAAAGGCTTTGTTTAGTTGTGTTGGGTTGCATTTTGTATCGTTTTGTTGTTTTGGTTGGATCATTATAAGAAATCCTGTTTCTTGCTCTGTTCAAGGGCATGTTCAGGTGTTCCCGCTGTGCGTTCATGCCCTTTCTTCCTCTTTCATTGTTCAACTTCAAATCAGTTCCAGTTCTGCATCTTTCCATGCGTAAACAGCCTTGCTTATCAAAATAGCTGTGCTATTTTGAAAAAAAAAAATGCTAATGCACATTATTCACGGAGGAATAGTACTTTCATTGTTTTGTAGGAAATCAAACTGATCTTCTAAAAGTGAGATTCTAATTTTTCTAAAGAAAAACAATCGTAGGAGTTGAAATGAAGTTGGACTGCAATCTTGGGTGTTAATCCCATTTCTACAGACATTTTATTGTGTTGAAAAGTGGACTTTTTCCAAACCAAAAGAAGGTACTCTGGAGCATATTTCTTAAATTAAAATACATAAATGCAAAAAAGTCTTGGCTTATCACAATTAAATATTATTTTTGAACATTTACAGGATCCTTTAAGTTGGCTGTGCAGTGTATACTAAAAACATACCCGAGTTTTACTTTGGTGGAGTATTTGCACACCACATGGAAGGAGGAACATTTCTTTTCCAGTTACTTTTCCTGAAAACTCAGGGATCCATCTTTGGTCTCTGAAAGGAGTTGCTTGGCTCTGTACAGGGGTAAGGGAGAGGAGGGGTTTCAGACGCAATGGCTGAGTAAGCAGCAGCTGTTTCCCTCCACTGGCTCCATCTCACATGTCGGGGTCTTGAAAGAAATAATGCACCATTGTCCACAGTTATAAAACTGAGGGTCAGGCCCTGTGAAGCAGCAGGGCCTTAGAGCTTAAGAAATTGTGCTTACACATACCAGCGCCCCATTCAGCACCTCACTGATGAGGTTCAGGAGTGGAAGGGGAAAGCAGGTCCAATCAATCACTCCTGAAGAACCTCTCCTGAGTTTATTTTGTTACTTTTTTATTTGCCATAGTAATAAAAATTCTTCAATATCATGGAAAATAGCTAATAAACATCTTTGTTTAATTGGTCTGATTTAAGCAAGCATTCTAATATTTGGAAAATCAATTAACCAGTACAATATTTAAGAATGATGCCAACTACCCAGTTTCCATCTTCATTCTGTTTTCCTACATGTAGGTTAGTGTTTCACACCCCATCTCCACCAATGTGATCGTTGTACCATTATGACTTCTGTTCTTTTTAAGAGTGGAATGTTAGCCGTTGATAATTTAGCAAACAGACCTTATCAATTTGACCTAAAAGTGTCTGTAACTATATGACAGGAACTCCTGCTAACTGACTATATGGTTTTAGAAGCATGTGCTACAATTATTTCTTTTGTGTTCTAAAGTGCGTACAAAATTTGATATTCACAGCTGCGAGGCATCAATTTGGTTGAGAAGTAATCTCACCACTAAAAAAAAAAAGTGACTGATTTGATTCCAGATTATTGCCAGACCCTGCATCGTAGTGCTGGAGAGAATTCAAGTTTAAGTGCTACTGGAGTAATCCTGGTTCAGGTGGGCTATAAAGTTTCAGTGAAGCAGGCCAGACTTCTGTCTGCTGATACTGCTTGATAGGATCTAGGAATTTCTACTAGCAGGGTTAAGTATGGTAGCCACAAAGATGTTTTTCCCCGCCGAAGGAGGCACACAACTGATAGAGGAATTACAAGACTGAAACTAATACATGTTCGCTTGCTGAGAAACTCAGTCACAATTCCCGTTTACAACATGACTAAAGTCAAGACTCTGCATTACAGCATGAAACTTACATGCAGGCATGGGTGTTTCACACTGATCTGGACTCCACTAGGCTATAGAGACCCTGGACACAAAGCAAGAACATTATTTAGAAAGCAATTTTTGAATTATTTTAATTGCATCTCTTTAAATATCATTCTTTGAGTGTTAGTTAAAATTATAAGAGGGACAATTATATGAGAAAAGTCCCCTGGCCACATAAAAAAGTGGAAAGTCATAATGAAAAACAACAAAAAAGGGGAAAATTACTCACTCTTTTGTGTTACATAAGAATTCTTGTCAATAACTTCACGAAGTAGGTCAGTTTGGGGAATTATTCATCTCAGGCCAACTGTATGTGTGGCATATTTGTTGTATAAAAGATTTATTGCTGTAAATAGATTAAGCATGCTTAAAGCAATCAATATAATTTAAAACATCACATCTTTTCAAAACTTTCAACATAAATTTAAATGAAAGCTTTATTGAAAGGGTTTCAACATACAGATTGTTCTGCTTTTGTTCAGTGTGTGTCCTGTGTTCTTACGAAAGAGTTACTTCATTATGTCCTTCTGTTGTTACACAGCCATTCCGATGCACTACCCATCACCATTCGTGGATAATTATGGGCGTTATTGTGTGCATTTCTTTTCTTTTCTTTAGGTTTCTGCCTTAGGGTACATGTGCTCTGGAGGAAGGCAGAGACAGAGAGAGGGAGAGAGAAGTGAGAAATCACCACCCCCCCAGGGGAGGAGGGCCATGCTGCAGTCCCTTCTCCATTCTCCTCTTGGGATTTTGGGCATGCACAAACACTTGCCCGGAATGATTTTTCAAGCCACCAAGTCCAGGACTTGAACCGTAGTTGGTCATGTAGGAATCTGACACCTTAACCACCATGCCACCTGCTGGCCCATTGTGTGTATTTCCTGTGCTTCAACTCCCATCTCGTTCTAGACATGTATGAGGGTAGTTGTATTCCAATATTAACTTGTCCTCGTGGGCTTTCATCTCTGCCAAGCAAGTTTCCCGGTTTAACAAAATGAGTGTTTAATTCTTTTTTTTTTTTTTTTTTTTTTTTTTTTTATAGTTCCTTTCTTACTTTCATGAGAGAGTGAGGGAAAGACACACCCTCAAAAGGGATTCATGCTGTGATCTCCCCAGCTGTCTTAGCCAGTACGCATGTGCCCAGAGTGCGCTGGACCCTGGACCACCATTACCTCAGCGAGGCCTCTGGTTCTTTATACGGTTTCTCTTCAGCTATCTACCTACTGCATACCAGCAGGGTAAAAATATTCAGATACAAACTACTCAGAAACCTCATAGAAGTTACACTCCCAGACTGCTATCTTGTGATTACCTTGTTTTGAAAACAGAATTTTTATTTTTTTTAAAGAAGGGTTCATAGCCAGACTTAGGGGAACAGGCCATAAGAAGATTCTCTGTGGGTCGCAAGCTAGTCAGTTAATTATTGTGAATCTTGCATGACTCACATAAATTCAAAAAGAGGAAACGATAGTGTCTGAAGTCTCTGCTAAATTCAGGGGTTGGATAGTATTGGCTTAACAAACATCTATTTACACAGCATTTTGAGTTACAGAAATAAAGCATGAACAAGATAGGGTCCTGCCTTCACCAGGTTTTGCACATACATGGACAGGTAGATAGGAAGTAGACAGATGATAGCTGATACATAGAGATAATACAGATGCGGACGTATAGGTATTCCTATATATACATAGGTAGATCTATCGTATTTTGGCTTTTCTCTGCTAGTTTTCTATTGAATATTCACTCTCCCTTCTTTATTAACAGAGATGTGGTTGTGTTCAGGGTTGCAATCTACCCTATCAAAAGTTCTTAATTCTCAAAGCCTCCTTGGTCCCAAGGAGAATATTTTTAAATGATTCTGCATAGGAAGATCTAAGGTGAAGTCTACCAGATCAACTTCCTTGAAAGAAAAGCATTTTTTCTCATGGTCAAAAGTGATAGATAAAGCTAGCAAAGGCCATCATTTGGAATCCACTTTCAGTCTGGGAAATAGAATTGATGTTTGGAGTTAAAGCAGCCATTTTGCCTCCATGGAGAGGGAGTTAGGTGGTGTTTGTATCTCAGTGACTTATAACCCCATTGGGTGGCTGTCCTAGCCCTGAATTACCTACAGTTGGGACTTGTTGTCATGTGTGAAGTATAAACTTACGTGTGATCAAGACACCATAGGTTCTATTTCTGTTATTTCTCAGCTTAAGCAACCTTAATTTAAGCAATTGTGTTTATTTTTTTCAAATACAATGAACTCATGTTAACTATACAAACGCCATATGAAGTCGTAGTGGATTCTTTAGAAAACTTAAATATGTATTTAAATATATTTATAGATGTACAATCTTCCATGCTTTCATTGTGTTGACTTTTTATCTCTAGTGTTTCTGTCTTTGTTCTGTCCATTATTTGTCATATTTTCTTTCATTGAATAATCACTTGAAAATTTCTAATTATCATTTCAAATAACTTCAGTTAGAGTTGCTATTTATTTACATTCTTATCAAATACTAATCTATCTCTGGAGGAACAGATGACATCATAATTTGGAGGACTTTCCATTGTTCTTATTGTGTTGACTTGGTATTAAAGACCTCACAAATCCATTTGTTCTCATCATCTTAATTTACTCTTCATTTTAATCAAGTAATTTTTTATAGGTTTTGACTTTTATTTTCTCGCATCTTATTTCCAATGTTTGCATATCATTGACTTTTATTATTCTGTATTGTTATTTCTTTCCTGGGTTAGCTGCATCTGCATCTCATTGCCTTGGAAGTGGTCTCTGTCTTCGACGTTCGGTGCCCTGTTGTGTATTTTATGCTATCCTTATTGTGCCTGTTCAGTATTAAGACCATAGAGGAGCGGCATGTGCGTGGACAGTCCCCGAGTGTGGGTACCGAGGAGAGTGCTCCTGTCCACTGGAGACCCGTGGTGTGTAGCACATGAAAAAAATGGACCATAGTGGTTCTTCGCTCTTAGAAATAGTCCCTAGAAAAATATTTATAAGAAAGACAGGATGATCTAAATTATATGCCACTAGTAACCCATAAATTATATCACTTTTTTTTGGTCATGGATAATTCTTTTGAGAACTACAATAAAATTCACTAAAATTTTGTATCTATTTCTCGAGTATAGTTAGTGACACAAATCAAGCTTATTACAAAGTGACAATTTGGAAAATTTTAGAAATTGTTTTATATGGTATACACATTAACTTTTTTTTTAGTTTTGTTATAGGGTGTGTGTGCTCATCAGAGAGAGACAAATGAGAGGGAAAGTGAGAAATCACCCCACAGGGGTGTTCATGCCCTAGCGCTTTTTCCTCCAGTCTCCTCTTGGGATTTTGGGCAAATGTACACATGCACCCTGCAAGACTTCCAAGCCACTGGGTCCAGAATTTCAATCACACAGTCAGCTATGTGGGATCTAGCACTTTAACCTCCATGCCACCTGCTGGCCCACGTATTAACTTTTTATTTTATTTTATTTTTTAATTTCTTTTTTTGAGAATTATTTTATTTATACTATTATTATTATTATTATTATTATTATTATTATTATTATTTGACCAGAGAAAGAAGAGAGAAGAGAGGGAAAGTGAGAAAGCAAGCTGCCAGGTCCAGGACGCAAACCACAGTCAGTCATGGGTGAATCCAGCATCTTTAACCACCACTCCACCTGCTGGCCTCTCCCACACATTAACTTCTTAATTCAACACATTTTCACAACACATTTTTTTGTTTGTTTGTTTACTACCGAAATTGAGTAGATGCTACACAAAACTCTGCAGGTCAAAGGGTAAGCAAGACAGATAAGGCCTCAGTCCTCTTGAGACTTCAGTGTAGGCAGCATGCATGAGCTAATACAGTGCGTGGTCTAATTCAAAAGTTAGTGCACTAGGGCTCACATGCCAAATCCTACCTGCCAACTGGGGTTTTGTAAACAAGTTTAACCAAAACACAGCCACACTTGTTAACTTATGTATTGCCTATGACATTTGATGCCACGATGGCAGAATGAATCCTTGGGATGGAGAACTTACTCTCCACCAAGCCAAAACAATTATATTTAATATCCGATCCTTTCAAGAAGATTGCTGACCTTTAGTGTAATTATGTCAGTAATTAAATGTTAATCACATTTTCTGTTTTATTCCATTATTCAAAATGCAGTCAGTATGTCTGAAAGACATGGGAATTGACAGGTTTACATAATCTGAAAGTCATGTCAGCTTGTAGAAGAGACTTTATTTGAAGCAATTACTATTCACTAACTTTCTTATAATCCTCTCTCAAGTATACAAAATCATCAATCTTAGAATAAATCATTGATCTTCGCCAATTTTATGATATTGTTATTCAGGTATAGACATATGAGCATAATTAACATAATAATTTGTACTTTTAATTATGTATTCAGAAGGATATGCAATAAGGTTATTGCATTGATGGAGAACTTGGAAGAATTTATTCTTCAATATCTTTGAGACATCCTATCCATGGAGAAGAGAATGCTTGAGGATCTATTCAAATATGTTTTGGCTTAGCAAATTTGATGTTTATGGACCTTCTAGATTCTACTTGTAAAAATGTGATGAACAGGAAATAGCCCTGTTGCGAATTGTAGTCTAAATTTCTTCACATTCTTAGCGAGTTTGTAGTCTAAAGTACATTCCTCCTTCACCTAGTAATTAGCTATTTGAATAGTGCTGATAAATCCTGGCAGGTGTTTAGTCAATTCCTTATTTAATTCGAAGGCAGCATTTACTGGTAAAAAAGCATTTAGGAATAAACAGTTATTCCCTTTGTTTTGAAAGGAAAGTATTTTCCTAGATTCGTTTAATTTTTTCTCTCCTTCTCTCCATCTCTTTCTCTTTTTTTTTTCAATATTTTGCCAGAAGATACATACATACACTCAGCAGAGAGAGAATGTGAGAGCAGCCCAACGGGAAATAGTCATGCTGCAATCTCTTCTCCTCCATCTCTCCCTCCTTTCAATATTTTTTACACATGCACATACATCCATGGTGTATTTCTCAAGTTGCCAGGTCTGGGACTTGAAACACACAGTCAGCTATGTGGGATCCAGCTACCTTAACCACCATGCCACCAGCCAGCCCCATTTAATCTTCTTTCAAGCCAGATTTCCAGAGAAATAAACTTATGCAATTGGTAGAAAACTTACCTAGGATTTAAAAATATAATATGACTTTGGACCAGCATATGATGTAATGGTTATGTTGCTGTACTCCCATGTAGTCAACCACAGTTCAAGTCCTGGACCTAGTGGCTTTAAACTCACGCTGGGTGCATGTATGTACATGCCCAAAATCCCAAGAGGAGAGTGGAGGAGAAAGGATTGTGCCATGGACATTCCCCCCATAGGGGGTGATTTTTTGCTTTCTCTCTCTGTCTCTCTCTCTCTGGCAAGTGCACGTGCCCTATAGCAAAACTTTAAATATATATATATATATCCTTCATCATTATCAAATAACAATGGAAAAAATCTCTACCCAAAAATGATAGCTCTGTGGTTTCCCCTTAGCTCTTATAAGGAAAAAAATATCCGATAATATAATTCTGAACTATGTTTAATAACACACAAAAATATTTTAATCACTTAAATCATGAGCAAACTATTTTTTGTCATCCTTTGCAGTGTTGTCAGTATCTTTATTATTTAAATACCTATAGTCTCCCTAGGCATAAGGTAGTATGTGTGAGTTCTGTCTAACTACCCTTGGCTGCAAAGGCATTATAAGAATTGGGATAAAGGAGATGACACAAGAAAAGAACAGCTGATTTTTTTAAAGGCAGACTTCTAGGTCTCTAATCTGCATAATTCCATGTGATGAAGGCAATTTTATTTGTCCCACACTTTAATCTTGACATTTTAAGAATGAAGGGGGAAAATGAAGAGAATTAGATTCCCAAAGATAAATTACGAATATCTGTGGTTAGTAACCAGCAGATCTGATGTGACCACTTGTCTAATTCTAAGATCCATATTCTTTGTTCAATCTCATGATATAACTTGGAGCTAATTTAAAAGATTTGAATGTAAAGGTGTCTGTATACTTATTAGATAAAATATAAGTGTGGCTCCACATACTTTAGGTAAATGTATGGGTACTGTTCTTGAAAAGGATATTGCCCTTTCCTTAGAATGTTTTCGGGAACTTCCTATGGAGACCAGCTGCATCACCACTGCACCGCCCTTTGGCCCCACCATCTAATTCTTGTAACAAACCTATGACTTAGCTACCAATGATATTCTTAAGATTTAATTGGGGAAACTAGAAAACTGGGAACTTAAATAAATGGCACACAATTGCATACCTTTAACAGAAAGTTACAAGGAATTTCTACAAAAATTATATATATATATATATATATATATATATGTGTGTGTGTGTGTGTGTGTGTGTGTGTGTCTGAAGCCATAGGTATGGAATTTTATATGAATGCATATGTGTGCCTATAGAATTTTATATGAATGCATATATGTGCACACACACACACACACACACACTCATTTTGGTAATACTGTCATTGTTCAGAATTGTGCAAGGTCTGAGATTTTACCCCAGCCAGTTAGAAAGTTCGCCTGCCACTGTTTTACATGTGTTGACAGAAAACACAATACGACTGCATCAGAGACAAAGGACTTTATTATTCGCAGCAAGAACAGGGTCCAAAGCTTCACATTTGTGCTGGTTTTCCTTCCCTCCTAGCCGCATGGATGTCTGCACACGCAGTGGAGCACATTACAACAGACAAACACTGAAGCTGGGAACTCACTGCCGTTACAGCAAATGGAAACAAGCCCGCTCTCTGTGTAGGGGCAGATACCATCTCGAGATTGCTCACCACAGCCACAGTCATGGGAAATGGCCCAGGTTCAGAGCGGTCAGGGCTTTGCATTCTTGGAACACCCAGAATGACTCGCAGGGGTGTGTAAGCTCCATGGAGGAGTGCCTCTCCAAACAGTCACCATTTCTTCTTGATATAAAGAGGTTTTCATTTTATTTTAATTTTTTTGTGGCTCGTTCCTAAACTTTAAAAGACTGAGGACTAGGTGATCTATGCAGTGTTGTAAAGGGAAGAGAAAGATAAATCTTTATATGTGCCCCAGTTCCGTTTTTGTCCATTCCTTTTGCTTGGAAGTCTTATCTATGTATTTAGTTCTGATTTCTCATTCTGTCATGTTACATTCTCATTCACTTAAGAAATTTTATTCAGTGGCCACTTTGTATTAATGTATTTCTGGTCAAATAACACTTTTCTATTTTTAAAACAAATTTTATTTCATGTAATTATTTAAAGAGGCAGTAGTATTTTGAGAGACACAGAGGGCACTGCTCACTGGAGACAAAGAGAGAGACAGAAAGTGAGAAATCAACCCCAGGGGTGCAGGCATGGCCACACTGCAATCCCTTCCCCTCCATTTTCCTCTCGGGATTTTGGGCAAAATATCCTCTATATGTCACAAACTTGCGATGCAGGCTGGCTGAGACCAGGAGTGGATCATGGCATTGCGACCCTGTTGAGGAGGAGATAGAGAGGTAGGTAGATGATAGATAGATATAAAATAATTGAATGGTACAATGAATGTAATGTTCTTAGAACAATGTTTGGCCATCAATCATTTTAACCAATCTACTTTATCTGTAATTTCTATTAGCATCTTTTAGAATTTATCTTTTTTTTTTTTTTGGAGAGGTTTTTGCTATAGGGTGCGTGCGCTCACCAGACAGACAGAGAGAGACAGAAAGCGAGAAATCACCCCCCTCAGGGGGCATGGTCACACCGCAATCCCTTCTCCTCCATTCTCCTCTCAAGATCTTGGACACACATGCACATGTGCCCGGCATGAGTTTTAAGCCACCCGGTCCGGGACGCAAACCGCGGTTGACTACGTGGGAGTCCAGCGACATAGCCATTACGCTAACTGCTGGTTCCCTAGAATTTATCATTTTGTAAAGATAATTCACTGAAAGGAAGCTTCTGATCCTTCAATAACTAATGAAAAACACAGACTCGGGGTGAAATAAATACTCTTTTATAGAACAACATCTGTATTTGTATATAAACGTAATGACTCAATTTTTTAAATTGCATTTTTCTTTAAAACTACTTAGAAATCTTTTTACAAACTTTGAAGTAGGAAGAGTGTACAAAAGATAACACTTATCTTCTTCCTGTTTCTAAGGTGGACCATTTTTGAGATTAATCAGGCACAGCATTTAAAGATTTTTTTGTAGTTATGAAGTATATTTCAAAGACAACAGTGGCCTCTAGTGATGCAAAGACTAAAATGACAGGCTGGATAGATTTCTTTAAACCATTGACAATAGCCTTACATGCTTTACTGACATTTTTAGTTAGTCATTAAGGGATTAATAAGTCTTTTGCAGAAAGCCCTCTCCTTCCCAAAATGACTGTGTACACACTGTTAAATTAGGGCACATCTTGCTTAACTCCAACAGGACCTGATGTCTTCACTTTCACAGTTTTTTTTTTTTTTCTTGAGAGATTTTTACTATAGGGCGCGTGCGCTCGCCAGACAGACAGACAGAGACATAGAGACAGAAAGTGAGAAATCACCCCCCAGGGGGGATGGTCACACCACAATCCCTTCTCCTCCACTCTCCTCTCGGGATCTTGGGCACGCACGCACGCACATGCACCCAGCGTGAGTTTTAAGCCACCAGGTCCAGGACGCGAACCGCAGTCGACTACGTGGGAGTCCAGCGACATAGCCATTACGCTAACTGCTGGTTCCCTTTCGCAGTTTTATATAAGAGAATGGAAGTGCATAGTTAGTCAAATCATATATAATCACAAGGATATTAATTAACTTTTCAAACACATTTGGTTAGTCATGAATTGGAACTTTCATCAGAATAAGTTTTCTTGTAAATATTAGTATAATATTAGAAATCAGAGCCTCCTCTAAACTCAAACCAATGAATATTTGCTAAAAAACCTATGTCAGTAAGTAAATACATTAAATAAATATATATTTATATAGAAATGTAGTTAGAGTTAAAGAAAACTATGCTTGTTGTATCGTACGTAGAAACACACTTATCGTATGTGTGTATATGTATTGGTACAATGTCTACATATAGCATATGTGTGCACCCATGTATTATTTGTATGCATGTTGTATCATATTGTACACTTTGTTGATTATATTATACAAATATCATTTGTTTACAGGTTTTATATTACTTAGTGGGATTTTAAGTGTTTTCAACATTTTTAGTTTTCAGGGTCTTAGTTTGAGAAATTTTGAATGATTTTCTCTTTTCTCCTTTTGATATTGGATATAAAGTTCTGCTTTTAAATTTTTCTTATAAGGTCACTAATAAGATAAAAAGCCGAAAGTCTGTGTTTTATCAAGCCAGTCAAAGGTAGCTCCTCAAAGAAACATTACCTGCTTTAGTCTAAGAATATGCTAAAAACAAAACCCACTGGAAAGTGACGTATCTAATGCAAAAATACTCCTGGATTTTAAAGAATCTCTGTCATTCATAGCAATCAGTTAAACTCTTATCATGAGACCTGAAACTCACTGGGTCTTGTGAGACATTCTTAATCTATTTGCAACATTGTCACCTCAGCGTTGTCATCACTATGAGGCGTTTACCATCTCTAAAACATGAAACTTGGGGGAACAAACCATGATCCACGCTGTAGCACTAGATAATGCTGCTTTTGCTGTTCCTAAGAAAATGCCTCAAGAGCAGCTGGTTGAGGGGATGAGAGAGTCAGGGGTTAGCAAGATGCTTTAAGATTGACCCCTAACCCAATAGTGGAGGACGAGTTAGGAAATGATCCCCATAGAATGAACCTGAATACTGAATCTTTATGACTAGTGGACAAGATCATGTGTAGCCAGGCAAATCTGAATATTGCAAAACTTCAGACTTACCAAGTCTTCCAATAAACTAGGAATTTTATTAACTTGCAATGAATAGCA
Organism: Tupaia belangeri chinensis; assembly: GCF_000334495.1. NCBI lineage: Eukaryota > Metazoa > Chordata > Mammalia > Scandentia > Tupaiidae > Tupaia > Tupaia belangeri. The sequence goes on from NW_006159859.1 coordinate 6,704,998, forward strand.
TTTACACTTTTTGACAATTGTATTTTCAATGAGACTGAAGAACTGCATTATAGACTTAAATAAAATCTTACTTCATAAGCTTTGACTAAGCTGGGATAACTTTGTTCTCAAGGTAAACTTAATACTCAACTTTTTTTCTGAAAGTTATAGTCCCAAAGAGTTTAAAAGACATAGTTTAACAGATATTTATATAGAAATTCGTCCTTAAAGAGGGTTTTTTAAAAGAGGTTTTTGCTATAGGATGCATGCACTCTCCAGACAGGGAGAGACAGAGAGACAGAAAGTAAGAAATCCCCCCCCGGGGGGATGGCCGCACCGCAATCCCTTCTCCTTCATTCTCCTCTTGGGATCTTGGGCACGCAAGCACATGCGCCTGGCGTGAGTTTAAGACACCAGATCCAGGATGCGAACCGCGGTCTACTACATGGGAGTCCAGCAGCATAGCCATTATGCCAACTTCTGGTCCCAAAGAGAGTTTTTAAAAGAAAAAAATGGTGGGACCAGCAGTTGGCATAATGGCTATGTCTCTGAACTCCCATATAGTCTATTGCAGTTCAAGTCCCGGACCTGGTGGCTTAAAACTCACGCCGGGTGCGTGTGCGTGTGTGCCCAAGATCCCGAGAAGAGAATGAAGGAAAAGGGATTGCGGTGTGGCCATCTCCTCTGGGGGTGATTTCTCGCTTTCTGTCTCTCTGTCTCTCTCTTTCTGGTGAGCGCACGCGCCCTATAGCAAAAACCTCTCTAAAAAAAAAAAAAAGAAAAAGAAAAAAATGGTGATTTACTACACTTTATTACGTCAAAATATTACTCAGCCATGGTATTTTAACTAGATCACCAACCATTTTCCCATGTTTGAGCAATACAGTGTATATCGCACGTGTGAATTGCTAAAGCAAAATAAACAGGGAGAGCAGTAAAAGCAGTTTTGCAAGAGCAGAAATGACGAAGAGGAGAACCTAGATTGGCCAATTTATTTGAGAAATGTTTTAAACAAATGAAGAAAGTCTGGAGCAATTGTTACAATGATTTCCCAACAGCAACAACAAAGACTTACTTTTCATGAAGGCAAAAACAAGGAATAAAAAAGAAAATGTGCCCATATCTGAGAACCCATTCCTGACAGAGAACTGAGGGAGATCGATTCTAGGATGTCATTTGGAACAAAACTTTTTTTCCTAGCTAGATCCCATTTATCTTCAAGATCAAATTTAAAATTTACTTCCTTCGTGAATTCTGTGATATTTCAAATTTCAGGATTAAAAGATATTATGTAAAACATACATGTAATTCACTGAAAAGGTATTTTTTGATATGTCTGTCGGCAAGGCACTGTTCTGAGTGCTTGAATGATGTCAATAAAAAGATCAAACAAGGGACCAGCGGATGGCACAGATGGTTCCATTGTTGGGCTCCCACATGGCTAACCACAGTTTGACTTCTGGACTCAGCAGCTTGAAACTCATACCAGGTGTATGTATGTGTGTGCCCAAAATCCTGAGGATAGAATGGAGGAGAAGGGATTGCTGCATGGCCATACCTCCCCGGGGGTGATTTCTCACTTTCTGTTTCCCTTTCTCTCCCTGTCTCTCTGGTGAACACACACAGCCTTTAGCAAAAAAAAAAAAAAAAAAAAAAAAAAAATTCTCTCTTAAAAAAAAAGTCAAGAACCAGCAGATGATGTCATGGCTATGTTGCTGGACTCCCACGTAGTCGACCGCAGTTTCCGTCCCAGACCCTGCAGCTTAAAACTTACACTGGGCATGTATGTACATGCCCAAGATCCCAAGAGGAGAATAAAGGAGAAAGGATTATGGTGTGGGAGAAAAATAACCCTGGGGAGTGATTTCCTACCTTCTGTCTCTCTGTCTTTCTGGCAAGTTCACGTGCCCTATAGCAGAAAAAATCTCTCTCAAATTAAATAAAGAAGTTCAAACAAAATCTTCTCCCTTTAGGAGTTTATGTGCTGTTTGAGGAGATAGGACAAGAAACAATAAATATTTTGAAAAGTACATTATGAGGCCAGATCTGTGGTGTGGTTGGCAGAGCCGGATCCCACATGGATGACCACACAATTTGAGTTCCACCACAGAGGTTGGAAACACATGCCAGGCATATGTATGTGAGTACCTCAAATCCACAGAATGCAAATAATAGAGGAGAATTTATTGTGATATGAATATGCCCTGTCGGGGTGGGGGGGTGCTTTCTCTCTCTCTTTCTATCTCTGGCAAGTACACATGTCCTCTGGCAAATTTATTTAAAAAGTGAATTATGTAGTTAGATGTTCCTAAGTTTAAAACATAGTCAATGTAAAAAAATAAAATAAAATAAATACAGACTATCACTTAGTCTTAGGTGGGAAGAGGCGGCAATACAACATAGACCAACCATCTGGCCCTATGCTATTTTCGCTTTAATGTCTCAAGAATTCATCTCAAATATTTTATACAAGAATGAATGACTAGGGAACCAGCAGTTAGCATAATGGCTATGTCGCTGGACTCCCACGTAGTCAACCGCGGTTCACATCCCGGACCCAGTGGCTTAGAACTCACGCCAGGTATGTGTGTGCATGCCCAAGATCCTGAGAGGAGAATGGAGGAGAAGGGATTGCAGCGTGACAATCCCTGCTGGGGGATGATTTCTTGTTTTCTGTCTCTATGTTTCTGTCTGTCTGGCGAGCACACATGCCCTATAGCAAAAACCTCTCCAAAAAACAAAAGAATGAATGACTAAAGGGATAAAATATTATAATCCATTCCTGGAACTTGTCTGATTCTTTCGTAACTTTACTCTTTTAACTGATCTCTGTTCTCTTCTGAATTGCTCTCTTGTCTTACCTAAGTGTCTGCTTGGTAAGTGATTCATATAGCAGTGGTGCATTGCTCCAGGGTGCTGAAGCCATAGGAAGACCAGGGTTCTTGAGTTGACCTATACATGTGGGACATGTACCTCCCCATGGTCCTGGCTGGCTAGGAAGACTCTGGGGAGATTCGTGGCATAAAACCTGTTGAGGGTCCGGTTTCCTCTCTCTTCTCCCTTTGTCTCTCATGAAATTATTTAACTCATCGATTAAAATGAAGTAGTCTCAATTTCATATACTTTTGCTCCTCGTTTTCTCCTCTTTTTCTGTTCTACAGTCTCTATTTTCTCCTTCTTCCAGACTCTAAAAACAGCTTGTAGGACCTGGGAGTCAGATTGAATATATTTCTACACACACACACACACACACGCACACACACGCACACACAGAGTTTATTTATCTATTTCTTCCAGGTGTGAGAAAGAAAGGGGGGAAGAGAGAAAGAGAGAGAGCATCCCTATCAGGGTCGCAACACTGTGATACACCCCCAGCCTTACACCAGCCCCAGGTCATGCCACTGTGTGCCTGGCAAACTCAGGGAGGTCTCTGGGTCTGAACCAGAAACTCCTATGTGGGATGCCTCACACAGTATCACATTTTACCCCTGCACTGCTGTCTGACCCCTCCCCAATATATTTTTGCATATGTTCTTCAAGGACATACTATTCTTCTTACATGAAGAATAATTAAGAATATGAAGAATACTGTGAAGTACGTTTTAGGTCATCAGAAAAGTCATGATGTGTTTTCTATGTTTTTCTAAGCAAAAATGCATCATGACTTTCTCAACAACCCAATAATACAGTACAGAATGACATATTTATAAAACGTATTGTATTTTCTAGCTTTCTCTGTCCCTAAATTTCTTCTCTCTGTTCTCAATTTTCAGCTGTGGTAATAGAGAGCTAGAGAACAGGAAAATACTTTATTATGGGCTAACATAAAACAAAGAAAGAAAAAGGAACACAAGTGCTTTTGGTGAAATGTTCACTTGGTTCTTTTGGTTTGGGGGAGTTGGTTGTTTGTGATTGTAATGTGTGTTTACCTGAAGGAGTTCAGCACCAGGATGGGGTGGCCTTGGCATTCTTAATTAGTCCTAAAGACCAGTTCTGAGTTTCCAAACTCCCAAAGAGAACTTCCACTTCCCAGAGAGAAAGTAGAAAACCAAGCACCGACCTTTAATGGCAGCTCAGAGGAATATGCATTTCAGAGGAAACGTATACTTACTCTTTTTGTTATAATTCTTAGTGATATAAAATAGTACTACATGTTTATGGAGTACAGTGTGGTATTTAGACACACAAATACATTGTGTAATGATCAAATCAGGGCAATGGACAAACTCACCATCTCAAACATGTATTATGACTTGGTGTTGTGTCCTTGCTGTTTTGAAGTATACGTTCGAGTGTCATCAACCGTCATTATTATACTGTGCTGTAGGACTCTAGCACTCATTCTCTTAGCTCTCACCCAACACTGAGACTATTTGAGTTTATCCTTCACAGCTTTTCCATTTTCTATCAGTCACTCACATTTATTCTTAAATTACCTATAAAATGTCTCATTTTTAATTAATATAAGCATACCTTCTATTCATATAACAAGTATAAGTACATGTAATAGATAAGTATGTAGTTTTAATGGAAGCCTTCCTTTTGTTAATATAATAAATACATGCTATATCGTTTTATAAGGAGAATGCCTCGACATGTCAAACAGATTTCTTAGTCAAAGCTAAAAGTCTTTCAGTTGTTAGGATGGCTCTGAACACACTATGCTAGAGGAAGAGAAAATGAAATATCTCCGCATCCATTGTTTATCGACATGAATAAGTAGCTAAATAGGATAATATGTAAACTAAATAGTCAAGATTAATAGCTTATGATTAATATCGACTGATCTTCAATTTATCTGGTATTCTCAGATGCTCAACCCATTGCATTTGTCTTGGTATTTATTCAGTGATTAGTCTAAGGCTTTGTAAATGATTTCCATGAATTCATTTAAAGTATGTCTAGAATAAAATTTATCAAAAGAACACTCTTAAGAAAAGGTGGGAATGGAGCCAGCAGGTGGTGTGGTAGTTAAGGTGCTGCACTCCCACATGACCAGCTGAACAGTTTGAGTCCATTCCCAGCAGCTCGAAAATCATGCTGAGTTTGTGTGTGTGCATGCCCCACATCCTGAGGGGTGACTGCTTTCTCACTTTTCCTCTCTCTATCTCTGTCTGTCTCTATTTCTCTGGTGAGCACACACGCCCTATAGCAAAAACATGAACAAAAAAAAAGTAAAAGGAAAAAAGAAAAGGTGGGGAATATATTCCTTCTTTTCACTGAGCAAATCTAGTGCTGTCATAGCAAAAGGACCTTCTCTTTGCTGAAAGATACTCCTGTGACCACTGCTGCTAGCTAACAGTTTTGTCATGTGGCAACCTTTTGTAAAAGATTTAGAGCAAGAATTGTCCCTTAGAGTTAAAAAATAAAATACACACACACTTAATATTGAAAATATGACCTTATTTGACTCATTCTTTTATGAAGTCATGTCTTCATTCATGAACACATCCACTGTCTCTTGGATTTTTATAACCTTTTGTTCTCATCTCCAGGAAATACGTTTCTTTGAATATTTAAATAAAGTAACTACTTTTTGAAAAGATTTTTTTTTCTTTTGCCATAGGGCACATTTGCTTACCAGAGAGAGAGAGACAGAGATGGGGAAAGTGAGAAATGTCCTCCCAGAGAGATGTCCATGCCATAGTCCCTTCTCCTCTATTTTCCTCTTGGGACTTTGGACACACACTCACACGAACTTGGTGGTATTTTCAAGCCACCAGATCTGGGACTGGAACTGTGGTTGGCCATGCCAGCATCTTACCTGCATGCTGGAACAAAAGTAAACCTTATCAACACATAATTTTTTATCTATTAAAATGATCTGTTATTTTACAAATCAATGTGAGACAGAAAGAATAATTTAAATCTTCAAGTTTTTTTCAAGTCTGCAATTCAAACGTGACATACTAACATTCAAGCTGCAATTAGTTTCTCTTCTCTACAGCATTAAAAGGAAATCAGCACATAGTGTTGATTGACCTAAAGAAAAACAAAATTTTTATAAATGTTTTATAGTTACTAAAATTATACTTTCTTAAAACTCTAGGGACGGGCCAGCCAGTTGCATGGTGCTGAAAATGGCTGGATCCCCCATGACTGTGCAGTTTGAGTCCCAGACCCAGCACATGTGTGTACATTCCCCAAATCCTGCAGGGAGAGATGGAGGAGAGATTACAGCATGACCATCTCTCATATGGAGTCCTTTCTCACTTTCTCTCTCTCTTTGTTTCTCTCTCAAGTAAGTGCACATGCCCTCTGCCCAAACAAAACAAACAAACTCCAGGGAAATACAATGCAGGGCAGTAGAATATTTTACAGCAATGCCGTTTGTCTTTAGAGTTATTGCTACAGTTGTTATTTCCATATGTTACAATCATGGTTCTCCCTTCTTACTGCTAATATTTTATGTTTTGTTTGCTGTCTTGCCAGCTTGATTTCTGAGCAGCTGCTCTTATGTTTTGGTACTTAACAGATTTAAAACACACTGAGGTTCTCTTCAACATTCATGAATTCCACTGTTTATCTACACAATTGTTTGAAAGTCTATGTTTGGTAAAATACATTTCCCTGGGCAACGTGGTAGGATACCAAAAGTCTGGCAGATATAAACTCTATGCCTATTCATCTAGAAGGAAATGTAAGATATGCACAAATAAAGTTGGCACTGTAAAAGGCAGAAATTAATGAATGCCAGATAGAGGTATTGATAAAAGTGAGAGTTTAGGGACCAGCAGGTGGCGTGGTGGTTAAGGTGCTGGACACTCCCACATGGCCAACCATTGTTCAAGTCCCAGACCTGGTAGCTGGCTTTCTCACTTTCTCTCTGTCCTAATTAAAATAAATGAATAAATAAAATTAAATAAATTATTCTTTTTAAAAAAGTGGGAGTTTTTTTTTTTCCCTATAGGGCGCATGCGCTCGCCAGACAGACAGACAAAGAGAGACAGAAAGCGAGAAATCACCCTCCTGGCGGGATGGTCACGTCACAATCCCTTCTCCTCCATTCTCCTCTCGGGATCTTGGGCACGCACGCACACACGCCCGGCGTGAGTTTTAAGCCACCAGGTCCGGGACGTGAACCGCGGTCGACTACAAGGGAGTCCAGCGACATAGCCATTACGCTAACTGCTGGTTCCCAAAAAAGTGAGACTTTAAAGGAGGGACAGATAAATCCCATCTGAGAGAAATAAGGATAGATTTATGGAGTCCATAGTATTTCATCCTGGCCTCAAAAATATGTGATATTTGCATACAAGCCTTTGAAGAAAAGGAAACTCCAGGCAGAAGTAACACTATAACTAAGACCAGGGATGAATTAAAACAGAGACAAGAAACAGGAATAACCTTTTTAGTACGTTTTGGGAAATGCTTTATATTCACCATTAGCTCGAGATAATATAGTTCAGTGCTGGTGTCCTTAGCCCCATAAGACCCATTCAAGGAGTAGTCAAGAATTCTTTATATTCCTGTAAAGAAACATTTGCCCTGGGGCCAGCAGGTGTCAGTGATAATAGCACTGGACTCTCACATGGCAAACTGCAGTTCAAGTCCAAGACCTGGCAGCTTGAAACTCAAGCCAGACATGGGACCAGCAGTTAGCGTAAGGGCTATGTTGCTGAACTCCCATGTAGTTGACCGCAGTTCGATTCCTGGACCCAGTGTCTTAAACTCACCCTGGGCGCATTATCCTGAGAGGATAATGAAGGAGAAGGGATTGCGGCGTGGCCATCCCCCCTGAGGGGTGATTTCTCGCTTTCTATCTCTCTGTCTCTCTCTTTCTGGCGAGTGCATGCACCCTGTGGGAAAAACCTCTCCAAAAAGAAAAAGAAAAAAAAAAAAAACTCAAGCCAGATGCGTGTGCGTGCATGCCCAAAACCCCAAGAGGAGAATGGAGGAGAAGGGATTGTGGTGTAGCCATTTCCCCTGGGGGTGGAGGTGCAATTTCTCACTCTTTCTCTCTTTGTCTCTCCGTACCTCCCTCAAGTGCATGTCCCCTATAGCAAAAAATCTCTAAAAAAAAAAAAAAAAGAATCATTTGCCCTCTGGCTGCCTGTAATCCACAGTGACTACAACTGCAGTTCTGTGTTGGGACCATCAGGACCAGTATCATCATTCAGCCTTCTGTTATGAAGAGAACCTCATAATTTACGTGTCTGCTCTCCATATGCAGAGTGACTACTGTATCAGGATCTTCCTGAGCCAGCTGTCTTGGTGTAATTATTATTGCTGCCCCTCTTCTGGTTTTAATATAAAGCATGCAGTCTTGATACTCATAAGACTTTATAAACCACTTTTCTGATCTCATTTTCCACTCTCCCCCAAACTCCCAGCCCTGCCATGGTATACTCTGGATTAATTGAGGATAATTATCTGAAAATCCCCTCAATCGTTTCTCTGAATGTTTCTTATTAGTATTTTGTAAGGTTTTTGTTTTTTTTTTCTTTCATGAGAGAGAGAGAGAGAGAGAGACAGGAACCCTGAGAGTGTCCCACTGTGTTGTGATTCTCTGTCCCCCTAGTCCTCCAGCTAGCAGATCGGGAGCATACAGGGATCAGCCAGGAAGGTATCTTTCCTCCTATGGATTTCAACAGCTAACCCCTCCATTTATTCATGTTTCCAAAACATACGTTGATATTTTGTTGCCTGATAGTTGAAATACACTGTAAAAAAATATGAAAACATATTGAACACTCACTAGATGAGTTAATGAAGGGTGGGCAAAGAATGTAAAACATTACTTAAAGCTTTCAGATATAATAGATAAGGAGATGTATGTTTGTGCTCTAAATTGCATTTTTTTTTTTTACTTATATCCATTTTCAGAAGGAAATAAAAGGCCATAGCAGAGCCCTGTGACACAGAAAATGACACCTTTGATGTAGTCTGCTAATGTAATGTCTAGCGATTGTGGACACAGATAGATAACATTTGATTGTTGTAAGAGGATGCATTCCATTGTACACTGAACAAGTTGGCAAAAAAATACTGCTTGGTCTTCATGACTAGGATGAGCCATACGCAGTTCCTTGAATCATGATAAAGAGGTTGAAACCAGTCCAAGGATGCAACCTTTCCTTATTTCACAATATTCCTGAAAGCCGTGTGACCGGCCACCATCGCTGTGCTTGTCTCTACATGCGAAACCCTGCTGCACCTGCATCAGCCCTCCCTCCAGCTCCTTCCCAGTATTGGCAGCACACAAAATTCCCACGCTGGCTTTCTTCAGATGACTCAGTAAATCTTTCATCTCCTCCGTGCAGCTCCCTCCACACCACCACCCACCTCCCAGGGTGTTCGGAACGCAGCCTGGGGAATGTGCATGTCAGGATTTGATCAAGAAGCCGAAAGTGGCTCTGGGCCTGGTTTAGAGTTCGCAGTCCCAGAGAGGTTGGGGAAAACCATCGTTCTGGAGACGTTTCACCTGCCTGGAGCGTCCTACTGCTTCTGAGATCATAGGAGTTCCCGGGAACTCTTTGGCCTCCTGAACTGACTCCTTCTCTGCTTCAACCAGACCAGCATTTTTTCAGTATACTTTTTAGATACATTGTTAGCAACTTTTTAAAAAGTCAGGAAATTATGGGGCCAGCAGGTGGCATGGTGGTTAAGGCGCTGGACATTCCCACATGGCCAACCATGGTTCTAGTCCCAGACCTGGTGGCTTGCTTTCTCACTTTCTCCCTCTCTGGTAAATTAAAATAAATGAACGAATAAATAAAATTAAATAAATATTTTTTTAAAAAGTCAGGAAATTATAAAGATTTATAATCTCTTCTGCAAATCAAACATGAATTTACTTGAAGACCAAAATCTAACCTGACAAAAGGTGAAGCTATTTATAATCTATTTATTCTGTTTAGTGTGACTGTCCATTCAGGTATGAGCAGAAATATGTTTTCATTAGGGGGCACCACCCCAAGACATAGTTGGAAAATGCTGTAATAATATACAGTATGTGCCTTATTCTACCTTCAAAAAAAAAATTAATTTCAAAACACATTTATTCCCAAGTCTTTTGGGTAAGGGTGTGTAAACCTACAAACATACACTGAGTGATACTTATAAATACTAATTTGGAAAAATTATCACGATGTATTAGGTTTAAAAGAAGTTCTTAATGAATATGACAAAATCCCTTGAAAAAAAATATATGCGTTTGTGTGCATAGGACATGTGCTTACTTGTAAGTATGAATATAGAGGTAAATAAAAATATGTTATTTTATCATATATATTATTTCATATTTTATCATATATATAATTTCATATTGTCTTACACACATCAGTATTTTTATTTGTAAGAACATAAAGTTTTCATAAGCAGTTGTATTAGAGAGGGCACAGGAGGGAGGAAGTAGTTATATAATATTCTTTTATTATGAGTATAATAGTGTGTTTATTTATTTATTTATTTATTTTTAGAGAGATTTTTGGCACTCGCCAGAGAGAACAGAGACAGAAGTCACTCCCCAGGGTGGATGGCCATATCACAATCCCTCCTCCTTTCTCTTCTTGGGATTTTTGGATGTGCACACACACGTGCCCAGCGTGAGTTTTAAGTTGATGGATCTGGGACGCGAACCACGTCGACTGCGTGGGAGTCCAGCAATGTAACCATTATGCCATCTGCTGGTCCTGAATATAATAATTTCTAATCTATTCCTGTTAGCAAAAATTATTAAGCATTTATTATAAGAGAAACATTGTAATAAACCTTTGCATTGGTGATTTTATTTAATATTAATACCATTTTTTGAAATTTAATTTAATATATTGTTTTTACTCTCTGAATTTTAAGAAAAAGCGATCGAAAAGCGTAAGATCTTACTCATAGAAGACATTTCCATTTTAAAGGCATAAAATGATAAAATCGGGCCAACTGGTGGTGTGGTGGTAAGGCAGCTGGATGCCACGTGGCCTACTACCCAGTTTAAGACTGGGCCCTATGGCTTGAGAAACACACCTGGCGTATGTGTGTGTGTGTGTGTGTGTGTGTGTGTGTGTGCCCAAAGCCCCACAGGGAGAAATGGAGACGGGATTCAGGAATAACCACACCCCATTGGGTAGGTGTTTTCTCCCTTCCCTCCTCCCTGTCATTCTGCCTCTCTGTTGAATGTGGTGCCTTCTGGGGTGGTGTGGGGGGGGCATTATCCATGGAGGCCAGTTTTCTCACTTCCTAGGCTTTTTTTTTTTTTTTTGGGGAGATTTTTTGCTTTAGGGCAAGTGTGCTTGCCAGAAAGACAGAGACAGACAGACAGACAGAAAGCAAGAAATCACCCTTCAGGGGGGATGGCCACGCCACAATCCCTTCTCCTTCATTCTCCTCTCGGGATCTTGGGCACGCATGCACATGCACCTGGCATGAGTTTAAGCCACTGGGTCCAGGACTTGAACCGTGGTCGACTACATGGGAATCTAGTGACATAGCCATTATGCTAACTGCTGGTCCCTAGGCAAATGTTTTTTTGCAGCAGGTTAACACTCCCTGTCATAGGTCCCTCATGTATGTGTTGGATAGGTTATTTCTAAGTCACCAGCTTTGGTGCCTAATCATTGCAGTTTAGGGGAATTGACATTTCTAAACACTAACCGGTAAACTGTCAAATACTATCAGTCCAACATAATCACGTGCACTCGCTCACTTTTCACAATTCCAATGTTTTCACAAAAGACAATTTCTTAACTTTTGCAACTTTCCAGAATTTATAAATTCAGCCTACAGCAATGTAAAACCAGTGCCAAAGAAATGTTTTAAAGCGCCTTATCACTGAGTACTTACTATTCTTGGCTTGTTGGCTTGAATTCTATTTGCCTTGTTTTGGGCCTCGTTTTCAATTTTAACTTAATTAATTAATTTATTTATTCATTTCAGTTTTCTATAGAGTATGTGTGCTTGCCAGAGAGAGATGAGGTGTCCGGGTAGTGAGAAATCACCCCCTCAGGGGGGAAGGCCTCACTACAATCCCTTCTCTTCCCTCCTCCTCTTGGACTTTGGACATAATACACATGCCCAGTGTGATTTCCAAGCAGCCAGGCCTGGACGGAGCTGCAAATGCAGCCATCTGGGCTCCAGTGTCTTAAGCTCCATGCTACTCGTTGGCCCTATTTTATTTTATTATAGGCAAACCCTAAGCCTTCTATTTCTGTTTTACTATCATTATTTACTAAATACTGCTCTTTTGCATTAAAAAGAAAAAATAGCAAAGGTTTATTGATTGATTGATTGATTTTACTCACAATAGATACTGTGTGAGAGAGGGATAAAGAGAGAGAAAGAGAGAGAAGCAAAGGGGGGTGCTTTCCCACTTTCCTTCTCTCTCACTGTCTCTTCAGGGAGCTCTCACATGCCCTCTGTCAAAATTAGCAAAAAAATAAAAAGGGAAAAAGAAAAAGGAAAAAAGGCAAACATTTTATACTCCAGAGCATTCTTTTACATTTGCAGTGATGAGTCATTAAGTACCGGCACCATGAAAGGGCTGTATTATTTATAAATGCCACTTCATTCATTTGTGCCACCTAGTGGGTGCTTAGGCTTTCAAATTAGGGATTAGTTTTTGTTATTTACTAGGATGGTTTCAATCATAGGCATTTGCTATATTTGGCTTTAGTGTTTTGTAGATAAATGTGTATATGAATGTGCTTAATTAACCATCACCCTAACTCCTGCTTTTATTTCTCTCATCCACTCCAGTAACCTTCCCATCAAGACATACTTTTCCTATTTGCATAAACTATCCACACATAGAGCATTCCCTAGTTTCAAAGATACCGTAGTCTCATCAATGTTTTTCACACTGATAAATGGATGAGTAAACAAATGAAGAGGAAATGAACAGATACATATTTAGCTCCATGATCTACCGATGGCTATTTTCATTCGAATTCTTAGATTTTTGTTCACCTCC